>NC_141874.1:318938624-319241654 GCF_056163025.1 Triticum urartu | reverse complement strand
AAGTACGTGAAGAAATTCGCACTCAATCCTCCATGCCCAAGAGCTCCATTGGCACCTTGCTAAATAGCAGATCCCACCAGCCTCAAGCGCGGTGAGGACTATCTTGATGAATGGGCCAAGCACCAAGGCAAGTTGGCTAAGCAAGCCAAAGAAGCAGTGAGGAAATTCAATGAAGACTCTACTGCTGCTGCTGCCTCTGCTGAGGTCCTTGCTGTCAAGCCAAAGAAGGCTATGTCAAAGAAGCCTGCGCGCAAGCCAAGTGCTTCCTCAGCAATGCCCTCACGGCCAGAATCATCAAAGCCCTCACGGCCAATTCCTCATGCTGCTTCTGTTCCTCCAAAGTCCTCCGCTCCTCCGCCAAAGCCTTCAGTTGTTCCGACCAAATCCTCAGCACCTGTGCATCTCGCTTCGTGCCAAAGGACTGTCGGCATCTCCATCGCCTCAGGTGTCTCAGCTAGTTCCTCAGCTGCACCAAGTTCCTCAGCTGGCCCCTCACTGCTGAAGACAAAGGCCACTGCTGGACGAGGTCCACGCCCAAGTCCTCAAAAGAAGCAAGTCGCTTTCCAAGTGCCGTCTGATGAAGACGAAGCTGATGATGATGAACTTGCAGAAATCATCAAAGACAGGCAAGTCAGGGCCGCTAGAGCCAAAGGATCAGAGGTGCCACTACTTTTGGATCCCAAGCTGATCCTCGACTACATTGATGATTGGCACAAGGACCCCAACACTCCCTTGCCTGACTTCAAGCTGACTCCTGGCCAGAGTCACATGCTGACCCACTTCATTCAAGAAGAAAAGTGGAAATTTGAGAAGGCCGGGCAGATCAAGAAAGTGCAGTACAAGAAAGAGCGCTATCTGAAGGAAAATGTTATCTCTATGACAACTAAAGAACTTGTCACTACTCAGACTGAGATTAAGAAACTCAGTGATGACTTTGACGCATATCGCGCTGATTGGCTTGGAGCCAAGGTTCGTTTTATGAAACTTGCGGATAACTTCACTTCCAATGTTGCAGCCCCAACGCAACAGGAAATTCCTCAGGCTGAAGCATCTGCTCGGCCTACTGAAGAAAATGCCAGCACCGCTGATGACAATCAGGCTGCTAAAGATAATGTGAGTTCCAGGGCTGATGACTGCATTCCAGCCGCTGACGAAATTGACGGGGCACCCACTAGTGGTGTGCCTGAAGAAACTGAAGAACTCAGGGCAACTGCATCAGTTGTGCCTGAAGAAAATCAACCAAATTCCTCAGCTGCTTCTGCACCAACTTCACCTCCAATCCTTCCATCTGCATCAGATGTGAAGAAGACCAAGGCTGCCGAGCGTGCTGCAGTGAAAAAAAGGAAAGCATCAGCTGCTTCAGATTCTTCAGCTCCGAAGAAAATGAAGCCTATGACAAGCTCATTTGCAAAATCGATTGATGATGTTCCCATCTCAACCAGGCCATCAAAGGACCTTGTTCCTTTTGATGAAGAATATGTGATCCCCAGCGGATCTGATGAAGAAACTCCTTCTGCTGCTTCGTCCGAACCATTGGATGAAGAAATTGAAGTGGATGCGATCCCTTCAACACCTATCATCTCCTCGCTTGTGCCTCAGTTCACAACTGAAGAGGCTGGCGTTGAAGAAATGGAAGATGAAGATGTGGACATTGGCTGCTCCACACCCGTAATCAGTGATGAATTCTGGGAAAGTCAGCATCCAAACTCTCCAATGTTCACCCCTCTATAGCAAATTCCTCAGTCCCCCACACAAACTGTTCACCTGGGCTCTGAAGAAACTCATCCCACTGCATCTGTCCACGAGGAAATTCCAGCCACTAGCGCTGAAGAAACTGTTGCTGCTGAACAACTAACTACATAGACTGCCACTGAGGAGGAACCAGAAATTCCTCAGCCTGAAGAACCTACGATTGAGATTCCTGAGGTCGTGATGCAACTCACTGACACTCCTCTGCCGAAGCTAAAGGATCCATTCTCACGCAAGCAAAAGTTCAAGGCTGATGATTTTTTCGGTGAGCACGTCTACTTCGAAGATTACAACCCATATGACTCTGCTCGCATTAGGAAGAGGCGTTTCTGGACTGCCAATCAAGCCAATTTCTATTCCTCAGTGTTGTTCAACAAGGAGAAGATCTTCTACCATGAGCATATTCCTCACGTGGATATGGAATCTCTGCCGTGCTTCGCACCAGTCCTGAGTGTTCTTCACGACACTGGACTGCTAAACTTTTGCTCTGACATCTGCGATTGGAATGAAGAACTGATTCTTCAATTTTATGCAACGCTGCATATCACCGGAGATGCTGAAGATGTGAATTCATGGGTGCTGGACTGGATGTCTGAAAACACTCACTACACTGCACCAGCCTCTGAATTGCTTCGTGCTCTACCACTCAGTCCTCCCCTTGAAGAAGCTCGCTGCATCTATAGTGAACCTAAGCTCACACATCATTACATGCAGGTGCTGATGAAACCTTTGAAGCCAGGCCAAGCACCAAGAACCAAATTCCTCATGAAGGAATTGCTGTACGTGCCCAGAACTGTCTATCGTATTCTTACGAGGACAATCAGTCCTATCAAAGGCCATGACTCATCTGATGAGGAAATCGTTGGCATCATGAAGAATCGGGTTTTCAACATCGTTCATGGCATTCCTGTCAATTATCACGATTTCTTCATGAGGACTATGGCCAATGTTGCACTGTCTCCGTTTGAGCTGAAGCCTTATGCACCTTGGATTATGAGATTCCTCAGAACAAGGTCTTCACTCAATTACAAAGCTGATTTCCAGAATCACCGCAGCTACTTTTCCCCAATTGAAGTCCTCAAGCAGACATATTCCTCAGTTGATGGAAAGGGCAAGGCACCAGCTGTAATAGATGAAGGCATTCGTCCATTGGATGGTCAGTTTCGCAAAGCTGCATCTTATTCCACCAATGATGACTCTGCCACACATGACTATGCCAATGCACCCAAGTCCACTCCTCAAGCCACTGCTCCGCGCGTGATGACTGACCGTGAACTTCTGCTTAGTCTTCACCAGAAGGTGGATCGAAATCACAAATGGGTTAAGCGTCAGTTTGGTTCACTTTTTCACAACATGACTGCCACACACAATGCAGTGAAGAAAAACCACTACTACCTCCATCAATTCTTCGGTCGCACCTAGGCAATCCTATCACATCTATATGGTGAAGATCTGGAGAACATGGGTCTCAAAGAAGATTTTGACTGGTCTGCACCTCCATCGAAGAAATTCAAGAAGGTCCAAGTTCCTTCTCTGGTGGCCAGCTCATTTTCTTCATCATGCGACACTGATGAACATGAAGATTTGGACGACACTACGGCAGGCCCTACATCAACAAACGACCCCAACAACGCTGGCGCTCCTTCATCAACATGATTACCTTCAGGGGCGTTAGTCCTCATTTTCGATCCTTTTGGTCATTCGATGACAAAGGGGGAGAAATATGAGTTAGTCTTCAAGCGGGTCTACTATATGGGCATTTTTTTGCTAAGTTACAACTCTTGTTCTTCTGAAACTTTATTGGATCGAGTTGTAATCTTAAACCCGATGGTGCCCTAATACTTTTGATGCACTGTGCTCTGATACTTTTGATGCACTATTCTGCATGCTTATTCCTCGTTAAATATTATTGCACGGATGCTGAATTTCATCAGGCACCATATTTCATCATGCATTTCAAATTCTTCATATTATATGTTAAATGCGTGTATGAATTACAAGATATAGGGGGAGATCTCCATGATTCAACTCTTCAAGTGTGCATTGCTTCAAAAGCAAATTCCTCACTATGCACATCTTCAGGGGGAGTTCTTCTATATCTTGCAATCAAATTCCTCAATATCAGTAGTTACACTTCATATGTTTATCCCCATTGAAAACTTAACCTATATTGTCATCAATCACCAAAAAGGGGGAGATTGTAAGTGCATCTAGTGCCTCTTAGTGATTTTGGTGTATTGAAGACTTATAGGTTAAGGGACTAATGCGTTTGTGAGTGTACACAGGTCTATAAGTCTATGAGGAGTTTGATATTTACAGGAAAAGTCGACCCCTAAAAATGAACATCTTCGACTAAAGATTTTGGTATTTCTGAAGACTTTCATGAAGACTTTGAAAGTGAAGAAATTGGTGTGTCCATGAAGACTTGATATTCATGCGAGGAATATGAAGCTTGAAGACTTTCGTTTTCATAGTTTTTTGTTTTTCTCTTTCTTGAGTCATAGGAAACAACGTACTGTTAAAGGGGGTCGAGGAAATACTAAGGAAAAATTTCCATGTGATGCTCAACTCAAAATCCTACATCTACCAATCCCTTCGAGTGAAGCCATTGGAAATCTCATACAGTTCAGTCAATTTCTTCAGTGACAGAGACGAAGTTCTTCTGGTCTCTGAGGAATTTGTCCTAACTGAGGAGTTAGGAATTCGCTAGTGCGGATTGCCTACACAGTGAGGAACATGATAGCCCTAAGGATTTTACTACTCAAAATTCCGACCGTTGCTGTGCTATGCGCCAGCTGTCCCAAAATATCTATCCACCAAACGGTCATATCATTAAGGGCATTTATGTCTTATCATGTCGGGATGCTCCCAAGGCTATAAATAGCCGCCCCCTACAACCACTAGCTGGTTGGCTGCTTCGAGAGAAACTTACACTTGTCATTTGAGAGCAACCCATCCTCCGAGGACTTTGAGCGAAAATCATCAAGTGAGGAAAAACCAAACACCCAAAACCCAAACACCTACAAACCCCAAGTGATTGAGCATCACTGAAGAGATTGATCCTTAGTGGATCCGACGCTTGTTACCTTTGAAGACTGTGCTTCTTCTAGACGGTTAGGCGTCATGGTCTAGAGCATCCAAGAGGAATTGTGGATCGCCGAGTGACCAAGTTTGTGAAGGTTTGGAAGTCGCCTGAAGACTTACGACGAGTGATTGGACGAGGTCCGTGTGACCTTAGTTCAAGGAGAATACGGTGAGGACTGGGTGTCTTGGACTAAGTGTCCTTGACTGGGTGTCCGGGACTGTGTGTCCTCGAGTTTAAATACTCAGCCGATCCAACCAGACGTACAACTGAGATAGCAGTTGGAACTGGTCTACCAAATCATTGTCTTCACCAAGCTTACTGGTTCTATTTCCTCAACTCTTTCATTTCCTCATAAATGTGCTGTGTGTTTGTTCATATCTGTGTTTGAAGACTTTGACTGAAGACTTTCTCAATTTCCTCAGTTCAATTTCTTCAGTCTGTTTGTCTTCATCATGTGTTATCATGTGATTATGCTTCCTGTACTTTGTGCCTGTCTTCATTTCATCATGATGACTATGCTTGTATTCTGTTATGTTTACTTTTGAGTACTTATTCCGCTGCTAGTAGTTCTGCACTAAGGAATTTCCTCACTGGCAAATTCCTCAATGAAGAATTTCATAAAAATCGCCTATTCACCCCCCTCTAGTCGATATAACACACTTTCACTTTGGCGTCAAGAAGATAGATGATATACGTGCTACACATTTCTTTTGGCCAAAGATGAGACGGGATGTTGAGCGTTTTGTTGCTCGCTGCACTACATGTCAAAAAGCTAAGTCATGACTCAATTCTCATGGTTTATATATGCCTTTGCCTGTACCTAGTGTTCCTTGGGAGGATATATCTATGGACATTGTTTTAGGTTTACCTCGAACAAAGAAGGGGAGGGATAGCATATTTGTTCTCGTGGATAGGTTCTCGAAAATGGCACACTTTATACCGTGTCATAAAAGCGATGATGCTGTTAATGTTGCTGATTTGTTCTTTTGTGAAATTATTCGCTTGCATGGTGTACCAAATACTATTGTTTCAGATCGTGATACTAAATTTCTTAGCCACTTTTGGAGATGTTTATGGGCTAAGTTGGGGACTAAACTGCTTTTTAGTACTACTTGTCACCCCCAAACTGATGGACAAACTGAAGTAGTCAATAGAACATTGTCTACTATGCTTAGGGCTGTTTTGAAGAATAATAAGCAAATGTGGGAAGAATGCTTGCCTCATATTGAATTTTCTTATAATCGTTCATTGCATTCCACTACTAAGATGTGCCCTTTTGAAATTGTGTATGGTTTCCTACCTCATGCACCTATTGATTTGTTGCCTCTTCCATCTTCGGAGAAGGTTAATTTTGATGCTAAAGAATGTGCTAAATTGATTTTAAAAATGCATGAGTTAACTAAGGAAAACATTGAGCGTATGAATGCTAAATATAAAATTTCTAGAGACAAGGGTAGAAAACATGTTGGGTTTGCACCTGGTGATCTTTTTTGGTTACATTTGCGTAAGAATAGATTTCCTAATTTGCGCAAATCAAAGTTAATGCCACGTGCTGCTGGTCTTTTTAAGGTGTTGGAGAAAATAAATGATAATGCATATAAACTTGAGATGCCTACAGATTTTGGGGTTAGTCCCACTTTTAACATTGCAGATTTGAAGCATTATTTGGGTGAGGAGGATGAGTTTTCGTCAAGGACGACTTCATTTCAAGAAGGGGAGGATGATGAGGACATCAATACGATTGTTACACCCACAGCCCCTGCTGTTATACATACTGGACCAATTACTAGAGCTCGCACATGCCAATTGAATTATCAGGTACTTTCATTTCTTGGTAATGATTCCAATATTCATGAGAATATGATGCTGGGTAAATTGGATACATTTGTTTTTCTTACAAATGAAGGGCCTAGTTTGGACAAGAAAGATGAACCTTGGAGCAAGTTCAAGCATGGAGATGACGGCATGTGCAAGGGGATCAAGAACGGACTTACAAGTGATGATTTCAGGACTTTGAAGCCACCATAAGGAGTGCATGAAGCCTTGGACGAAATATACAAGATGCCACTTCATAAATTTCATCCAGAGGCTATTCTAGGTGCTGTGTCACCTTATTATTGGGCCAGGCCCATGTATTTTTGAAATACTTAAGTATAGGTTGTTTTTAGAGTCTGTATGTGTGGGGAAACAAGAGTTAGGGTTGGTTTCGGACCCCTCCTCCAAGGGCCACGAAACCCCCTCTTCCTCCATATATACAACCCTTAGGGCGTCGTTTAGACTTCGGGTTTTGTTTAGATTAAAAGTTCGCCATAGCCGCAACTTCGCGTACTTCGTTTGTGTCCAACGACCAGACCAAGACGTCACAGAACCCCACCTTCATTAATAAAGATTTCCTCTTTAATTCACAATATCCAGATTGCAATCTCAGTTTCTTGCTTGTTCTTTGTTTGCTCGCAGGAAATAGACCCTCGTGGTCAGGTTGACCATGCTCCGGCGTGGTCAATAACCATCGGAAGTTGGTTTAGCGATTGCTAAGGCCCGACGTCTTCGCACGTTCGTAGTCGGATCGTCATATTCAACTCTCACAGAAAACGATATCTATCTCATCGAAACATCGGGATACCTTCACCTCTATCAATATTGGTGTCAAACGCATGAAGAAACTCCATGCAGATGGACTTTTGGATTCTCTTGATTATGAATCATTTGACACGTGCGAACCATACCTCATGGGCAAGATGGCCAATACTCCGTTCTCCGGAACAATGGAGTGAGAAACCAACTTGTTAGAAATGGCTGTGTCTACTTAATGAAACACAAGTCTGAGACATTTAAAAAGTTCGAGGAATTTTAGAGCGAGGTAGAGAATCAACGTGACAGGAAAATAAAGTTCTTACGATCTGATCGTGGAGGATAATACTTGAGTCACGAGTTTGGCACGCACTTAAGGAAATGTGGAATTGTTTCAAAACTCACGCCGCCTGGAACACCTCAGTGTAATGGTGTGTCCGAACGTCGTAATCGCACTCTATTGGATATGGTGCGATCTATGATGTCTCTTACCAATCTACTACTATCATTTTGGGGTTATGCTTAGAGACTATCACATTCACTTTAAATAGGGCCCCGTCTAAATCCGTTGAGACGACACCGTATGAATTATGGTTTGGGAAGAAACCTAAGCTGTCGTTTTTGAAAGTTTGGGGATGCGAAGCTTGTGTCAGGAAACTTCAACCTAAAAAGCTCGAACCCAAATCAGAAAAATGCGTCTTCATAGGATACCCTAAGGAAACTATTGGGTATACCTTCTACCTTAGACCCGAAGGAAAAATCTTTGTTTCCAAGAATGGATCCTTTCTGGAGAAAGATTTTCTCTAGAAAGAAGTAAGTGGGAGGAAAGTAGAACTTGATGAGCTACCACCTCTTGAACCGGAGAGTAGTGCAGCACAGAAATATGTTTCTGTGGTGCCTGCACTGACTAGAGAGGAAGTTAATGATGATGGTCATGAAACTTCGAATCAAGTTGCTACTAAACTTCGTAGGTCCACGAGGACATGTTCCGCACCAGAATGGTACGGGGACACTGTCCTAGGAATCATGTTGTTAGACAACAGTGAACCTTGGAGCTATGAAGAAGTCATGGCGGGCCCGGATTCCAACAAATGGCTTGAAGCCATGAAATCCGAGATAGGATCCATGTATGAGAACAAAGTATGGACTTTGGTGGACTTGCCCGATGATCGGTGAGCCATAGAGAATAAGTGGATCTTTAAGAAGAAGACTGACACGGATGGTAATGTGACCGTCTATAAGGCTTGGCTTGTCGCTAAGGGTTGTTGACAAGTTCAAGGAGTTGACTACGATGAGACTTTCTCACCCGTAGCGAAGCTGGAGTCCATCCGAATCATGTTTGCAATTGCCACATTCTATGATTATGAGATCTGGCAAATGGACGTCAAAACGGCATTCCTTAACGGTTTCCTTAAGGAAGAATTGTAAATGATGCAGCCAGAAGGTTTTGGCGATCATAAGAATGCTGACAAGGTAAGGAAGCTCCAATTCTCCATCTATGGGCTGGTGCAAGCATCTCGTAGTTGGAACATTCGCTTTGATGAAATGATCAAAGCGTTTGGGTTTATACAGACGTGTGGAGAAGCCTATATTTACAAGAAAGTGAGGGGGGATCTGTAGCATTTCTCATATTATATGTGGATGGCATACTATTGATGGGAGATGATATAGAACTTTTATAAAGCATAAAGGCCTACTTGAATAAGTGTTTTTCAATGAAGGACCTTGGAGAAGCTACATACATTTAGGCATTAAGATCTATAGAGATAGATCAAGACGTCTCATTGGTCTTTCACAAAGCACATACCTTGACAAGATATTGAAGAAGTTCAATATGGATCAGTCCAACAAGGGGTTCTTACCTGTATTGCAAGGTCTGAGATTGAGCACAGCTCAATGCCCGACCTCGGTAGAAGATAGATAAAAGATGAGTGTCATCCCCCTATGCCTCAGCCATAGGCTCTATTATGTATGCCATGCTGTGTACCAACCTGATGTGAACCTTGCCATAAGTTTGGTAGGGAGGAACCAAAGTGATCCCAGAATGGAATACTGGAAAGCGGTCAAGAATATCCTGAAGTACCTGAAAAGGACTAAGGATATGTTTCTCGTTTATGGAGGTGCCGAAGAGCTCGTCGCAAAGGGTTATGTCGATGCTAGCTTTGACACAAATCTGGATGACTCCAAGTCACAAACTGGATACATGTATATTTTGAATGGTGGGGCAGTCAGCTAGTGCAGTCGCAAGCAAAGTGTCGTGGCGGGATCTACATGTGAAGCGGAGTACATAGTTGCTTCAGAAGGAGCGCAGGAAGGAGTCTGGATGAAGTAGTTTATCATTGACCTAGGAGTGTGATAGAGGCAAAGGTGTCCCGTCTTTCGATGAGATGGTGGCTATCGTTTTAGAGGAAGTCGACTTGGACGATCCGACTACGAACGTGCGAGGACGTCGCGCCTTAGCAATCGCTAAACCAACTCCGAGGGGTTATTGACCACGCCGAAGCACGATCAACCTAACCACGAGGGTCTGTTTCCTGCGAGCAAACGAAGAACAAGCAAGAAACTGAGATTGCAATATGGATATTGCGAATATAATATGAAAGCTTTATTGATCAAGGTAGGGTTCTATGACGTCTTGGTCTGGTCACTGGACACAAACGAAGTACGTGAAGTTGCAGCTATGGCGAACTTTTAATCTAAACAAAACCAAAGGAAAAGGCTACTAGATGGATCTACTTATATAGGAGCAAAGAGTGGCGGCCAAGGAGGTGGAAGGACGTCCCAAGGCAGCCTAAAACTAACCCTAGGTCGTACAAGGCTCATGGGCCCAAGTGGAGGTGATGCAACACCTTTGGACTTGTTGTTTGACTCAGATTCTGCTGCAACGTCAGATTGTTTCATTGATATCTCAATGCTCCGGACGAATTTGAAGATGAATCCAATTGGCTTGGAGAGAGCACGAAATCTAGTTTCCAACAAAAAAAGAATCATCCAATTCGGAGTCCGTATGGAAAAGTTGTTGGCGTTTTGAGACAGGTATGTCTGTGTAGTCTGAATCTGAATCCAGAACGTGAGAGACTTGGACTCTATCTTCTCTTGGGCCAAAAGTGACGTGAGAGAACTTTTTGAACAGCAAGTAAACATCTCTTTCTCCCTTATCTTCATATTTGGATTGTAGAAAGGTCCCATACACCTGCAATTAGACAAAACACAAAAGTGTGTGAAGTATTTTTGTTCTAGATAACATAAATAGATTATTGAATAGTTTGCACTAGAAATCACCTGACAAATATGCATGTATGCAATATTTTTGGTCGTATCCAAGGTAGTCGTGTCCTCATCATCCTCCCCTTCTTGAAAACAAAGCCGTCCTCGGCGTTGCTTAATCTGAAATGTGGCTAACAAAAGAGAAAGGTGTACATGCTGTATATGTATATGCCATCCATTTTTACTTCCCTTGATTTTTGCACATATGACACGTGTATACATGAGTAACTTTCATAGTTCATAAAATATAAATCCAAAAAATTATCACAAGAATTAGAAGGCATGAAAATATTGCAAATCAGTTTGCACATATAAGTGAAGCTCTTACTCATTTCAAAAGATTGACAATGTTCGTCATTAAACCATCCCAACATTGGTGAATAAACCTTACTTGCATCAAATTTACATGCTACAACATGCTTAAATAAGTAAACATGCAATAAGTCATTGGACATAGAATCATCACCAAGATTAGAGGTCATATCAAAATCATTAAACATTGGTTCTTTTGCATCAACAGTTAATTCAATGCGTGCACTCAAAATTGTTGGTATTTCAGTTGTTTTGCGTATTCATGACAGTAACAAGATTCTCGAAAATAGGTGGTGTGCTCAAATCAATAGGGAACTTAACACATGATGCATTCAAGTTAACTAGGCATGCATCATTCTCATGTGAAGTTATATCATCAATACCTTTATTGTTACCTTGTCGCAAAGACGTAGCTGATGTAGGTACGGACGTTGACAATGTATCATACTCTTGAGATGATGTCGCGCTCACAATCCGAGGTGGGGCTGCTCTAGTAGGTGCCATAGTGGAGGAACCGACCGGTGGTGGTGAGCATGAACTGGAATAGTAGTTGTTGTTGTCACCCAATGCATCCTCCTGTATCTGTCTCTCAAAGGTACAAGCGCGAACATACATACCAGTAATGCAACGAGGAATATACTGAAACCTTGCACGGATATCATGGTTTGAACCACCAAAAAATCTATTCATTGTATTATCCTCAGATTCTTCCATGTCACAGTGATGCATATAAGATTTGAACTCTTGGTAGTAAGCATGAACAGTGTTACTACCTTGTTTTAATTGTTTCAATTTGCGAAGAAATTCACGACGATAGTAAGGAGGAAAAAATTCTTGTCTCATTACAGCTTTCAAAACTTTCCAAGTTGTGGGTTGGTTATCAATGTTTTTCTTACAATGTACACTCCAGCAAACAGAAGCAAAACCAGTAAAAGCTCTAGTGGTAGCTCGTACTCTCTCAAGTTCAAAAAAATCATGGTGAGTAAAAATTGTTCTACTTCAAGCTCCCAAGCTAGATAAATAGCAGGATTAAATCTACCCTGAAATGACGGTAAAGAGATAATCTGACCATGTGCATCTGTGTGTTGTCCCAACTCTCGTGATGGTGAAGATGTCTCCGTCGTCCAAGAACTTCTATCTCTGGAACCTGTCATGATTAGTAGAAACAAGAAACAAAATCCGAGAATAATGTTCCTATGAACTACAAGGATGTGGTTGTAAAGTGCTCACAGTAAAGCAAATATCAATATCTTACAAGTTCTTACCATGCGGCAGGTGGTGACAGGCAACTAGCGGTTTCAAATAACTCCGAAGATTGTGTAAAGCGATTGTGAGGGAACGTAAGTATACACGGTGTAGAAATATGTGGAGCTGGGTTGGCTATATTTGGTAGCAAAAGATTAGCAATAATCAATTCATAGATGCAATGTTGAATAAACGCTCAACGACGGCACTGTGCTGGTCCTAGGCTAGACCGGACTAGAGATGCGAGCCTAGAACACTAATGAGGTTACGACGTAGCACAACTAGCATCAATAAAGAATATGAAGTAGCTCTGGATAGCAAGATATAAGTGAAGATCACAATAGCAGTAAAGATAATGATATGAAACAACAGCCAAGAAGGATATATCAACAACTTTCTCTCTAACTTTCCTCTGGAAAAGTTTGTGCCAATTTTTTGATAATTTTTTTCAACAATGGTACTGACTCAATCTTTCAAACACAAAAGGAATCACTCAATTCCGATTTGATATGAGGAGTCAAAAAAATTTGAAATTGGCCTAGAAAACTGGAATAAGCTGTGTTCGTGAACTTCGGAGGGCAAAAAAACCTATTTAGAAGCCTATTTTGAGGTGCCAAATATTGAACAAGCTTCTGCAACTATTTAGATGCAGCTCGTCGCTAGCTTTCATTTTAGTACTCGTGGAGCCAAAATGGACTTCATATGAGGAAGTTATGCATGTTTTACTGAACAATGCACAAAACAGATTCCAATCCGAATTCAACTACGAGATTGAGTCTAGATAGATCCGAATTTTGTTTTTTTCTTCTCTCATTTTTTCCTCACATTTTTTTCTTTCTCTCCTTTTTTTCTGTGACTTTTTTTCTCTTTTTTTCTCTGCCTTTTTTTTCTCTCTCTCCCTCTTTCCAAGAGAAACTAGATAAGATGCCATCAATACCATTCTTACACGCACAACCCCTCCTACGATACATACTGGACCAATTATTAGAGCTCGTGCACACCAATTGAATTATCAGGTACTTCCGTTTCTTGGTAACGATTCTAATGTTCATGCGAATATGATGCTGCCTAAATTGGATACATTTGTTTTGCTTACAAATGAAGGGCCTAGCTAGGACAAGAAATATGAACCTTGTATCAAGTTTAATCATGGAGATGATGGCATGCGCAAGGGGGTCAAGAACGGAGTTACAAATGATGATTTCAGGACTTTGAAGCCACCATAAGGACTGCATGAAGCCTTGGACGAAATATATAATATGCCACTTCATAAATTTCGTCCAGAGGCAATTTTAGGTGTTGCGTCACCTTATTATTGGGCTAGGCCCATGTATTTTCGAAATACTTAAGTATAGGCTGTTTTTAGAGTCCGTATGTGTGGGCAAACAAGATTTAGGGTTGGTTTCGGACCCCTCCTCCAAACGCCATGAAATCCACCCCTCTTCCTCCATATATACAACCCTTAGGGCTTCGTTTAGACTTTGGGTTTTGTTAAGATTAAAAGTTCGCCATAGCTGCAAGTTCGCATACTTCGTTTGCGTCCAGCGACCAGACCAAGACGTCACAGAACCCCACCTTGATCAATAAAGCTTTCATCTTATATTCACAATATCCATATTGCAATCTCAGTTTCTTGCTTGTTCTTCGTTTGCTCGCAGGAAACAGACCCTCGTGGTCAGGTTGATCATGCTCCGGCATGGTCAATAACCCCTCGGATGTTGGTTTTGCGATTGCTAAGGCGCGACGTCTTGCACGTTCGTAGTCGGATCATCAAAGTCGACTTCCTCTAAAATGATAGCCACCATCTCATCGAAACATCGAGACACCTTCGCCTCTATCAATAGCCAAGAAAAGATACTCGGTCGGTGGAAAATGTGCACTTTCCAAGATTACCAAAGAAACGAGCATTACGTAGAGCAATACAAATAGCACGTAAATGTTCCAAATATTCCTCCAAAGATTTCCTATAAATCAATATGTCATCAAAGTAAACTACCACAAATCGTCCAATGAAAGCACGTAAAACTTAGTTCATTAATCTCATGAAAGTACTAGGTGCATTAGTTAACCCAAAAGGCATGACTAACCACTCATATAATCCAAACTTACTTTTAAATGCTATTTTCCATTCATCTCCGAATTTCATACGAATTTGATGGTATCCACTACGCAAATCAACTTTGGGGAATATTGTAGATCCACTCAATTCATCAAGCATATCATCTAGCCTAGGAATAGGATGACGATAACGAATAGTAATATTATCAATGCCTATACAATCAACGCACATACGCGACGTACCATCCTTTTTCGGCACTAAAATGATAGGAACGACACAAGGACTAAGGGATTCGCGTATATAACCTTTGTCGAGCAGTTCTTGTACTTGATGCATAATCTCCTTCGTCTCCTCTGGATTGGTACGGTATGGTGCATGGTTAGGTAATGATGCACCGGGAATTAAGTCAATTTGATGCTCAATCCCTCTAATAGGTGGTAATCCCGGTGGCACGTCTTGTGGAAAGATGTTAGCGGACTCCTGCAAAATGTTAGTGACAACATGAGGCAAAGAGGAAGGCACGTCCTCGAATGAAAATAATGCCTCTTTGCACACAAAAGCATAGCAAACAGATTTGCTAAAATTTAGATCATCAATATCAAATTTGGTGGCAAGTAAACATGCACTTTTCAATTTAATTTCAGAAACAACACTAGATGGTTTATTATTAGGCTTCATTTGTTGCTCAAATTCTTTTGCCACAATCTGATTTTCACTCTTATTTTTCTCCTGTTTTGCTTTATTAGCTCTATTAATATCATCTTTCAAAATGGAATCAGGAGTCATAGGAAGCAAAGCAATATTTTTATCCTTATGAACAAGAGTATACTAATTGTTTCTACCATGGTGTACAGAATTTTTATCAAATTGCCATGGTCTACCAAGTAATAAGGAACATGCTTGCATAGGTACGACATCACAATCAACATAATTAGCATATGTAGAGATACTAAAATGCACATGAATAGTACGTGTTACCTTAACCTTGCCGCTGTTGTTGAACCATGGTGATGCGGAGCATCCTACGATCATCCCCATGTACACTCAAGCATACGCCTTTGGACCTAAGGTGAACTCGCTCCTTTCCGAATCTTCCCTTTCCGCATGTAAGACATGGATGCTACTTCAAGCGTGGACCTTGTGCATACTCAGGTACACCCGAGGAGTCCAAGGAGAGCCT
Organism: Triticum urartu; assembly: GCF_056163025.1. NCBI lineage: Eukaryota > Viridiplantae > Streptophyta > Magnoliopsida > Poales > Poaceae > Triticum > Triticum urartu. Next base: position 319,226,186 of record NC_141874.1, on the reverse strand, counting down.
GATGTAGGGTAGAACCCTAATCGCCCGATCTTTCATGAAAGGAGCGGATCTCGTGAAGAACACGAGGAACATGAGGGGGAAAACGAGGGAAAACACAAGGGGAAACACAAGAGGAACACTCAAACTAACAGGAACAAGTCACACATGTGCTAGATCCTCGGATACATAGAACGATACACGGTCCATGGACAACTAGGGACGATACAAAAGGGTAACCGGTTCTTCTCCATGAGGAGGTCTTGATGTTCTTCCCTAAAGAGGGGTCTTGAATCTGCTTGGGGGATCTTCTCCGGTGGAGGCTCGAATCTCCAAGGAGAAGGTAACCAAGTGGATGAGCAAAGCTCTCACACAAAATATGAGCTAATCCTTTGCTAACCCTATAAAGTTGTACGGGATGGAGTATATATAGTCTAGGGGGTAGAAGGGGTACATGGGCCTCGGCCCTTTACTGTGCGCATACAGGGAGGCCGGACGTCCGGGCGTCGGGCCGGATGTCCGGGCGTTCGCGGAGGGCCGGATGTCCGGGCTGGTGAAGCTGGCCATGTTGCTCTTGGGTTCGGGGGGCGGGGGTCCGGATTTCCGGGCAGGGGGGCGGATGTCCGGCACCTCGGGAAGTGCCGGATGTCCGGGCTTGCGAGGCCGGATGTCCGGGGCCTGTAGGCACTTGGTGGTTGAGCAGCTGTAGAGGAAGGCGCTGCAGGGGCCGGATGTCCGGGGCCTGGGAGATACTCTTGGCTCCTTCCGTTGGTTCTCCTCATCCGTGGACTTGGGGACTTGTCCGTCTTCATGCGCATCTTCGGGAGGACCCTCTTGGTACCTAATCATGCACAACATCTCGGACTTAGGTAGTAGCCATGTCTCATGCATAGAAAGTGGAAGTTCGGAGAGGAGTGAGTTCACCTTATCCTCGGATCGAAATCCTCATCACCATGGTAGGGCGAGAGATCTTTGATGTTGAAGATGTCGCTCACGGAGTACTTGTCATGAGGAATGTCGATCTTATAAGCGTTGTTGTTGTAGTGTGCAAGCACCTTGAATGGTCCATCCGCGCGTGGTCGAAGTTTGGACTTGCGTTCTTGGGGAAAGCGGTCCATGCGAAGGTGTAGCCACACGAGGTCTCCAATGTTGAATATCATAGGGTTCTTGTTGACGTTGAGCTTGGTCGCAAGGCGTTGTACTTGGCGCTCGATGGTGTTTCTTGTATCTTCATGCACCTTCTTGAGATGGGTCGCTCATGCACTTGCGTCCAAATTGATTCGCTCTTGGAGTGGTAGAGGTAGAATATCCAATGGTGACAAAGGGTTGAATCCGTGGACGACCTTGAAAGGGGACTTGCCGGTTTTTGAGTGTCTTGCTCGGTTTTAGGCGAACTCGGCGATGGGTAGACACTCCTCCCACTCCTTGATGTTCTTCGTGATGAGTACTCGAAGTAGAGCGGAGAGTGTGCGGTTTTTCACCTCCGTTTGGCCGTCGGTTTAAGGATGGTATGCCGTGGAGAAGAGTAGCTTGATTCCGAGCTTAGCGCATAGGGTCTTCCAAAAGTAGCTAAGGAACTTCACATCATGGTCTGAGACGATGGTCTTTGGCACACCATGGAGACGCAAAATTTCCCTACAAAAGAGATTAGCAACATGTGAATCATCGTCTATCTTGTGGCAAGGAATAAAATGTGCCATTTTTGAGAAACGGTCCACAACGACAAATATGGAATCTTTCCCATTTCGAGTTCTAGGCAAACCAAGTACAAAGTCCATGCTAATGTCTTCCCATGGTTGGTATGGGATTGGTAAAGGCATATAGAGACCATGAGATTGAGCTTTGGACTTAGCTTTGTGACATGTAGAACACCGGTTGGTGAAACCATTGACGTCCCAAAACATCTTTGGCCAAAAGTAGCTCTTTGAGAGCGTCAAGAACGTCTTGTCGCGTCCGAAGTGTCCCATTAAGCCTCCTCCATGCGATTCCTGCAAAAGCAACGAACGAAGAGACGACTCTGGGATGCAAAGTTTGTTAGCTCTCATAAGATAGCCGTCTTTGATGTAATAGCGTTCCCAAGATGTATTCGACAAACACTTGGCATAAGGAGTAGCAAAAGTTGCATCATGCTCATACGAGTATTTGATATGCTCGAAGCCAATGACATCTAACTCAAGTTGCGTGACAAGCATGCATATGCGGGAAAGAGCATCCGCTACGATGTTTTCTTTAACCTTGATGTACTTGATGACATAGGGAAAAGACTCAATAAATTCACTCCATTTAGCATGACGCTTGTTCAACTTTGTTTGTCCCTTAAGATACTTGAGAGTCTCATGATCAGTATGAATGATAAACACATGGGGACGAAGGTAATGTTCCCATTCATGCAAAACGCGGACTAAAGCATATAGCTCTTTGTCATAGATATAGTAATTGAGTTGCGCTCCAGAAAGTTTCTCACTAAAGTAAGCTATGGGGCGCTTCTCTTGCGTCAACACACCTCCTATGCCATTACCACTAGCATCGCAATGAATTTATAAAGGTTTGTCAAAGTTGGGTAAAGCAAGCACGGGAGCATGACTAAGCAAATTGTTAAGCTCATTGAATGCGGTATCTTGGGATGGTCCCCAAACAAAAGGCGCATTCTTCTTGCTCAAAGCATGCAAAGGCGAAGCAATGGTGCTAAAATCCTTCACAAAGCGACGATGGAAACCCGCAAGGCCAAGAAAACTACGTACTTGATGCAAGTTGGTTGGTTGCGGCCAAGTCTTAATAGCATTAATCTTGGACTCGTCAACATGAACACCCTTAGAAGAAACAACAAAACCCAAGAAAACGAGCTTATCAACACCAAAAAGGCATTTCTCCATATTAGCATAGAGGCGCTCTTTTCTAAGAGTTTGCAAAACGGTGCAGATAAGGGTGACATGCTCTTTGATAGATTTGCTAAACACAAGAATGTCATCAAAGTAGACCACAACAAATATACCAATGTAAGGGCGAAAGACATGATTCATGAGGCGCATAAAAGTGCCCGGTGCTTCCGAAAGACCCATAGGCATGACTAACCACTCATATAAACCAAACTTGGTTTCGAATGCGGTTTTCCATTCATAACAATCTTGTATGCGGATTTGATAGTAACCACTCTTAAGATCAATTTTGGAAAATATAGTGGCACCGCTAAGCTCATCAAGCATATCATCTAGGCGTGGAATGGGATACCTATAGCGAACGGTGATAGCATTGATAGGTCTACAATTGGAGCACATGCAAAAACTACCATCACGTTTTGGCACAAGAATGACCGGAACGGCACAAGGGCTCAAAATTTCACGCACATGTCCATGGTCTATGAGATGCTTTACTTGCCTTTGTATTTCTTTTGTTTCGTCGGGGTTGACACGGTATGGAGCTTTGTTCGGAAGAGGTGCTCTGGGGATGAGGTCGATTCGGTGCTCAATGCCTCGTAGAGGAGGCAGACCCGGAGGTAGCTCATAGGGAAAAACATGTTGAAATTCCTGCAAAAGAGAAGACAACACTAGAGGAAGAGTGTGAGAAGTGTTAGTTTGTGGTGCATTGTCCTTGCACACGAGGACGTAGTGTAGGACACTAGATGGGTGCTCACACACTTCTCTCATCTCACGTTTGGTGGCAAATAGAACTAGATTTTTGTTTTTGCTTATCGTGGAGGAACTCAATTTTGGCTTGTGGCGCTCACTCTCTTTTTGGTGGCTCGCTCTCTCACTATGATCTCCACGATGGGTGGCTTGCTTGTCGGCGATGACTTGACTAGGCAACATTGGACAGAGGGCGTACTCCTTTCCCTTCATCTTGAAGATGTAGTGGTTCGTTCGGCCGTTGTCTACGACTCCTCTATCGAATTGCCATGGCCATCCAAGGAGAAGATGACAAACGGTCATTAGAACGATGTCGCACTCCAAGGTGTCTTCGTAGGCGCCGATCTTGAAGGAGACTTGTACTCGGTGCTCTACTTGGATAGTGTCGGAGTCACTAAGCCATTGCACTTTGTATGGATGTGGATGCTTCGTCTTGGGCAATTGGAGCTTGGAGCAAAGTTCTTCACTTGCGAAATTATGACAACTCCCTCCATCGATGATGACCTTGACGGATCGTCCATTGACGCCGGCCTTGGTGTGGAATATGTGGCATCGTTGGCCTTCTTCTTGGTGATGTTGGAGAGTCAAGACTTTGGAGACAACAAGTGCGGGACTTGAGTCTTCATCAAAAAAGACTTGTTCTTCTTCATTGTTCACTTGGCGGTGCATGGCGACTTGCTCGAGGGTTTCCATTTTGCCTTCGCTCATGGAGTCATAAGTGCCATCGTCGTTGAAGACCATGGTTCGCTTGTTGGTGCACTCGTAGGACTTGTGGCCTTGGCCTCCGAAAGTGAAACACTTGAAGGAACTCGTCTTGACGGTCTCGTCGGTTGGAGTTGATGATTATGAAGCTCCCGGCTTGAAGTTCCTCGTAGGAGGATGGCTTATAGGTGACGAAGCTTTCTTGGAAGTTGACTTGTCGGTGTTGGAAGTAGAAGGTCTTGTAGTCGGTGTTGGAGTCGTTGAAGCTTGGTTATTGGAGAAGCCGTAGGACTTGGTTGAGAAATTGGCATACTTGAAATCATCTTGCACTTGGCGTTCCGCTTTGGTAGCTTGGTGCACTAGCTCGATGAGATTTGAGTATGGTTGGAAGTCGGTGATCTTCTTGATAGGGTGATTGAGTCCGTTCTAGAAACGTGTATTGTTTGCTCATCATCTTCCGTGACATTGGCTCTTATCATTTCAATCTCCATCTCCTTGGAGTATTCTTCAACGCTCTTTATTCCTTGCTTGAGTTGTTGGAGTTTCTTGAAGAGGTCGCAGTTGTAGTAGGTAGGTACGAAGCGTGATCTCATGACATCCTTCATTTGCGCCCAAGTAGTGATGGGTGGTTCACCTCTTGCCTCTCGGCGCTCTACGATTTGTTCACACCAAATGAGGCCATAATATTGGAACTCAAGGGTTGCCATCGCGATCTTCTCCTCTTCTCCAAAAATAGCCCCAAATTTTTTGTGATTTGTTGGTTTGACAAAGTTTTGTTGATTTTGATCCATGGATTTGCTTGGTTTCGAGTGGATCTAGCATATCGCCAATTTTCCCCACTTTCCATCCACGAAATCCCATCAATTTTGCCCCCAAATTCATCTATTTCCGCCCCCAAATCGAGTTTCAATGTCCCAATCGAGATCTGGAATCGTCAGGCCGGACATCCGGGCCTCAGGCTGGACATCCGGGCGATCGGGCCGGACATCCGGCTCCTGGAGAATAAAACCCGCACGGTTCTCGACATCAGCCCCCGGATATCCGGCCCCCACTCCCGGATGTCCGGCCCCTGACATCTCAGCCACCCCCGTTTCACCGTTTTGTCCATAACTAATTCATCCGGAGTCTATTTTTGACGTTCTTTAGCTCGTTGAAAAGCTCTTGACATCCCCCTTGCCACAAAAATACTACCAAAACCATTTGACTCCATAAAAATTTTGGAACTTTGGCTTCTTTGCCTAGGGATTCCACCACATCCTCCGCTACTCCACCACCGACTTCCGCAACCTAACCAATTTTGCTCCCCATCGCATTATTGATTGCTTGAGGAGTGATTTGAGTCTCCTAAGGTGTCTAGGCTACTTAGGAACGGTTGCTTCTTCATCAACCACCACCACCACCATAACTTCCGCATAGGCTTACCAACCATACACTTCTTCCACACCGACTTAACCCAATTTTGTTAGTGTTGTGAGTTGTGTCTCCTAAGGTGTTTCGGCTACTTAGGGACCGTGCTTTCAACTCCGACACCGTGTATAGTACACCACCTTACCTTCCACTTCCACATTGCCTACTCGTATAACCCATCATTGCACTTCCACAAAACCACCACTGCATTCCCGCTACCACCATTTGACGTTTGAGATTTTGAGTTCGTGGTTTTTCCGTTTCCTAAGGTGTTTCGGCTACTTAGGGACGAGTCTCCATCATCTTGGTATCTCCATCAAGATCACCGCCACTCATCATCGCCAAGGACGGTAACCTCCATATCATCTTGGTATCGTGGTATCCCTCCATTGTATATTCCCTTGAAATTGCATTGATAACCCCTAGCCCATTTTGTGTCACTTGCCTATCGAGACTAGCCATTTGAGTATTGCTGGCAACGTTACTTGTGCACATTAGTGATCTACACCATACATTGCATACATACCATATCATATCGGTATCATATCATCCCCTGTGCCTCAAGTTTGTTCCCGCATATACACAATCGCTATCTTGGTTTGTGCATTTCGCAAAGTGACCATATACAAAAAAAGAATAAGCTTTTAAGCAAAAGAAAAAGAGTGAACAAAGAGCTTGCAAGCAAGTGCCATAGCATCATACCACATTGCATAAGATTGTCATATCCGATCATCTTGGATCATACCACTGGAACATCATATACATAGCATACTTGGGATAGAAGTCATTGCATTTTTGTCTCCTATAGGTTGTACACAAGTGTCGTATCCGCCTATTGAGAAATCATGCTAGCGTCTCTCTAGAGTTGTGCAACAAGAGCATTTTCCGTGGATTCCACATTTTGAGCTCATTCCTTGGTTGCATGACCCCATTTATCTATCTGTGTGTGTGTTTCCGTGTGCCACATATTGCTATTGGTCTACTTGTTTCACTTGCGAATTTGTGAATCTCTTTCAACATTATTGACTCTTGCTAACATTTTACATCAAATTTTTGTGCCACTATCCTCACCGATCTCCACCATAAGCCTTAGTTGTGTAGGTGTGAGAAACCGACAAGAATTGGTACCAATTGTGCTATTTCCTTGTCCACATTGGAGTGATCATTGATCCACCTTCAACTTCGGTCAAGGTACATTTGGTATTCGTTCTTCTCTTTCTCCCACTCATATTTGCTCGAGTATTGTGATGGATAGGAAAGGCATTTCATCTCCGGTCTTCCACAACAACGACGGCGTGAACAACTATATCACCAAAGCGTCAATCTTTGATCTACAACGACACATGCAAGGCGCACAATCAAGATTGCGAGAGCGCATCGAGAGCCTCTCCGTCTACATTTGTCACTCTGAAGCAAGGAAAAGGGACTACATCGACAACAAGCTTTCCGCACAAAAGAAGGAGCAAGATGCAAGGATGGAGGAGATTCGGACCTTGTTGATCAACCGTTCTTCCCCTTCATCATCCTCAAGGCGGCGACGTTCAAGTCACGAGTCTTCGGAGCGCAAAAATGATGCAAGCGCAAGCCGTCCACGTCCACATCTCCATGGTGACCACCATCACATTCGTGATCCACATCGTCATGAAGGGCAAGTCACATCCAAACATCACGTGCGCGACGATGACGAACCCCATCAAGCTCAAGCACAACAACAACACCATCAACATGAAGATGCTCGAGATGTGCCTACCTACAAGTCCCAACAAGCCCTACTTCATGCCAAGGCCAAGCTTCAAGAGCACAAGAGAAGACCGCGAGACGAGCACCACCAAGACGGAGCTACGGCTACACCAACCACTTCGGCATCCTTGCCAAGTGTTCTCAAGGTATCTTCGCCTTTGGACGTAAGGCAACTTCGCCTACTTCCCGTGAGTTCGCCTACATCGACATCATCAAGTACAAGGCGACCACCTACAAGTGAGGGCAACACTTCCATCTTCGGAAGCCCCTCAAGGAAGATGGCCGAGCATGGGAATTTCCCTTCGGTCATGGAGACGAGCTACGAGGTGCCACATCATACGGGCCTCCAACAACAAGACGGTGACAAGAAGGTTGAGCAAGGGCCATCCCCTTTGACCACGACGACGAGCATGAACCTCTTCAACAACATGAAGACGGCGTTCATATTGGACTCATACTCCGAGTCAAGCTACAAGACCGCACATGAGACCTTATCTTTAGTCTTGGAGGAGAGTGATGATGTGCCATCTTCGGCCTTCATCCACGGCTACGACCACGACATGATTGACCATGGAGACATTTGCACCTACATCTCTCCGACACCCACATATAAAGAGATGCCCCAATTCCCATGTGAGGAGAGCCACCCCACGATGAGTGATATGAGTGACTCCACCATTTTTAACATTGAGTGCATTTCCTATGAGAGGGTGAGTGTGACCACCACTAGCCCCACACTTAAGAGCATGACACACATCCTATGTGAGGTTGAGAGCCATTTGAGTGACTCCACCAACCATATGAGTGAGAGCATCCGAGAGGGAGTGAGTGAGCCAGAACACTTAGTGAGTGAGGTGTTGACACGGCATGTGAGGCCACTTTGATTTCTCACGACTTAACCTCTACTCCTAGTGTGTTTTCTTCTTTGGTGCTAGGTCTCCTACATGATGACACGCCTATCCTCGACGAGTTCATGCCTCCAATGGAGACAATGATGGCCATGGTGGAAGAAGATGCACCCCCCACATGGTTCCATCAAGATGAAGTTGACCACGACTTGGTCTTCGACACCTCACCTACAACACATGAGCGATGCTCCAAAGGTAACATAGGTGATGGTGCTTCTTTTGTCCCACTAGTGGAATATTTCACGAATGATTGCTTGCATGATGTTGACACACCTATTCCCATGCTTCATGCTAGTGCGACTTCCTCATGTCATGACTTACCTATTTATGATAAATATTATGATGAGCATGTTGAGTTGCCTAGTTGTGATGCTATGCTCCATAGGATATCATGTGAAAATTCTTTTGGTCACATCATGTTTGACAATCCATTAACCTTGTCATATGCTATGAGTGAGATATCCCATATTGCATCCTTTCAATCTCAACATAGTAACTATGCATGCCCCATTAAAATCAATCCCATTTTCACTTATGGCATAGATGACGAGATGATGGTCATTGGCTTTTGTTTTTCATGTGATGATATTGCCATGCTTCCTTTACACAATTTGCGCAATTTATCTACTATGCCATGCCATGATCACATTGCTCCAAATATGCATTGTTTTGAATGTTGTCAATATTCTCCATGTGATGTTTACATTAATGCTCATGAGGAGACCCCCATAGTTTCCTCATACATATTAGGAGATTTTGATGCATTCCATACTTTGCATGATTCTCATAATTGCTTGCACCATATGCATTCCATGAATACCGATGCTCTACATATATATATATCATGATGCATTGCCCAATTTGAGTCTCCATTATGCTATACATAACAACAAACCTATCATGATGGATGACATGTTTCTATATCATGCATCTCATTTGTTTGAGCATTGGATATTTTGTGCTAACCAACACAAGCACGTGCGCATCATGATGGATGATGTGTACATCTACCACGCACACACAATTTTCCCTTTGTCTTTGTTTTGTGTAGGTACTCATGTATACTCGTCAACCTCTCAATCCCAAGAGTTGATGAAACGAGCTCTTGAGAGCAAAGATCACTTGGGATCCCGTGAACTATCCTTACCACCGTTCCTTTCGCGTAACGACTACGTGCATCTCTCTCACTTGGCTCTCACACGGCTATGGGCTATATACCGCTCTCTTGCTCATTTTACCATGTTCACTTTGCATGTTATGCTTGCTTCTATGCCTTTGCCATGCAATTGTGACCCTTGCTTTCATCTACCCATGATTCACAATTATGTTACTCCTATGTGTATTTGCCTGCTTGGTGGAGATCCTTGTTGCTATTGCCATGTTTATCATGTGCCTCGTGCTATTGATGTTATTTTGCTCATATCCTCCTTTCATGCTTGTGATATGTCTTGTGCATTATTCATGCCCACCATTTGCACACATGACATACTTGACATGATTCTTTCTAGTACGTTGCATCTTTGCAATACTAGCTTGCTTGCCTTGATTCACATGATTGCTTGCTCTGTCGCATCACCCATGTTCCATTCTTCCTTGCTTTCTTGGGTTGATGACGTATATGTTCATGCCTCTCACATGATATATTTTTTTCATTGTCGTTTGCCTCCAATTGTTGCATCTATGCTTATTGATCGTGGAGACTTGGACACTTTACTTGTGATGCATGCTTGCTTGATTGAGCCTATTGTATTTGGTTGTCCTTGCATCATCATATGTCTCCATACTATGAAATTCTCCCTTGTACTTTCTTATGATGAGCATGATGCATCCACTTGTTGGGTATTTTACCACATGAATGATAGGTTTTGCATCTCCGCTAACCTCATTTGTTTTTCCGAGTGTTTGTCATGTTCTTCCATGTTGAAGGATTCACAAGGCGATACTGCCATGAGATAATTTGGTCATGTGAAGGCATACACGATGTGCAACACCAATATTTGTGAGAATCTCCTAAAGGTGAACTCCTTCCCTTTGAGCCATCCTCAAATATGCATATTGGATAGGTTACTCTTTCATTGTTGTTTCCTTCTTCTTGTCTGCATGTTACATCTATTGGATGGAGGACCGACATTGGAGATGGAACCCATGAACCTTCAAGTTGAGGAGCGCTCGGACTTATTGGATGCACCTTCGAACCTCCACTCATGCCACGACATCGAGCATTGGTATACCAACACCTCCATATTTGTTGATTGTGTTCACACATGTCATGCTCGATGGACATATCATACACATGACAAATTTGCATCTTATGCATGGATTGACTCACATCATGATTGCCTTGTTGCATCTTGTATTCCCATGTCATCCATGATATATGAGCTTGTGCATTTCATTAGCAAATTTGTTGTGATATACCTTGATGGCATATACATACATCATGATCTTATTGCCTACCATCAATTGCATGATCACATCACATTGAGCATCCATTACCATATTATGCTATTGATAAACCGTCTCACTATGACATCATTTTGCACCGTTGTTGCATTGATCACATTCACAATACATTTGTGTGCACAATGAATGCTTTTTCTCCCATGAATGCTTTGCATACCATTCGATATCTTTTGGATAAGCTTCATGCACCTTGTCATGATCAATCTTGTTGCACAGACTCTCTCTTATTCGATGGACACTTTGTGTGCGCTAACCATTGTATTTCGAAGTGTCATTTGTGTTTGCTCTTTTTGCATGTATACCACTCCGGTGACACCTTCGAGTACTTGAATTGCGCCATGTCTTCCTCTTCGTCCAACTACAAGTCCGTCCACGATAACCGTTTCCATGGTGATGAGGTTTTCGATCCGAGGTCGGATCTTTCCCAAGGGAGGGGAGATGATGTGGAGCATCCTACGATCATCCCCATGTACACTCAAGCATACGCCTTTGGACCTAAGGTGAACTCGCTCCTTTCCTAATCTTCCCTTTCCGCATGTAAGACATGGATGCTACTTCAAGAGCGGACCTTGTGCATACTCAGGTACACCCGAGGAGTCCAAGGAGAGCCCAAGGACCAAGGCCAAGCGTGCATGGGAGCGAAGGAAGGAGAAGGAAGAAGAGTCTGCTGCTACAGCAGCCAGACATCCGGCCATGGCCCAGACATCCGGCCCTTCACGAGCCGCCGGACATCCGGCCCAGGTCCCGGAAATCCAGACACCGCCGAACCCGAGAGCAACAAGACCAACCCCGCCAGCCCGGACATCCGGCCCCTCCATCCCAGACATCCGGCCCTCCGCGAAAGCCCGGACATCCGGCCTTCCGTGCCTGTGTGCAGTGTATATGGGCTGAGGCCCATGTACCCCTTCGCCCCTTAGACTATATATACTCCCCCTCCACCTACGTTTTAGGGTTAGCATTGTGATGGCTCATTTGAGAGATAGAGCTTCGCTCATCCATATCGGATCTACTCCACGAGAGAGACCGTGGCCCCTCTACGGAAAAGATCCACCTTGGATTCAAGACCCCTCACGGGAAGATCCCTTTGTGGATTCAAGACCTCCTCACGGAGAAGAACCGGTTACCTCTTGTATCATCCATTGTTGACTTTCGATCTTGTATCTCCTTTGTGTTCATGGATCTAGCGCATGTGTGATCATTCTTGTTGGTTTGAGAGTTCTCTTGTGTCCCCCTCGTGTTTTTCCCCTCGTTTTGCCCCTCGTGTTCTTCGTGTTCATCGCGGGATCCGCTCCTTTCATGAAAGATCAGGCCACTAGGGTTCTACCCTACATCACATTGGATGTAGTAAGGATGTGGATGTGGTCATGTGGTGAGAGATAGCTTCTCCACCATCTGCATGCTAGCCAAGTTATTGCAGCTCCCTCCATCTATGATGACATGAACAGAACGCTCCTTCACAACTCCCTTTGTATCAAACAAATTATGCCTCTGATTTTGCTCAGCTTGTGTAACCTGCACACTCAAAACACGTTGAGCAACTAAACATTCATACCTATCAGCATCTTCAGCAGCCATGTATTGCGTCTCATGATCAAAATCCTCTCCACCATGTTCTTCATGTGTAATAAGAGCCAAAGTCTCCTCATCATAGTCACTAGCAGACTCATACCCACCATCCTGAGTAACAATCATCACACGCTGAGATTTGCATTCTCTCGCAAAATGTCCTCTTCCCTTACAACACCGACAAATAATCTCACTTGTGTGCCCTGTTGATGCCATGGAAGAAGAAGAACTATGTGCAGGCCCAACAGGTGTGCTCTTGGCAGATAGTGGTGGTTGTGCTTGCTTTCTTGTATCACGGCTGGAGGTGGCACCTGATGCAGGTGCTGGTGTAGTGGAAATAGAGGATGCACGTGGTGTCCATGATGAAGATCGACCTATAGAAAAGTTAGTTCGCGCCAATGCCTGTCGATCATGCACTTCACGTTCAGCTTTACAAGCAAGATGGAATAAACGAGTGATATTAGTATACTCCTTATACTCTAGAATGGTCTGAATCTCTCTATTTAATCCACCCATAAAACGTGCAAGCATATCTTCATTCTCCTCAACAATACCACATCTAATCATGTCAGTTTGTAATTCCTGATAATATTCTTCAACAGAATTTTTTCCTTGTCATAAACGCTGCAATTTTTGTAGTAATTCACGTTGATAATATGGTGGAACCCAATGAGTATGCATAGCAGTTTTCAAAGCAGCCCAAGTACCTAGAATAGGATATAATCTACAATGTTCAGAAAACCAAACACATGCAAAGCTACTGAAAGCACAAACAGCAGCAGGAACACGTCTCTCCTTAGGATATTGTAAACTTGTAAATCGTTGTTCAGTTTCTAACTCCCAAGTATCAGGAACATATCTACCCTCAAATTGTGAAATATTCAATGTTAGTTTAGGAAGATGGTCATGTACCTCAGGTGGTGTTGTAGCCCTACCGTTGCAATGATATACGTGAGGACGACCTGGTGGTGGTGGTGCTGGTGGTTGCACGTAGTTCTGATTTTGGTCAACCTCATCCTCGTAATGGTCCTCCACCTATGCAGTAGCAGCAGAAGCGGCAGAAGCATCAACAGCGGCACCAGTATTTTGCCTAGGGTCAATGGGAACGCGTTGTGCTCGTTCCACTTGATTTGGAAAGTGACGTTGTTGTTGTTGTAGAGGTGCATTAGGGGCATCCGGTGGTGGTGGTGGAAGACGCGCGAGCAATTCATTAAACTTGTTATCGAGCTTTGTTTCGAATGTCTTCTCCATGCCATCTATCTTCTCCATGGCCTCTTCAAATCTGTTTAGCACATCTTGCACCTGTCCACTCATCATTTGCTGAAATTTATCATGCAACTCCTTATTCGTCATGTTCTCCCAGTCAGTCTCGTCGGCTTGTGATCCTTCCATGGTTAGCAGCAATAGAAACACACAAGAATATGATCCTACAGACTACTAACAAGAAGTGGTGGTGGATGTCACAAATCTGTCAAGCAAATCTCAAATTCTTACCAGTTCTTACCCAGCAGCAGGTGGTGATCGGTAACCGTTGTAGTCAAAACTCTCAAATCTTGGATAGAGCGATTAGTAGGCAGAGTCAAACGCATGACGTAGATGTATGTGGAGCTGGGAAGGCTTATAATATGGTAGCAAAAAGGGTCAGCAATAATCAATTCAGAGATGCAAAGTTGAATAAACGCTCAACGACTGTACCGTGCTGGTCCTAGGCTAGACCGTGCTAGAGATGCGAGCCTAGAACACTAACAAAATCACGGCGCAGCACGTAAACAAGGGAGGAGCACGCTCTGAATTTTCTTTTCTTTTTTTTCTTTTTTGTGCACTTTTTTCCTCTTTTTTTGCTCTGCAACAAATTTTTTTCGAAAAAGTCTACAAATGGTCTAAAAACTGCCTAGCCAGAATTTTTTTGCAATTTCTTTTTTTTTTGAGTTTGGAACTATTTTTCTTCTGTGGGTAGCACGAAAGTTCGGGAGTCCGACTCTGTCACGACTCGAAGTATCGCGTGATCTGGAACTCGAAAATAAAGCAAGAAATACTGGACTCGGAATAGGACTGGTGGTGGAGATGAATCTTGTGGAACTCAGACTGGTGGCGGCGATGAATCTGGTGGAAATCGGACTGGTGGCGGATATATGTTGTAGGTGGACTCGGATTGGCGTGGCGGCGGCAGATATGTGGTGGCGTATATGGACTCGGATTGGTGGTGAATATGTGGTGGTGGTATATGGCAGCGACGATGAAGTTGGTGTGGTGGTGGTATATGGCAGCAGCGATGATGATGATGCGGTGGTGATATATGGCAGCGGCGACGTGATAACCTATGAACAGAACTCGAAACTCTAAAGGACTAGACGCTAAGACCAGCAACTTGACACGACGATGCAACCGTAAACTCAACAAAGCAAATACAGAAAAGATTAGGCAAAGGCTCAGATTGGTTCGGATAGGAAGAACTAACCCTAATTTTTTTGGCTTTTTCGTGGACTATAGGTATGAAGAACAGACTCGATCTAAACTACAAAAAACAGTAAAATCTCACGGAGCAACCTGGAAATCTGATACCACTTGATAGAGGCGAAGGTGTCCCGATGTTTCGATGAGATGGTGGCTATCATTTCTGCGGGAGTCGACCTTGACGATCCGACTACGAACGTGCGAGACGTCGCGCCTTAGCAATCACTAAACCAATTTACGAGGGGTTATTGACCACGCCGGAGCACGATCAACCTGACCACGGGGGTCTGTTTCCTGCGAGCAAACGAAGAACAAGCAAGAAACTGAGATTGCAATCTGGATATTGCGAATATAAGATGAAAGCTTTATTGATCAAGGTGGGGTTCTGTGACGTCTTGGTCTGGTCATTGAACACAAAGGAAGTACACGAAGTTGCAGCTATGGCGAACTTTTAATCTAAACAAAACCCAAAGTCTAAACGACGCCCTAAGGGCTGTATATATGGAGGAGAGAGGGGGAATTTCGTGGCCCTTGGTGGAGGGGTCCGAAACCAACCCTAACTCTTGTTTCCCCACACATACGGACTCTAAAAACAGCCTATACTTAAGTATTTCGAAAATACATGGGCCTGGCCCAATAATAAGGTGACGCGGCACCTAAAATAGCCTCTGGACGAAATTTATGAAGTGGCATCTTGTATATTTCGTCCAAGGCTTCATGCACTCCTTATGGTGGCTTCAAAGTCCTGAAATCATCACTTCTAACTCTATTCTTGACCCCCTTGCGCATGCCATCATCTCCATGCTTGAGCTTTATCCAAGGTTCATCTTTCTTGTCCAAGTTAGGCCCTTCATTTGTAAGCAAAACAAATGTATCCAATTTGGGCAGCATCATATTCTCATGAACATTAGAATCGTTACCAAGAGACAAAAGTACCTGATAATTCAATTGGCGTGCGCGAGCTCTAGTAATTGGTCTAGTATGTATAGTAGCAGGGGTTGTGGGTGTAACAATGGTATTGATGTCCTCATCAGCTATGTTGTTACTCCACAGGGAATTGAAGTTGATAAAGCCAAGATTGAAACTATTGAGAGTTGGCCGCAGCCCAAAACGGTCATACAAGTGAGGAGTTTCCTTGGCCTCACTGGATTCTATAGGCATTTTGTGAGAGATTTCAGCACCATTGCTGCACCTTCTACATGCTTACAAAGAAGGATGTGGCTTTTGTTTGGGGTACCACACAGGAAGAATCCTTCACGGTATTGAAAGATAAGTTGACACATGCTCCTTTACTCCAACATCCTGATTTTAATAAGACTTTTGAGCTTGAATGTGATGCTAGTGGAATTGGATTAGGAGGTGTGTTATTACAAGATGGCAAACCTGTTGCATACTTTTCTGAAAAATTGAGTGGACCTAGTCTGAACTATTCTACTTATGATAAAGAATTATATGCTCTTGTTCGGACCTTAGAAACATGGCAACATTATTTATGGCCCAAAGAATTTGTTATACATTCTGATCATGAATCTTTGAAACACATTAAAAGTCAAGCAAAACTGAACCGTAGACATGCTAAATGGGTTGAATTCATTGATACTTTCCCTTATGTCATTAAACACAAGAAGGGTAAAGAAAATGTTATTGCTGATGCTTTGTCTCGTCATTATACTATGCTTTCACAACTTGACTTGAAAATATTTGGTTTGGAGACCATCAAAGATCAATATGTGCATGATGCTGAATTTAAAGATGTATTGTAGAATTGTAAGGAAGGGAAAACTTGGAACAAGTTCGTTCTTAACAATGGATTTGTGTTTTGTGCTAACAAGCTATGCATTCCAGCTAGCTCCGTTCATTTTTGTTGTTGCAGGAGGTGCATGGAGGAGGATTAATGGGACACTTTGGCATCAAGAAGACCGAGGATATACTAGGACTTGTGGCCTCGGCCTCCGCAAGTGAAACACTTGAAGGAACTCGTCTTGACGGTCTCGTCGGTTGGAGTTGATGATGATGAAACTCTCGGCTTGAAGTTGATCATAGGAGGATGGCTTGTAGGTGACGAACCTTTCTTGGAAGTCAACTTGTCGATGTTCTAAGTAGAAGGTCTTGTAGTCGGTGTTGGAGTCGTTGAAGCTTGGTTATTGGAGAAGCCGTAGGACTTGGATGAGAACTTGGCATACTTGAAATCATCTTGCATTTGGCGTTCAGCTTTGGTAGCTTGGTGCACTAGCTCGATGAGATTTGAGTATGGTTGGAAGTCGGCGATATTCTTGATAGGGTGACTGAGTCCATTCAACAAACGTGCCATTGTTTGCTCATCATCTTCCGTGACATTGGCTCTTATCATTGCAATCTCCATCTCCTTGTAGTATTCTTCAACGCTCTTTGTTCCTTGCTTGAGTTGTTGGAGTTTCTTGAAGAGGTCGCGGTTGTAGTAGGTAGGTACGAAGCGTGCTCTCATGACATCCTTCATTTGTGCCCAGTAGTGATGGGTGGTTCACCTCTTGCCTCTCGGCGCTCTATGATTTGTTCCCACCAAATGAGGACATAGTCTTGGAACTCAAGGGATGCCATTGCGATCTTCTTCTCTTCTTCAAAATTGTGCAAACGGAATATCTTGTCAACCTTCAATGCCCATGAAAGGTACTCTTCGGGATCGTTGCTTCCATTGAACTTGGGCATGGTGAACTTGAGTTTTCCATAATGTTGTTCTTCATTGTGTTGGGGTCGGGGATGATGACGCCCATGTTGTTGATGATTGATCAACTCGTGGTGCTCTTGGCGCGGAGGGTTGTTATCGCCATGTTATTCTTGTCGTGGAGGATCTCCATTGTCTGCATGCTCTTGATTGACTTGTTGTTCTTGGTGAGCTTGTGGAGGAGCTTGTCGAGCTCGAGGAGGAACTTGACGATGCACGCGAGCTTGAAATCTTCGTTCTTGAATTTCTTCGCGAAGTGCTTCCTCTTGTTCACAGGCTTGTCGGCTTCGGTCGGCAACGGCTTGACTCGAATCGCATAGAGCTTCTTGCGCCGCAAGTGCTTGAGCATCACGGAGTTGTTGTTCTTGACGTTGTGCCTCGGCATCTTGATCATTTTGGTGTAGACGCGCGCGCTCTTCCTCTTCATGTTGGTGTTGTCGTTGCCGTTCTCGGGCTAGCGCAAAGGCCTCTTGAGTTTGACGTTGTCGGCGCTCTTGAGAGTCGATGTCGCGTAGCGGATTGAGGCATGCTTGACGATCGATGCGCGCGGCCCGACGAAGAGTGTTCGATGTCGGTGTACTTGAGCCGGAGAGGGTGAAGTCGGAGTGGGGCTTGAACGGCTCCTTCTTGAAGTGGCAGACGAGCGGTTGAGCAACAAAGCATGAATTTCGTCCATCCTCTCATCATTCTCTTGCTTGTGATCATCGAGCTTGTGGTCAAAGTAGTCCCTTGTACGTTGATCAGAAAGTCGCAAGTCGGCGGCAAGGTTGTCAATGCGTTCACTCATAGCTTGTTGCTCTTGATGCAAAACACGTTGTGCACCAAAGAGGTGACTCTTGGTGACGAAGGAGTTCATGTCATCGTCTTGCTCCATGAAGAGTGGGTTGGTAGAAGTACTTGGCCTATCCATAATTCCAAGACAAATGTGAGTGGTAGAAAGAGAAGAACGAGTACCAAATGTACCTTGACTGAAGTTGAAAGTGGATCGAGGATCACTCCAATGTAGGACAAGGAAATAGCACAATTGGTACGAGTTCTTGTCGTTTTCTCACACCTACACAAGTAAAAGCTTTTTGTGGAGCTTGGTTAGGATGGTGGCACAAAATTTGATGCAATTGTAAGTGAGCTTCAATAATGTTGGAAAAGATTCGCAAGATGCAATGTAACAAGTAGACCAAGCATATAAGGTACACGGAAACACATGCGCAAAAAGATAAGTTGGGTTGTGCAACCAAGGGTGAGCCAAAATGTGGAATCCACAAAAATGTTGTTGTTGCACAACACTAGAGAGACGCTAGCACGATTGCACAATAGGAGGATACAAAAACTTGTGCCCAACCTACTTAGCAAAAATGCAATGACTTCTATGCCAAATATTTTGTATGCAAGGTGTTGCTATGATATGATCCAAGCTGATCGAGTATGACAATCTTAGTGTTGTAAGATGCTATGGTTCTTCCTTAAAAGCTATTTGCTTATCTTTCTCTTTGCTTAAAAGCTTGTTTGGATCTTTGATATTTCAGCTCTTTTCTCATGCAATGCTTGACGAACCAAGATTGCAAATGAGTATGCGATGACAACTTTGTGACACAAGAGATGATACCAAGATATGCAGAAATGATGTATGTATGCTATGGGAAGTATGATCACTAATGTGCACAAGTCTCGTTGCCGGCAATAATCAATGGCTTGTCTTGATGGGTAAGCAACGCAAAGGAGTAAGGCTATGATGGCTATCAATGTAATGGAAAGAATGATATGTCCAATACCAAGATGAGGTTACCGGTCTTGCTTCCGGTATGGTGTCAAAATGGTAGCATGAATACCAAGATGTAGTCGAGGTGATCGTTGTTGATGACGCGTCCGTGGCGAAGATGAGCGGCGGTGATGTCGATGTCGAACCGTACCTAGATAGCCGAAACACAAAAGGATACGGTACCGCAACTCAAATTCTCAAACCTCGAAGTAGCAATTGTGTCGGAGAGCGAAACGGTCCAAAAATGGTTGGGTTATGCGGAAGCGGTGGAGGTATGTGGAAGTATATATGGTATATGGTTGGCACCGGAACAAAATTTGGTGGAAATTAGGCGGAAAACGGGGCGGTGGATGGAGATGTTGCTGCCAGGGGTCGGATGTCCGGGTGGGGCCGGATGTCCGGGCTCTATGGGCCGGATGTCCGGGCTCTATGGGCCGGATGTCCAGGCTCTGGATCCGGGGACGAACGGGATGAACACCGCGTGGGGAGGTCAAATCCGGGGGAAATTCGGAGGAATTTGTGGATGGAAATTGGGGGGAAAAGGATGGGAAGCTAGATCCACTCAAAACAAAGTAAATCCACGGATCCAAACCAACAAAATCTCAACACACCAACAAATCACAAAACAATTTGGGGCTATTTTTGGTGGGGAATTTTCGAATTAGGACGAGAAACAACAAAACAAGGCTAGAAACACAACGGGGAGGCTCCGAAATCGTGATCAACCTGGCTCTAGATACCAAGATGATGTAGGGTAGAACCCTAATCGCCCGATCTTTCACGAAAGGAGCGGATCCCTAAAGAACACGAGGGGGAAAACGAGGGAAAACACAAGGGGAAACACAAGAGGAACACTCAAACTAACAAGAACAAGTCACACATGTGCTAGATCCTCGGATACATAAGAAAAGATACACGATCCACGGACAACTAAGGACGATACAAAAGGGTAACCGGTTCTTCTCCGTGAGGAGGTCTTGATGTTCTTCCCTAAAGAGGGTCTTGAATCCGCTTGGGGGAGGTTCTTCGGTGGAGGCTCGAATGTCCGAGGAGAAGGTAACCAAGTGGATGAGCAAAGCTCTCACACAAAATATGAGCTAATCCTTTGCTAACCCTAGAAAGTTGGACGAGGTGGAGTATATATAGTCTAGGGGGTAGAAGGGGTACACGGGCCTCGTCCCTTTACTGTGCGCACACAGGGAGGCCGGACGTCCGGGCGTGGGGCCGGATGTCCGGGCGTTCACGAGGGTCGGATGTCTGGGCTGTGGAGGCCGGATGTCCGGGCTGGTGAAGCTGGCCATGTTATTCTCCGGTTCGGGGGTGTCCAGATTTCCGGGCAGGGGGCCGGATATCCGGGATTGCGGGGCCGGATGTCCGGGTCCTGTAGGCACTTGGTGGTTGAGCAGCTGTAGAGGAAGGCGCTCCAGGGGCCGGATGTCCGGGGTCTTGGCTGGATGTCCGCGGCCTGGGAGATGCTCCTGGCTCCTTCCGTTGGTTCTCCTCATCCGTGGACTTGGGGACTTGTCCGTCTTCATGCGCATCTTCGGGAGGACCCTCTTGGTACCTAATCATGCACAACATCTCGGACTTAGGTAGTAGCCATGACTCATGCATAGAAAGTGGAAGTTCGAAGAGGAGTGAGTTCACCTTATCTTTGAATGCGGTATGTTGGGATGGTCCCCAAACAAAAGGCGCATGCTTCTTGCTCAAAGCATGCAAAGGCGAAGCAATGGTGCTAAAATCCTTCACAAAGCAATGATAGAAACCCACAAGGCCAAGAAAACTACGCACTTCATGCAAGTTGGTTGGTTGCGGCCAAGTCTTAATAGCATTGATCTTGGACTCATCAACCTGAACAACCTTAGAAGAAACAACAAAACCCAAGAAAACGAGCTTATCAACATCAAAAAGGCATTTCTCCATATTCGCATAGTGGCGCTCTTTTAGTTTGCAAAATGGTGCGAACATGGGTGACATGTTCTTTGATAGATTTGCTAAACACAAGAATGTCATCAAAGTAGACCGCAACAAATATACCAATGTAAGGGCGAAAGACATGATTCATGAGGCGCATAAAAGTGACTGGTGCTTCCGAAAGACCCATAGGCATGACTAACCACTCATACAAACCAAACTTGGTTTTGAAGGTGGTTTTCCATTCATCACCCTCTTGTATGCGGATTTGATAGTAACCACTCTTAAGATCAATTTTGGAAAATATAGTGG
The DNA here is from genome assembly GCF_056163025.1 of Triticum urartu. Taxonomy (NCBI): domain Eukaryota; kingdom Viridiplantae; phylum Streptophyta; class Magnoliopsida; order Poales; family Poaceae; genus Triticum; species Triticum urartu. The sequence goes on along the minus strand of NC_141874.1, from coordinate 319,204,664 downwards.
CACCGCTAAGCTCATCAAGCATATCATCTAGGCGTGGAATGGGATACATATAGCGAACGGTGATAGCATTGATAGGTCTACAATCGGAGCACATGCAAAAACTACCATCACGTTTTGGCAAAAGAATGACCGGAACGGCACAAGGGCTCAAACTTTCACGCACATGTCCATGGTCTATGAGATGCTTTACTTGCCTTTGTATTTCTTTTGTTTCCAGGGTTGACACAGTATGGAGCTTTGTTCGGAAGAGGTGCCCGGGGATGTGGTCGATTCGGTGCTCAATGCCTCATAGAGGAGGTAGACCCGGAGGTAGCTCATCGGGGAAAACATGTTGAAATTCCTGCAAAAGAGAAGACAACACTAGAGGAAGAGTGTGAGAAGTGTTAGTTTGTGGTGCATTGTCCTTGCACACGAGGACGTAGTGTAGGACACTAGATGGGTTCTCACACACTTCTCTCATCTCACGTTTGGTGGCAAATAGAACTAGGTTTTTATTTTCCTCATCGTGGAGGCACTCAATTTTGGCTTGTGGCGCTCACTCTCTTTTTGGTGGCTCGCTCTCTCACTATGATCTCCCCGATGGGTGGCTTGCTTGTCGGCGATCACTTGACTTGGCGACATTGGAGGGAGGACGTACTCCTTGCCCTTCATCTTGAAGATGTAGTGGTTCGTTCGGCCGTTGTCTACGACTCCTCTATCCAATTGCCATGGCCATCCAAGGAGAAGATGACAAACGGTCATTAGAACGATGTCGCACTCCAAGGTGTCTTCGTAGGCGCCGATCTTGAAGGAGACTTGTACTCGGTGCTCGACTTGGATAGTGCCGGAGTCACTAAGCCATTGCACTTTGTATGGATGTGGATGCTTCGTCTTGGGCAATTGGAGCTTGGAGCAAAGTTCTTCACTTGCGATATTATGACAACTCCCTCCATCGATGATGACCTTGACGGATCGTCCATTGACGCCGGCCTTGGTGTGGAATATGTGGCATCATTGGTCTTCTTCTTGGTGATGTTGGAGAGTCAAGACTTTGGAGACAACAAGTGCGGGACTTGAGTCTTCATCACAAGTGAGGAGTTTCCTTGGCCTCACTGGATTCTATAGGCGTTTTGTGAGAGATTTCAGCACCATTGCTGCACCTCTCTACATGCTTACAAAGAAGGTGTGGCTTTTGTTTGGGGTACCACACAGGAAGAAGCCTTCACGGTATTGAAAGATAAGTTGACACATGCTCCTTTACTCCAACTTCCTGATTTTAATAAGAGTTTTGAGCTTGAATGTGATGCTAGTGGAATTGGGTTAGGAGGTGTGTTATTACAAGATGGCAAACCTGTTGCATACTTTTCTGAAAAATTGAGTGGGCCTAGTCTGAACTATTCTACTTATGATAAAGAATTATATGCTCTTGTTCGGACGTTAGAAACATGGCAACATTATTTATGGCCCAAAGAATTTGTTATACATTCTGATCATGAATCTTTGAAACACATTAAAAGTCAAGCAAAACTGAACCATAGACACGCTAAATGGGTTGAATTCATTGAGACTTTCCCTTATGTCATTAAACACAAGAAGGGTAAAGAAAATGTTATTGCTGATGCTTTGTCTCGTCATTATACTATGCTTTCACAACTTGACTTGAAAATATTTGGTTTGGAGACCATCAAAGATCAATATGTGCATGATGCTGAATTTAAAGATGTATTGTAGAATTGTAAGGAAGGGAAAACTTGGAACAAGTTCATTCTTAACGATGGATTTGTGTTTGGTGCTAACAAGCTATGCATTCCAGCTAGCTCCGTTCGTATTTTGTTGTTGCAGGAGGTGCATGGAGGAGGATTAATGGGACACTTTGGCATCAAGAACACCGAGGATATACTAGGACTTGTGGCCTCGGCCTCCGCAAGTGAAACACTTGAAGGAAATCGTCTTGACGGTCTCGTCGGTTGGAGTTCATGATGATGAAGCTCTTGGCTTGAAGTTGCTCGTAGGAGGATGGCTTGTGGGTGACGAAGCTTTCTTGGAAGTCGACTTGTCGATGTTGGAAGGATAAGGTCTTGTAGTCGGTGTTGGAGTCATTAAATCTTGGTTATTGGAGAAGCCGTATGACTTGGATGAGAACTTGGCATACTTGAAATCATCTTGCACTTGGCGTTCCGCTTTGGTAGGTTGGTGCACTAGCTCGATGAGATTTGAGTATGGTTGGAAGTCGGCGATCTTCTTGATAGGGTGACTGAGTCCGTTCGAGAAACATACCATTGTTTGCTCATCATCTTCCGTGACATTGGCAATTATCATTGCAATCTCCATCTCCTTGTAGTATTCTTCAACGCTCTTTGTTCCTTGCTTGAGTTGTTGGAGTTTCTTGAAGAGGTCAGGGTTGTAGTAGGTAGGTACGAAGCGTGCTCTCATGAAATCCTTCATTTGAGCCCAAGTAGTGATGGGTGGTTCACCTCTTGCCTCTCGGCGCTCTATGATTTGTTCCCACCAAATGAGGACATAGTCTTGGAACTCAAGGGATGCCATTGCGATCTTCTTCTCTTCTTCAAAATTGTGCAAACGGAAGATCTTGTCAACCTTCAATGCCCATGAAAGGTACTCTTCGGGATCGTTGCTTCCTTTGAACTTGGGCATGGTGAACTTGAGTTTGCCATAACGTTGCTCTTCATTGTGTTGGGGTCGGGGATGATGACGCCCATGTTGTTGATGATTGATCAACTCGTGGTGCTCTTGGCGCGGAGGGTTGTTATCGCCAAGTTATTCTTGTCGTGGAGGATCTCCATTGTCTGCATGCTCTTGATTGACTTGTTGTTCTTGGTGAGCTTGTGGAGGAGCTTGTCGAGCTCGAGGAGGAACTTGACGATGCACGCGAGCTTGAAATCTTCGTTCTTGAATTTCTTCGCGAAGTGCTTCCTCTTGTTCACAGGCTTGTCGGCTTCGGTCGGCAACGGCTCGACTCGAATCGCATAGAGCTTCTTGCGCCGCAAGTGCTTGAGCGTCACGGAGTTGTTGTTCTTGACGTTGTGCCTCGGCATCTTGATCATTTTGGTGCAGACGCGCTCGCTCTTCCTCTTCATGTTGGCGTTGTCGTTGCCGTTCTCGGGCTAGCGCAAAGGCCTCTTGAGTTTGACGTTGTCGGCGCTCTTGAGAGTCGATGCCGCGTAGCGGATTGAGGCATTCTTGACGATCGGTGCGCGCGGCCCGATGAAGAGTGTTCGATGTCGGTGTACTTGAGCCGGAGAGGGTGAAGTCGGAGTGGCGGCTTGAATGGCTCCTTCTTGAAGTGGCAGACGAGCGGTTGAGCAACAAAGCATGAATTTCGTCCATCCTCGCGTCATTCTCTTGCTTGTGATCGTCAAGCTTGTGGTCAAAGTAGTCCCTTGTATGTTGCTCGGAAAGTCGCAAGTCGGCGGCAAGGTTGTCGATGCGTTCACTCATAGCTTGTTGCTCTTGATGCAAAACACGTTGTGCACCAAAGAGGTGACTCTTGGTGACGAAGGAGTTCATGTCATCGTCTTGCTCCATGAAGAGTGGTTTGGTAGAAGTACTTGGCCTATCCATCATTCCAAGACAAATGTGAGTGGTAGAAAGAGAAGAACGAGTACCAAATGTACCTTGACTGAAGTTGAAAGTGGATCGAGGATCACTCCAATGTAGAACAAGGAAATAGCACAATTGGTACGAGTTCTTGTCGGTTTCTCACACCTACACAAGTAAAAGCTTTTGGTGGAGCTTGGTTAGGATGGTGGCACAAAATTTGATGCAATTGTAAGTGAGCTTCAATAATGTTGGAAAAGATTCGCAAGATTCAATGTAAAAAGTAGACCAAGCATATAAGGTACACGGAAACACACGCGCAAAAAGATAAGTTGGGTTGTGCAACCAAGGGTGAGCCAAAATGTGGAATCCACAAAAATGTTGTTGTTGCACAACACTAGAGAGACGCTAGCATGATTGCACAATAGGAGGATACAAAAACTTGTGCCCAACCTACTTAGCAAAAATGCAACGACTTCTATGCCAAATATTTTGTATGCAAGGTGTTGCTATGATATGATCCAAGCTGATCGAGTATGACAATCTTAGTGTTGTAAGATGCTATGGTTCTTGCTTAAAAGCAATTTGCTTATCTTTTCTCTTTGCTTAAAAGCTTGTTTGGATCTTTGAATTTGATCTCTTTTCTCATGCAATGCTTGACGAACCAAGATAGCAAATGAGTATGCGATGATAACTTTGTGACACAAGAGATGATACCAAGATATGCAGCAATGATGTATGTATGCTATGGGAAGTATGATCACTAATGTGCACAAGTCTCGTTGCCGGCAATAATCAATGGCTAGTCTCGATGGGTAAGCAACGCAAAGGAGTAAGGCTATGATGGCTATCAATGTAATGGCAGGAATGATATGTCCAATACCAAGATGAGGTTACCGGTCTTGCTTCCGGTATGGTGTCAAAATGGTAGCACGAATACCAAGATGTAGTCGAGGTGATCGTTGTTGATGACGCGTCCATGGCGAAGATGAGCGGAGGTGATGTCGATGTCGAACCGTACCTAGATAGCCGAAACACAAAAGGATACGGTACCGCAACTCAAATTCTCAAACCTCGAAGTAGCAATTGTGTCGAAGAGCGAAACGGTCCAAAAATGGTTGGGTTATGCAGAAGCGGTGGAGGTATGTGGAAGTATATATGGTATATGGTTGGCACCGGAACAAAATTTGGTGGAAATTAGGCGGAAAATGGGGCGGTGGATGGAGATGTTGCTGCCAGGGGTCGGATGTTCGGGTGGGGCCGGATGTCCGGGCTCTATGGGCCGGATGTCTGGGCTCTATGGGCCGGATGTCCAGGCTCTGGATCCGGGGACGAACGGGATGAACACCGCGTGGGGAGGTCAAATCCGGGCGAAATTCGGAGGAATTTGTGGATGGAAATTGGGGGGAAAAGGATGGGAAGCTAGATCCACTCAAAACAAAGTAAATCCACGGATCCAAACCAACAAAATCTCAACACACCAACAAATCACAAAACAATTTGGGGCTATTTTTGGTGGGGAATTTTCAAATTAGGACGAGAAACAACAAAACAAGGCTAGAAACACAACGGGGAGGCTCCGAAATCGTGATCAACCTGGCTCTAGATACCAAGATGATGTAGGGTAGAACCCTAATCGCCCGATCTTTCACGAAAGGAGCGGATCCCTGAAGAACACGAGGAACACGAGGGGGAAAACGAGGGAAAACACAAGGGGAAACACAAGAGGAACACTCAAACTAACAAGAACAAGTCACACATGTGCTAGATCCTCGGATACATAAGGAAAGATACACGATCCACGGACAACTAAGGACGATACAAAAGGGTAACCGGTTCTTCTCCATGAGGAGGTCTTGATGTTCTTCCCTAAAGAGGGTCTTGAATCCGCTTGGGGGAGCTTCTCCGGTGGAGGCTCGAATGTCCAAGGAGAAGGTAACCAAGTGGATGAGCAAAGCTCTCACACAAAATATGAGCTAATCCTTTGCTAACCCTAGAAAGTTGGACGAGGTGGAGTATATATAGTCTAGGGGGTAGAAGGGGTACACGGGCCTCGTCCCTTTACTGTGCGCAGACAGGGAGGCCGGACGTCCGGGCGTGGGGCCGGATGTCCGGGCGTTCACGGAGGGTCGGATGTCCGGGTTATGGAGGCCGGATGTCCGGGCTGGTGAAGCTGGCCATGTTGCTCTCCGGTTCGGGGGTGTCCAGATTTCCGGGCAGGGGGGCCGGATATCCGGGTTTGCGGGGCCGGATGTCCTGGTCCTGTAGGCACTTGGTGGTTGAGCAGCTGTAGAGGAAGGCGCTCCAGGGGCCGGATGTCCGGGGTCTTGGCCGGATGTCCGCGGCCTGGGAGTTGCTCTTGGCTCCTTCCGTTGGTTCTCCTCATCCGTGGACTTGGGGACTTGTCCGTCTTCATGTGCATCTTCGGGAGGACCCTCTTGGTACCTAATCATGCACAACATCTCGGACTTAGGTAGTAGCCATGACTCATGCATAGAAAGTGGAAGTTCGAAGAGGAGTGAGTTCACCTTATCTTTGATAGCTTTGGCTCGGGCTCGTGTCATTGGTCCAAGTGGTGCCGTTGGGGGTGTGGGTGCGTCGATGGGGATGATCTTGGGATGCTCCGCATCATAATGCCACGTGCTGATGGTACTTTTAAGGTGTTAGGGAAAATAAATGATAATGCATATAAACTTGAGCTGCCTGCAGATTTTGGGGTTAGACCCACTTTTAACATTGCAGATTTGAAGCCTTATTTGGGTGAGGACGATGATCTTTCATCGAGGACGACTTCATTTCAAGAAGGGGAGGATGATGAGGACATCAATACCATTGTTACACCCACAGCCCCTGCTGCTATACATACTAGACCAATTACTAGAGCTCGCGCACGCCAATTGAATTATCAGGTACTTTTGTTTCTTGGTAACGATTCTAATGTTCATGAGAATATGATGCTGCCTAAATTGGATACATTTGTTTTGCTTACAAATGAACGGCCTAGCTTGGACAAGAAAGATGAACCTTGGATCAAGTTCAAGCATGGAGATGATGGCATGCGCAAGGGGGTCAAGAACGGAGTTACAAGTGACGATTTTAGGACTTTGAAGCCACCATAAGGAGTGCATGAAGCCTTGGACGAAATATACAAGATGCCACTTCATAAATTTCGTCAAGATGCTACTTTAGGTGCTGCATCACCATATTATTGGGTCAGGCCCATGTATTTTCGAAATACTGAAGTATAGGTTGTTTTTAGAGTCCGTATGTGTGGGGAATCAAGAGTTAGGGTTGGTTTCGGGCCCCTCCTCCAAGGGCCACAAAATCCCCCCTCTTCCTCCATATATATAGCCCTTAGGGCATCGTTTAGACTTTGGGTTTTGTTTAGATTAAAAGTTCGACATAGCTGCAACTTCGCGTACTTCGTTTGTATCCAGCGACCAGACCAAGACGTCACAGAACCCCACCTTTATCAATAAAGATTTCATCTTATATTCGCAATATCCAGATTGCAATCTCAGTTTCTTGCTTGTTCTTTGTTTGCTCGCAGGAAACAGGCCCTCGTTGTTAGGTTGATCGTGCTCCAGCATGGTCAATAACCCCTCGGAGTTGGTTTAGCGATTGCTAAGGCGCGATGTCCTCGCATGTTCGTAGTCGGATCGTCAAAGTTGACTTCCTCTAAAATGATAGCCACCATCTCATCGAAAGACAGGACACCTTTTGTGATAGCGTGGCTTATTAGGGATGATAGACTACTCATATCAATAAGGAATTTCTTCTTTTCCGGGAGCCCATTCGGACAGAACTCCAAAGTTAAGCGTGCTCAGCTTGGAGTAGTGTCAGGATGGGTGACCGACCGGAAGTTGCTCCCGGGTGCGCATGAGTGAGGAAAAAGTGCGCAGAAAAGACTAGTATTGATCTGTGGGGCCAGTCTAGATCCCGCCAGGAGTAACGACCACCGACGGGTGTGTCCGGGGCGTTACAAGTTTGGTATCAGAGCCGACCCTCGTGGTTACACGGATGGTTGCGAACAGGTGTGCGGTCATGTTGTTCATGACGTTTGTGACCCGTCGTGGCACCCGACATGGCACATGTACCGGACTGGATGCACAGACGTATGTGCCAAGAGGGAACGTTCCTGTGGCCCGACGAGGACGTCGGTTCCTCTGAGTGGGGGTGTATGTGATAGCCTGGCTTATTAGGGATGATAGACTACTCATATCAATAAGGAAATTCTTCTTTTCTGGGAGCCCATTCGGACAGAACTCCAAAGTTAAGTGTGCTCAGCTTGGAGTAGTGTCAGGATGGGTGACCGACCAGGAAATTGCTCCCGGGTGCGCATGAGTGAGGACAAAGTGCGCAGAAAAGACTAGTATTGATATGTGGGGCCAGTCTAGATCCCGCCAGGAGTAACGACCACCGGCGGGTGTGTCCGGGGCGTTACACCTTTGCCTCTATCATCTAGCAAAAATGTGAACGACCTCAACTATGATTGTGACAATGAACGATGGGTAGCACGTGGTGGAAATTGATGGATGGGTGCTGGACATCGGAAGGGATAACGATGCAGCGGCGGCGTGACTAATGTGAACAGAACTCAAAACTCTAAACGAACTAGACACTAAGACCAGCAACTCGACACGACGATGCAACCGATAATTCAACTATGCAAGCAATGAAAAGAAAATTGGAAAGGCTCAGACTGGCTTGGACAAAGGATGAATAGATCTAAAAATTTTTGTGGCTTTTTCTTGGATAATAGGTAAGAAAATAGATATAATCTAGGAAATACTGGAAATTCTCACCGAGCAACCTGAAAACTATGACGGTGGTGGCTATCGTTTTAGAGGAAGTCGACTTGGATGATCTGACTACGAACGTGCGAGGACGTCGCGCCTTAGCAATCGCTAAACCAACTCCGAGGGGTTATTGACCACGCTGGAGCACTTTCAACCTGAACACGAGGGCCTATTTCCTATGAGCAAACGAAGAACAAGCAAGAAACTGAGATTGCAATCTGGATATTGCGAATATAAGATGAAAGCTTTATTGATCAAGGTGGGGTTCTGTGATGTCTTGGTCTGGTCGATGGACACAAACGAAGTACACGAAGTTGCAGCTTTGGCGAACTTTTAATCTAAACAAAACCCAAGGAAAAAGCAACTAGATGGATCTACTTATATAGGAGCAAGGAGTGGCGGCCAAGGAGGTGGAAGGACGTCCCAAGGCAGCCTAAAACTAACCCTAGGTCGTACAAGGCTCATGGGCCCAAGTGGAGGTGATGCAACACCTTTGGACTTGTTGTTTGACTCGGATTCTGCTGCAACATCAGATTGTTTCATCGATATCTCAATGCTCCGGAAGAATTTGAAGGTGAATCCAATTGGGTTGGAAAGAGCACGAAATCTAGCTTCAACAAAAAAGAATCACCCAATTCGGAGTCCGTATGAAATAGTTGTTGGCGTTTTGAGTCAGGTATGTCTGTGCAGTCCGAATCTGAATCCAGAACGTGAGAGACTTGGACTCTATCTTCTCTTGGGCCAAAAGTGATGTGAGAGAACTTTCTCTTTCTCCCTTATCTTCATATGTGGATTGTACAAATGTCCCATACACCTGCAATTAGACAAAACACAAAAGTGTGTGAAGTATTTTTGTTCTAGATAACATAAATAGATTATTGAATAGTTTGCACTAGAAATCACCTGACAAATATGCATGTATGCAATATTTTTGGTCGTTTCGAAGGTATTCATGTCCTCATCGGAGTGATTCCCAATGCTTCGGGCCTGATGACTCTCTTCTGTGACAACACTGGAGCGATTGCCATTGCCAAGGAGCCCAGGTTTCACCATAAGACCAAGCACATCAAGCGCCGCTTCAACTCCATTTGTTCAAGATGGAGACATAGATATTTGTAAAGTATATACGGATTTGAATGTCGCAGATCCATTGACTAAACCTCTTTCATGAGCAAAACATGATCAACACCAGAACTCTATGGGTGTTGGATTCATCACAATGTAACTAGATTATTGACTCTAGTGCAAGTGGGAGACTATAGGAAATATGCCCTAGACACAATAATAAAATGGTTATTATTATATTTCCTTGTTCATGATAATTGTCTATTATTCATGCTATAAATGTATTAACCGAAAACCGCAATACATGTCTGAATACATAGACCAAAAGATGTCCCTAGTAAGCCTCTAGTTGACTAGCTTATTGATCAATAGATGGTTGTGGTTTCCTGACCATGGATGATATAGGGTAGAACCCTAGTGGCCCGATCTTTCACGAAAGGAGCGGATCCCGTGAAGAACGCGAAGAACATGAGGAGGGAAACAAGGGGAAAATCATGAGGGGAACACAAGAGAACACTCAAACCAACAAGTATGATCACACATGTGCTAGATCCTCGAAACACAAAGAGAGATACAAGATCCAAAGTCAACAACGGATGATACAAGAGGTAACCGGTTCTTCTCCGTGAGGAGGTCTTGAATCCACAAGGGGATCTTCCCGTGAGGGGTCTTGAATCCAAGGTGGATCTTCTCCATAGAGGGGCCGCGGTCTCTCTCGTGGAGTAGATCTGATATGGATGAGCGAAGCTCTATCTCTCAAATGAGCTAATACAATGCTAACCCTAACTAGAAGGAGGTGGGGAAGTATATATAGTCAAAGCCACGAAGGGGTAAGTGGGAAAGAGGGATACATGGGCCCTTGGCCCGTTCACTATGCACAGACAGGCGCCGGATGTCCGGGCTGGGAGCCGGATGTCCGGCCGTTCACGGGTGGCCGGATGTCCGGGCACGGGCCGGATGTCCGCGCTGGCGAGGTCGGCCTCGGTGTTATCTGGATAGGGGGCGCCGGATTTCCGGGCAGGCTCCAGATGTCTGGCCCGTTGCGGGGCGCCGGATGTCCGGGGGTCGGCCGGATGACCGACCGCTATAGAGTCGCCTAGCGTCTGTCTCTCTCTGGTCTTCTTTTGGTTGGTGGCGCCGGATGTCCGAGCTCTTGCCGGATGTTCGGCTGCTGTAGCTCTGCGGCGACTCTACTTGAGGCACTTCTCGATCCGCTTCCGTGTGAACTTGTCCTTTGCTTCGAGCATGTCCATGGTTATCTCCTCGGTTCCTGAACACAAGTAGTGCCTTTACATTAGGTAGCAACCATGTCTCGTACGAGTGGGAAGGGGAAGCATTTAGGAACGGGTTCACCTTGTGTCCAATGGCGTATGCTTGAGTGTACATGGGGATGGTCGTAGGATGCTCCGCATCATCTCCCCTCCCTTGGGGAAGATCTGACCTCGGATCAAAAACCTCATCACCATGGAAACGGTTGTTGTGGACAGACTTGTAGTTGGACGAAGAGGAAGACATGGCGCAATCCAGGTACTCTAAAGTGTCGCCGGAGGAGTATACATGCAAAAAGAGCAAACACAAACAACACTCGGAAATACAATGGTTAGCGCACACATAGGGTCCATCATGTAAGAATGAGTTCGTGGAACAAGATTGATCATGACAAGGTGCATGAAGCTTATCCAAAAGAGATGGAATGGTATGCAAAGCATTCATTTGAGCAAAAGCATTCATTATGCACACAAATGTGTTGTGAATATGATCAACGCAACCACGGTGCAAAATGATGTCATAGAGAGACGGTTTATCAATAGCATGAATATAGCCATGGATGCTCAAGATGAGTATGTGATCATGCAATTGATGATGGGTAATATGATCATGATCTATGAATATGCCATCAAGGAAGATCACAACAAATTTGCTAAGAAAGTGCACAAGCTCATATATCATGGATGACATGGGAATACAAGATGCAACAAGGCAATCATGATGTGAGTCAATCCATGCATAAGATGCAAATTTGTCATGTGTATGATATGTCCATCGAGCATGACATGTGTGAGCACAATCTCCAATTATGGAGGTATTGGAGTACCAATGCTCGATGTTGTGGCATGAGTGGAGGTTCGAAGGTGCATCCAATAAGTCCAAACGCTCCTCAACTTGAAGGTCAATGGGTTACATCTCCAATGTCGGTCCTCCATCCAATAGATGTAACAGGTAGACAAGAAGAAGGAAACAACAATGAAAGAGTGACCCATCCAATATGCATATTTGAGAATGGCTCAAAGGGAAGGAGTTCACCTTTAGGAAATTCTCGCAAATGTTGGTGTTGCACATCGTGTATGCCTTCACATGACCAAGTTATCGCATAATGGCACCGCCTTGTGAATCCTCCAAAATGAAAGAACATGACAAACACTTGGAAAAACAAATGAGGTTAGCAGAAGTGCAAAACCTATCATTCGTGTGGTAAAATACCCAACAAGTGTATGCATCATGCTCGTCATAAGAAAGGACAAGGGAGCATTTCATAGTATCGAGGCATATGATGCGAGAACAACCAAATACAATAGGCTCAAACAATCAAGCATGCATCACAAGTAAAGTGTCCAAGTATCCATGATCAATAAGCATAGATGCAACAATTGGAGGCAAGCGACAATGAACAAGATGTATCATGTGAGAGGCATGAACATATTTGTCATCAACCCAAGAAAGCAAGTAAGAGTGTAACATGGGTGGTGCGACATAGCAAGCAATCGTATGAATCAAGGCAAGCAATCTAGTAGTGTGAAGATGCAACGTACTAGAAGGAATCATGTCAAGTATGTCATGTGTGCAAATAGTGGTCATGAATAATGCACAAGACATATCACAAGCATGAAAGGAGGATATGAGCAAAATAGCATCAATAGCATGAGGCACACGATAAACATGGCAATAGCAAGAAGGATCTCCACCAAGCATGCAAATACACACGGGAGTAGCATAATGGTGAATCATGGGTAGATGCAAGCAAGGGTCACAATTTCATGGCAAAGGCATAGAAGCAAGCATAACATGCAAAGTGAACACGGTAAAATGAGCAAGAGAGCGGTATCGCCTTGTGAATCCTTTAACATGAAAGAACATGACAAACACTCGGAAAAACAAATGAGGTTAGCGGAGATGCAAAACCTATCATTCATGTGGTAAAATGCCCAACAAGTGGATTGTAGCGACCCGACCCGAATCGATCAAGTCTCTGTGCTTAAGTGTCATCCCTGGATCGGTATGCTGACACACACAGTACTCGAGGATTTATAACAGAGGTAAATCACATGTATAAAATAACGTAAATACTATTACCTCAATCCAAATAGCGGAAGTAACAAGGTTGTGGATTCCCATCAACACCAACGGCAAAGTTGAGTGTAGAAATCGTAACCCTAACGTATCACTTACTCGTCGTAAGATAATCCTGCAACATGAGACGTTGCGGCCACAAAGGGTCAGTATATTGAATGTACTGGCAAATTCACACCATAGAGATTGATGAATAAAGGCTATCACTACATGCATATTTGGCTGGTGGAAAAGCTCTATGGTTATAGTTTTGCGTAAAACCGATTTTTCCCTGCTGCAAAGGAATAAATTTTATTTAACTATCATGGTGGTTGTTGAACATTGAGAATGGTTGACATCATTTTCAATCCCAATTAAACATCATCATTAAAACCCAACAATATTCATTTAAAGTAACGTGATGAGATTCACATGATAATCCAGGTACTAGATACTCAAGATGTCCATAACCGGGGACACGGCTAATCATGATTAGTTTATACACTCTGTAGAGGTTTGCGCACTTTTCCCCACAAGACTCGATCGCCTCCGTTTGGTTTCTCGCACTACATGGTGTTTGAGAAGACGGATGACCGAGACATAGTCTTTCAGAAGCGCTAGCACCTTACGATGGATAGACCGTTACACCTACTTCCCCCTACATCTGCTAGTCTACCCTGTAAGAGTTCGCACGACTTAATCAACTATGCTAGAGCCCATAATAGCTTGTGGCTGCACACGGAAGTTTCTAGTATGAAAAATCTCATGATCCCTTTGAGCCTGGGTGGCGGTCCATAAAAAAACAGGCAATCCTGGTCTACCCAGGTGCCTAGACAGGCAATCCTGGAATACCCAGGTACCTCAATCCACCCAGATGTGTGTTTAAGTTGCCACCTTAAGTAAACCACTAATTAACAATCCCACATCTGTCGTGAATACTCTCAAAACCCAATCCACGTCTACGAGCATAGCATGGCAATGTAATCATAACGTAATAGTAATTCCAAGGGTTTGATAATAAACAGGTAATAGGTACTACCTCAACTACTTCCCATCCCACAATTTAATTAGATCCTAATCATGCAATGTTGGAGGTTTGATCTAATGCAATAAAAACTGGGTATGAAAGAGGTATGATCAAAGTGTGAACTTGCCTGCAATGTTGATGAAGATGATTCGCACTCAAAAATCTTGATAGCTCTACTCGTCACACTCCGGTCAATCTATCGTAATCAAGCAATAGTAACCACACATAAGCAATCACTCAAAAGACCAGAAAGATCAAAGAAGTCGATTCGGAAAACATCAAAACTAAGCAAATAGCTCTTCCAACATAAAACAATTTCTAACAGTACCAAAATTATGTGAATTTGGCCTTATCAAAAAGTTTAGGTCAAGAGCTTTAATTTGCAAAAAGAATCAACTCAAACGGAGTTACAGACAAAAAGATATGATAAAAACAAGTTTGAATATGAATCTGAACGAAAGTCGAAATTTGAAAATTTCAAAAAGTTGATGTGACAGGTTCACTGGATAGGTGAAAACAAGACGAAACTATAGGCGCTGGTTTCATCTAATTTGGATAAACGAGTGAAAAGTTATGGCTATTTGGAAAATCAGGGCCAAGCTGTTTTACGAAAGAAAAAATAGCTACGGTTAAGGTCTAACGTATAAATACGTAGACTAATTGATAATCTAATTATTCTATCGTATTAGTCTAAAAATAATAAACGGAAGTATATGAAGAAAAAAAAATACCTTTATAAGGCAGAGAAAAGACGACTTTGGAGAGAGGAGACAACTTCCAGAAGTCGCGCCGGAGAGGAGAAAAATATTTTTCTTAAATGGATCTAGACAAACCAAAATATTGATTTAACCCGAATCAGATGATTTTTGGAGGCTCTATGGGTCTATAATTATTGGTGGAAAAGAGGCTTAGGGGTCAAACGCTAGGCAATGCGGGACTAAACGTAGACGAAAATATACGAAACATAGAAGAAAAGAGGCGGATGGGCCTAAAGGCCTTCGGCCGGCCGCGCGCATGCTGCGCTGCAGTTTTTTTCTTTACAAAATTCGGCCTAAGAAAAAAAAAGGCTGGCTGGGCCTAGCCTATTTAAGAGAAAAAACAATGGGGCGCCAGAAGCTACTATACTGCGCATGTAGGCGATAAATAAATATGGGCCGCACGTACAGTTTTTTTCTAAAAATAATAGAAACAGAAGGAAAACCGAATAACAAAATAAAAGAAAACTTTTATATAGGCATATAATATACCAAAATTTGCAGAAAAAGATTTTCTACAACATGGATATTTTTATAATGCCGAATAAAATCCACACAAATTTAGAAAATTCAAAGAGTGCTACTGGTCTAATAAAATCCGATAAAAATCATTTTAAAAATATCAAAATGATTTCAAATTTATTTCTCTTCAATTTTCTGTTGTAGGGAATCATGTTACCCTAATTTCCATATATTTTATTTTTGGAGAAAAATATTTTGAATAAAACTCAAATAACTCCAAATTGAAAATAAATTCAAAAGAACTTTGAATTTAATTCTTTGAAACTCCCAACTCATATTTCATATAATTTGAAGAAGTCATTTTATCTTCTCTCATGAAAATCATTGAGCTGCATGAAGTTTATGAATTGAAATATTTCCAAATGAAATTCAATTATTTTCAAATACCATTTCATTTAATTTAAATGGAAGAAGTCATATCATCTTCACTCAAGGGTTTTGTATTTGAAAAGAATTTGAATTCATTGAGATCAGAAAGCAAATATGAAAGTTTGGGAAAGTCCTTTTATTCCCTCTCATTTAACTTTCAAAAAGTTTCGAATTCACTCACTTTCAGACAATCAATCAAACAGTCAATCAAATCTATCTATTTATTATAACATTCCAAAATTTAGAATTTTGGGATGTTACAAACCTACCACCCTTAAAATGAATCTCGTCCTTGAGATTCGGAGAGGCTAAAAAGAAATAGGTTAGGGTTTGGGGGTCTCCTCAAAATCCATCGATCATCACACGGGGTCTGGGGGTGCTACCACCCTTAGAAGCATGGTTACGGTTCCATCAAAACTCATATACTCCATCCTTATTCTTGACAATGCTGGTCTTTCCAGATCGTAAGGATAATTCCTTCTCTAGGCTCTTCAGGTAGTGGCATAACCTTTTCCTCAATTCTTCTGTCTTTTCTCTTGGTAAGGTTATTCCGAGATTGGGTGTTCTTAGCTGACGGGTCTGGCGCCAAAACTAAACAACTATCGATATCTCATGGTGGTCAACAATTTATGGTTTCTCCTACAGGAAATGGGTCTGGGTTGAACCTCACCGTATAACCTACGGTTGGCAACAACTGCCGTGTACAAGGGAAAAATACTTATACCATTCTAAGTTTAAACAGGGTTTTGATCGTCGTCTCTTTACTATAGGTAAGTCACTCAGATTTACCATCCCACATAGCAAGGCGAATAATAAGAGTAAGTCGGTATGGGGATCAATCCATCTCGCACCCAAATCATTACCTTGTATACAGTTTAGTGAATCTCGCATTCTAACACTCGGTCATCCTCACAAGCATTGCAGAATTTCTCTTGTCGACGAACCAAGTTCGAATAAATCCATTGATTCTGCAAGCCAAACAACCATCTATCGTTCCTTCACAACTCTCAGGGTTTGCGTTACTCCTATAAGATCGTCTATCGATAAGGGCATATCCTCTGGGCAACTTATCGTTATTCCAACATCCAACTTCCAGCTTCCTAACATACTTAAAATCCATCCAGTTGTATTGTATCCCTTCCTTCTATTTGTACAAGACTAAGATGTGATTACTCAAACTTATCATGGAATTTCCATTGATCCATATTTCCAACATCATACCTCCTTTATAACCAATAGTAATTCATCTCTTCATCCTCGTGGGATATCCCTCATAACGAGATAAAAACTTATACTTGTGGAGTCCATATTCCACTTCGTGGAACATCATTATCCTTTCCAAGGTCAAGCGTCCTTACAGGGGAATATTAGCCATCTCTGCATGGCACTTCTTCAACTAGGAAAACGTGAAACACATCATGAACTCCTGACAGTCCTTTGGGTGACTCCAACTTGTTGGCCACTTCTCCCATACGCTCCAAAACTCGGTATGGTCCTACAAATCTCGGGGCTAACTTTCCCTTAACTCCAATTCATTTAAATCCTCGCAGAGGGGGCACACGAAGACATGCTCTGTCTCCAATTTCATAGACTACCTCCTTGCGTTTTTGAGTCCGCATAACTCTTATGCTTGGACTGAGCTACCTTCAGTCTATCTTGAATCAACTTAACATTCTCTTCTGACTCCTTGATCACATTTGGTCCAAACAACCGACGTCTCCAACTTCATCCCACACACTCCTGGGGTATCACACATATCGAGACAAAACTTGTATTCATTTTATCCGGAATCCACTCAGTGGTGTATCCTTATCTTTTCCAGGGGTCAAGGGTTCTTACAGGGTACTACCACCCTTAAAATGCAGAAATCTTCCATAGACCATATTTCTCATATCCTCAAAAATGGTCAAAATTCTTCTTCATAGGGTAACAACTCATAAAATCCATATCAGTACCAACGAGGCTAACTTTATTCATCCTCAAATGATTACAATCTCTCGCTTTTCCATTACATGTCTCAACTGAACACCTCAATATAAAAGGAAATATTATCACTTCTACTACTCCATTTCTTTTGTTGCAAACTCAACTATCTAGCACAAGTTTCCTTCTCCTTGGGGCATTCTCTGGCAAAGTGCCCTGCTCCATTACAACTAAAACATATTACTTCTGACAAGTATCGAGGTTTACTTTTTGGGCAACTGTTGAGGTAGTGCCCTGACTCCTTGCACCTGTAATAGGTGATATGACTTAGGTCCTTCCTGGTATCCAATCTACTTCTCTTCCTGGACTTTCCCGTTCCAATCATGGATTCTATTTCTCGTGGGTCATACTCTACTTCCTCCGTTGGGAATTCTACTAGATCCCCATTCAAACAATTTTGGGAGATGTGTCCTTCTTCTCCACATGAATAGCAAGACTTAGTGTGGGGTTTACTCGGGTCCTCTTTAGGTGTGTCCTCCATATCTTCCTTCATCACGGGTTCTTCTAAAATTTCCATAAGGCTTCAACTTCTGGGACACAAGGTGAGATCTTTGCAGAGTCAACTTTAATTCTCTCCAAGTGGTTACTCCTTGCCATCCATTCATGGTTGGTATATCCTCCACCAAGTAGCAGCACCTCTTTCAAAGCACTGAAGAGCATGCTGGGTCATATCATTTCCAACTATAGGGTTATTCTCCATGTGATCCTCCATGTTCTGAATCCATCGGTCTGTCTCCAATTGACTCATCGGTCTAGAAAATACAAGCTCATCTCCATTCATCCTCTATTGGGTCCATGGGTTTGGGGTGAGATAAGAGAGATAGAGAGGGATACACACAATGCAAACAACAGTTTTGAAAAGACAGATTTTTGTTATGGCTGTCGAAAAACATCAAACAAATGACAGCTCACAATCATCGCATCTAACGTAGGTATAGGACAGGGGTTTGGCCTTCTAAAGGTCAATAAATCTTCAAGGTCGTCTAACTCTACGATTCTTGTTCATGCCTCCAATGGCTTGTTCCGATCATGCTTGTCTTTCTCAAGTTCTTTTGCCAAATCAATTCTGTTGACGTGAAGTCTCTCGTGACGTCCTTTAATATTCTGGAGTTGCGTTCCAAACTTCTTGTTTCAACATCCTTGGCATGAACCATGGTCTAGTTCCTGATGAATCTCTGGTTTCTCGAGGTTTTGCTCCTCCAGCTTGGCTACTATCATCTTCAGGGTCCTGAGTTCGTCATGAAATACTTCCTTGTCAAAATACTGCTTCTTGTAGGTCCATCTTAACTTCTTGATGTAATACTCCAGATCCTGGTGATACACTAGCTAAGGTTAAAACTTCACCTCTTGCTATTAGATGCTCCATCAGCCTTCTACCATCCAATCCTTCCATGTATATGCATGCTTAACTTAGCACGGTGACAATAGCATAAGCGGGCGATAACATCATGGATAGCTGTGTTTCTACTCTTGTCATTCCCATGAGCTATCATTCCATAGTTGATATCTCCTCCCTTAGGGTTTTCTTTGACAAAACTTCGAGTTCTCATGCTCCTTGTTTCAGTCTTTCTCCGATACACCTTGATCTCGGGTATTGACAACTTCCATAGTCTGCCAAGTTCCATAAGGGTAGCCTTCCTAGGTCATACAAATCCGGGAATTCTTCAGAGCCTTCAAATTCTACTTGTCTTCGGTCTTCAACCGTTGTAGTTTCCATTATTCAGATGCACAGAAAATACTCTTCATTCCGAAGTAGTCTTAGTTGTCCGATATCTTGTACTTCTTGGAGTGGTCTCATCAGTCGAATCTTTGAGTGGTCAAAAGGGAAAAGTGGTATGGTCTCACTAAAAGAGAATATTTGAATAAGCTCAGAAGAGAAGAGAGGTAAAATGTCTTTTTTGAAAGGGAAAGTTGTAGAGAAAAAGCTTTGCTATGGGCTTGTCAGTTTCTAGGGTCACGTCCTACAGTCAACATGTGCTCTGATACCATCTTGTAGCGACCCGACCCGAATGGATCAAGTCTCTGTGCTTAAGTGTCATCCCTGGATCGGTATGCTGACATACACAGTACTCAAGGATTTATAACAGAGATAAATCACATGTATAAAATAACATAAATACTATTACCTCAATCCAACTAGCGGAAGTAACAAGGTTGTGGATTCCCATCAACACTAACGGCAAAGTTGAGTGTAGAAATCGTAACCCTAACGTATCACTTACTCGTCGTAAGAAAATCCTGCAACATGAGACGCTGCAGCCACAAAGGGTCAGTACATTGAATGTACTGGCAAATTCACACCATAGAGAATGATGAATAAAGGCTATCACTACATGCATATTTGGCTGGTGGAAAAGCTCTATGGTTATAGTTTTGCGTAAAGCCAATTTTTCCCTACTGCAAAGGAATAAATTTTATTTAACTATCATGGTGGTTGTTGAACATTGAGAATGGTTGACAGCATTCTCAATCCCAATTAAACGTCATCATTAAAACCCAACAATATTCGTTTAAAGTAACGTCATGAGATTCACATGATAATCCAGGTACTAGATACTCAAGATGTCCATAACCGGGGACACGGCTAATCATGATTAGTTTATACACTCTGCAGAGGTTTACGCACTTTTCCCCACAAGACTCGATCGCCTCCGTTTGGTTTCTCGCACCACATGGTGTTTGAGAAGACGGATGATCGAGATATAGTCTTTTAGAAGCGCTAGCACCTTACGATGGATAGACCGTTACACCTACTTCCCCTACATCTGCTAGTCTACCATGTAAGAGTTCGCACGACTTAATCAACTATGCTAGATCCCATAATAGCTTGTGGCTGCACACTGAAGTTTCTAGTAAGAAAAATCTCATGATCCCTTTGAGCCTGGGTGGCGGTCCATAAAAAAACAGACAATCTTGGTCTACCCAGGTGCCTAGACAGGCAATCCTGGAATACCCAGGTACCTCAATCCACCCAGATGTGTGTTTAAGTTGCCACCTTAAGTAAACCATTAATTAACAATCTCACATCTGTCGTGAATACTCTCAGAACCCAATCCACGTCTACGAGCATAGCATGGCAATGTAAGCATAACGTAATAGTAATTCCAAGGGTTTGATAATAAACAGGTAATAGGTACTACCTCAACTACTTCCCATCCCACAATTTAATTAGATCCTAATCATGCAATGTTGGAGGTTTGATCTAATGCAATAAAAACTAGGTATGAAAGAGGTATGATCAAAGTGTGAACTTGCCTGCAATGTTGATGAAGATGATTCGCACTCAAAAATCTTGATAGCTCTACTCGTCACACTCCGGTCAATCTATCGTAATCAAGCAATAGTAACCACACATAAGCAATCACTCAAAAGACCAGAAAGATCGAAGAAGTCGATTCGGAAAACATCAAAACTAAGCAAATAGCTCTTGCAACATAAAACAATTTCTAACAGTACCAAAATTATGTGAATTTGGCCTTATCATAAAGTTTAGGTCAAGAGCTTTAATTTGCAAAAAGAATCAACTCAAATGGAGTTACGGATAAAACGATATGATCAAAAGAAGTTTGAATATGAATCTGAACAAAATTCGAAATTTGAGAATTTCAAAAAGTTGATGTGACAAGTTCACTGGATAGGTGAAAACAAGACGAAGCTATAGGCGCTGGTTTCATCTAATTTGGATAAACGAGTGAAAAGTTATGGCTATTTGAAAAATCAGGGCCAAGCTGTTTTATGAAAGAAAAAATAGCTACGGTTAAGGTCTAACGTATAAATACGTAGACTAATTGATAATCTAATTATCTATCGTATTAGTCTAAAAATAATAAACTACGGAAGTATATGAAGAAAAAAAAGATACCTTTATAAGGCAGAGAAAAGACGACTTTGGAGAGAGGAGACAACATCCAGAAGTCGCGCCGGAGAGTAGAAAAATATTTTTCTTAAATGGATCTAGTCAAAGCAAAATATTGATTTAATCCGAATTGGATGATTTTTGGAGGCTCTATGGGTCTATATTTATTGATGGAAAAGAGGCTTAGGGGTCAAAGGGTAGGCAATGTGGGACTAAACGTAGACGAAAATATACGAAACAGAGAAGAAAAGAGGCGAATGGGCCTAAAGGCCTTCGGCCGCACGCACGCTGTGATGCAGTTTTTTTTTTACAAAATTCGGCCTAAGAAAAAACAATGGGGCGCCAGAAGCTACTATACTGCGCATGTAGATGATAAATAAATATGGGCCGCACGTACAGTTTTTTTAAAAAAATAAAAACAGAAGGAAAAACGAATAACAAAATAAAATAAATTTTTTATGTAGCCACATAATATACCAAAATTTGCAGAAAAAGATTTTCTACAACATGGACATTTTTATAGTGCCGAATAAAATCCACACAAATTGAGATAATTCAAAGAGTGCTACTGGTCTAATAAAATCCGATAAAAATCATTTTAAAAATATCAAAATGATTTCAAATTTATTTCTATCCAATTTTCTGTTGTAGGGAATCATGTTACCTTAATTTCCATATATTTTGTTTTTGGAGAAAAATAATTTGAATAAAAATCAAATAACTCCAAATTGAAAATAAATTCAAAAGAACTTTGAATTTAATTCTTTGAAACTCCCAACTCATATTTCATATAATTTGAAGAAGTCATTTTATCTTCTCTCGTGAAAATCATTGAGCTGCATGAAGTTTATGAATTGAAATATTTCCAAATGAAATTCAATTATTTTCAAATACCATTTCATTTAATTTAAATGGAAGAAGTCATATCATCTTCTCTCAAGGGTTTTGTATTTAAAAAGAATTTGAATTCATGGAGTTAAACTTTTATTCCCTCTCATTTAAATGGAAGAAGTCATATTTCAAATACCGTTTCATTTTAATTTAAATGAAAGCAAATATGAAAGTTTGGGAAAGTCCTTTTATTCCCTCTCATTTAACTTTCAAAAAGTTTCGAATTCACTCAGTTTCAGACAATCAATCAAACAATCAATCAAATCTATCTATTTATTATAACATTCCAAAATTTAGAATTTTGGGATGTTACATGGATGCATCATGCTCATCATAAGAAAGTACAAGGGAGCATTTCATAGTATGGAGGCATATGATGATGCGAGGACAACCAAATACAATAGGCTCAATCAAGCAAGCATGCATCACAAGTAAAGTGTCCAAGTCTCCACGATCAATAAGTATAGATGCAACAACTGGAGGCAAGCGACAATGAACAAAATATATCATGTGAGAGGCTTGAACATATACGTCATCAACCCAAGAAAGCAAGGAAGAATGGAACATAGGTTATGCGACAAAGCAAGCAATCATGTGAATCAAGGCAAGCAAGCTAGTATTGCGAAGATGCAACGTACTAGAAAGAATCATGTCAAGTATGTCATGTGTGCATATGGTGGGCATGAATAATGCACAAGACATATCACAAGAATGGAAGGAGGATATGAGCAAAATAGTATCAATAGCATGAGGCACATGATAAACATGGCAATAGCAACAAGGATCTCCACCAAGTATGCAAATACACATAGGAGTAACATAATTGTGAATCATGGATAGATGCAAGTAAGGGTCACAATTGCATGGCAAAGGCATAGAAGCAAGCATAGCATGCAAAGTGAACACGGTAAAATGAGCATGAAGCGACAAGCAGTATATAGCCCATAGCCGTGTGAGAGCCAAGTGAGAGAGATGCGCGTAGTCATTGCGCGAAAGGAACGGTGGTAACGATAGTCCATGGGATCCCAAGTCATTTTTGCTCTCAAGAGCTCGTTTCGTCAACTCTTGGGATTGAGAGGTTGACGAGTATACGTGAGTACCTGCACAAAACAAAGACAAAGGGAAAATTGTGTGTGCATGGTAGATGTACACATCATCCATCATGATGCGCACGTGCATGTGTTGGTTAGCACAAAATATCCAATGCTCAAATAAATGTGATGCATGATAGAGAAACATGTCATCCATCATGATAGGTTTGTTGTTATGTATAGCATAATGGAGACCCAAATTGTGTAATGCATCACAGGAAATATGTAGATCATTGTTATTCATGGAATGCATATGGTGCAAGCAATTATGGGAATCATGCAAAGTATGGAATCCATCAAAATATCCTAATATGTATGAGTAAACTATGGGGGTCTCCTCATGAGCATTAATGGAAACATCACATGGAGAATATTGACAACATCCAAAACAATGCATATTTGGAACAATGTGAACATGGCATGGCATAGTAGATGAATTGTGCAAATCATGTAAAGGAAGCATAGCAATATCATCACATGAAAAACAAAAGCCAATGACCATCATCTCGTCATCTATGCCATAAGTTCAAATGGGATTTATTTTAATGGGGCATGCATAGTTACTATGTTGAGATTGAAATGATGCGATATGGGAGATCTCACTCATAGCATATGACAAGTTCAATGGATTGTCAAACATGATGTGACCAATAGAATTTTCACATGATATCCTATGGAGCATAGCATCACAACTAGGCAACTCAACATGCCCATCATCATATTCATCATAAATAGGTAAGTCATGGCATGAAGAAGTCGCACTATCATGAAGCATGGGAATAGGTGGATCAACAACATGCAAGCAATCATTGGTGAGATAGTCCACTAGTGGGACAAGAAAAGCACCATCACCTATTTTACGTTTGGAGCATCGCTCATGTGTTGTAGGTGAGGTGTCGAAGACCAAGTCGTGGTCATCTTTATCTTGATGGAACCATGTGGGGGTGCATCATCGTCCACCATGGCCATCGTTGTGTCCATTGGAGGTATGGACTCGTCGAGGATAGGCGTGTCATCTTGTAGGAGACCTAGCACCAAAGAAGAAAACACACTCGGAGTAGAGGTTAAGTCGTTAGAAATAATAGTGGCCTCACATGCCGTGCCAACTACCTCACTCGCTAAGTGTTGTGGCTCACTCACTCCCTCTTGGATGCTCTCACTCATATGGTTGGTGGAGTCACTCAAATGGCTCTCAACCTCACATAGGATGTGTGGCATGCTCTCATGTGTGGGGCTAGTGGTGGTCACACTCATCCTCTCATAGGAAATGCACTCAATGTCACGTATGGTGGAGTCACTCATGTCACTCATGTGGTTGTGGCTTTCCTCACATGGCAATTGGGGCATCTCGTCACATGTCGGTGTCGAGAGATGTTGGTGCAAATGTCTCCATGCTCAATCACGTCGTAGTCGTAGCCGTGGATGAAGGCCGAAGATGGCACATCATCACTCTCCTCCAAGACCAAAGATAAGGTCTCATGTGCGGTCTCGTAGCTTGACTCAGAGAATAAGTCCTTTTGGGGCACCGTCTTCATGTACTTGAAGAGGTTCATGCTCGTCGCCGTGGTCGAAGCGGATGGCCCTTGCTCGACCTTCCTGTCGCCGTCTTGTTGTAGGAGGCCCATATGATGTGGCACCTCATAGCTCGTCTCCATGACCGAAGGGAATTTCCCATGCTCGGCCATCTTCCTTGAGGGGCTTCCGAAGATGGAAATGTCGCCCTCGCTCGTAGGTGGTCGCCTTGTACTTGATGATGTCGATGTAGGCGAACTCACGGAAAGTAGGCGAAGATGCTGTACATCCAAAGGCGAAGATTCCTTGATAGCACTTGGCGAAGATGCCAAAGTGGTGGTGGTAGTAGCCGTAGCGCCATCTTGGTGGTGCTCGTCTCGCGGTCTTCTCTTGTGCTCATGAAGTTTGGACTTGGCGTGAAGTAGGGCCTGTTGGGACTTGTGCATTTGCGCTTGGTGAGCATCGTCATGATGATGTTGGTGTTGTCGCACTTGAGCTCGTAGTACATGTCGTTCGTTGGTGTCATGCACATGTTGCTCGGAGGTGACTTGCCCTTCATGACTTGGTTGATCACGAACGTGATTGTGGTCGCCATGGAGATGTGGACGTGGACGACTTGCGCTTGTATCACTTGGGCGCTCCAAAGAGGATCCATGTGCTCGCCGCCACCTTGAAGATGACAAAGTGGAAGTAGACGTGATCAAGGCCCGAATCTCCTCCATCCTTGCATGTTGCACCTTCTTTTGTGCGGAAAGCTTGTTGTCGATGTAGTCCCTTTTCCTCGCTTCGGAGTGGCGAATGTCGATGGAGAGGTTCTTGATGTGCTCACGCAATCTTGATTGTGCGCCTTGCATTTGTCGTTGCAGATCGAAGATTGACACTTTGGTGATGTAGTTGTTCACACCGTTGTTGTTGTCGAAGACCGGAGATGAAATGCCTTGCCTATCCATCACTCCAAGAGAAAATTGTGAGTGGTAGAAAGAGAAGAATGAATACCAAATGTACCTTGACCGAAGTTGAAAGTGGATCAATGATCACTCCAATGTGGAAAAGGAAATAGCACAATTGGTACCAATTCTTGTCGGTTTCTCGCACCTACACAAATAAGGCTTATGGTGAAGCTCGGTGAGGATAGTGGCACAAAAATTTGATGCGAAATGTTAGCAAGAGTCAATAATGTTGAAAGAGATTCACAAATTCGCAAGTGTAACAAGTAGACCAATAGCAATATGTGGTGCACGGAAACACACACACGGATAGATAAATGGGGTCGTGCAACCAAGGATGAGCACAAAATGTGGAATCCATGGAAAACGCTCGTGTTGTTCTACTCAAGAGAGACGCTAGCACGATTGCTCAATAGGAAGATATGACACTTGTGCAAACCCATAAGATGCAAAATGTATGAGTTTTCTATCCCAAGTATGCTATATATGTATGGTTCCCGATGTTCCTCTCAAGGTGATCCAAGATGATCGGATATGACAATGTGGTATGATGTAATGGCACTTTCTTACAAGCTCTTTGTTCACTCTTTTTCTTTGCTTAAAAGCTTTATTCTTTTTTTGTTTTTTTTGTATGGCCACTTTTGCACAATGCACAAACCAAGATAGCAATTGTGTATATGCGGGAACAAACTTGAGGCACAAGAGATGATATGATGATACCAATATGATATGGTATGTATGCAATGTATGGTGTAGATCACTAATGTGCACAAGTAACGTTGCCGGCAATACTCAAATGGCTAGTCTCGATAGGCAAGTAACGCAAAATGGTCTAGGGGTTATCAATGCAATGGCAAGGGAATGTACAATGGAGGGATACCGCGATACCAAGATGATATGGAGGTTACCGTCCGTGTCGATGATGAGTGGCGGTGATCTTGGTGGAGATACCAAGATGATGGAGACTCGTCCCTAAGTAGCCGAAACACCTTAGGAAACGGAAAAACCGTGAACTCAAAATCTCAAATGTCAAATGTCAAATGGTGGTAGCGGGATGTGGTGGTGGTTTTGCGGAAGCTCAATGGGATTGCGGGAATGCAATGATTGGTTTTGCGGGTAGGAAATGCGGAAGTGGAGGGTAAGGTTGGCTATACATGGTGTTGGAGTTAGAAGCACGGTCCCTAAGTGGCCGAAACACCCTAGGAGACACAACTCACAACACAAACAAAATTGGATTAAGTTGCGGTGGTGGAAGTGTATGGTGGTCAAGCCTATGCGGAAGTTATGGTGGTGGTGGTGGTTGATGAAGAAGCAATCGTCCCTAAGTAGCCTAGACACCTTAGGAGACTCAAGTCACTCCTCAAGCAACCACTAATGCGATGGGGAACAAAATTGGTTAGGTTGCGGAAGTCGGTGGTGGTTATGCGGAGGTTGTGGTGGAAGCCCTAGGCAAAGATGCCAAAGTTCCAAAATTTTGTTGGATTCAAATGGTGATGGTAGTATTTTTGTGTGAAGGGGGATGTCAAGAGCTTTTCGACGAGCTAAAGAACGCAAAAATCGGACTCCGGATGAATTAGTTATGGACAAAACGGTGAAACGGGGGAGGCTGAAATCCCAGGGGCCGAACATCCGGGGGTGGGGGCTGATGTCCAGAATCGTGCGGGTTTTATGCTCCAGGAGTCGGATGTCCGGGCCGATGGCCCGGATGTCTGGAACGACGATTCCAGATCTCGTTTGGGACATCAAAACTCGATTTGGGGGCGGAAATAGACGAATTTGGGGGCAAAATTGATGGGATTTCGTGGATGGAAAGTGGGCAAAATTGGCGATATGCTAGATCCACTCAAAACCAAGCAAATCCATGGATCAAAATCAACAAAACCTCGTCAAACCAACAAATCACAAAAAAATTGGGGCTATTTTGATGGGGATTTTCGAATTTAGGACGAAATCAACAAAATTAGGCTAGAAAACACAATGGGGAGGCTCCGAAATCGTGATCAATGTGGCTCTGATACCAAGATGATGTAAGGTAGAACCCTAGTGGCCCGATCTTTCACAAAAGGAGCGGATCCCACGAAGAACGCAAAGAACACGAGGAGGGAAACAAGGGGAAAATCACGAGGGGAACACAAGAGAACACTCAAACCAACAAGTATGATCACACATGTGCTAGATCCTCGAAACACAAAGAGAGATACAAGATCCAAAGTGAACAACGGACGATACAAGAGGTAACCGATTCTTCTCCGTGAGGAGGTCTTGAATCCACAAGGGGATCTTCCCGTGAGGGGTCTTGAATCCAAGGTGGATCTTCTCCGTAGAGGGGCCGCAGTCTCTCTCGCGGTGTAGATCCAATATGGAT
Organism: Triticum urartu; assembly: GCF_056163025.1. Taxonomy (NCBI): domain Eukaryota; kingdom Viridiplantae; phylum Streptophyta; class Magnoliopsida; order Poales; family Poaceae; genus Triticum; species Triticum urartu. The sequence continues at coordinate 319,176,618 of NC_141874.1, read as the reverse complement.
GAGCGAAGCTCTATCTCTCAAATGAGCTAACACAACGCTAACCTAACTAGAAGGAGGTGGGGGAGTATATATAGTCTAAGCCACGAAGGGGTAAGTGGGAAAGAGGGATACATGGGCCCTTGGCCCGTTCACTGTGCGCAAACAGGCGCCGAATGTCCGGGCTGGGAGCCGGATGTCCGGCCGTTCGCGGGTGGCGGGATGTCCGGGCACGGACAGGATGTCCAGGCTGGCGAGGTCGGCCTCGGTGTTCTCTGGATAGGGGGCGCCGGATTTCCGTGCAGGCGCCGGATGTCCGGCCCGTCGCGGGGCGCCAGATGTCCGGGGGTCGGCCTGATGTCCAGCCACTGTAGAGTTGCCTAGATTCTGTCTCCCTCTGGTGTTCTTTGGTTGGTGGCGCCGGATGTCTGGGCTCTTGCCGGATGTCCGGCCGCTGTAGCTCTGTGGCGACTCCACTTGATGCACTTCTCGATCCGGTTCCGTGTGAACTTGTCCTATGCTTCGAGCATCTTCATGGTTGTCTCCTCGGTTCCTGAGCACAAGTAGTGTCTTTACATTAGGTAGCAACCATGTCTTGTATGAGTGGGAAGGGGAAGCATTTAGGAACAGGTTCACCTTGTGTCCAATGGCGTATGCTTGAGTATACATGGGTATGGTCGTAGGATGCTCCGCATCAATGGATATTGGATGTCATTGCTAACGGGATCACATCATTAGGAGAATGATGTGATGGACAAGACCCAATACTAAGCATAGCACAAGACCGGGTAGTTCGTTTTCTAGAGCTTTTCTAATGTCAAGTATCATTTCCTTAGACCATGAGATTGTGCAACTCCTGGATACCGTAGGAATGCTTTGGATGTATCAAACATCACAATGTAACTGAGTGACTATAAAGGTGCACTACAGGTATCTCTAAAAGTGTCTGTTGGGTTGGCACGAATTGATAGAGGCGAGGGTGTCCCGATCTTTCGGTGAGATGATAACCATCAATTTGGTGCAGACGACTTTGAAGATCCGACTACAAACGTGCACAACATTGCACCTTAGCAATCGCTGAACCAACTCCCAGAGGTTATTGACCACGCCGGAGCACGATCAACTTGACCACGAAGGTCTATTCCTGCAAGCAATCAAAGAAGAAGCAAGAATATGATTACGCAATCTGAATATTGCGAATATGGATGACGTGTTGATAAAAGTGGGGATCCGTAAACGGTCTTGGTCTGGTCGTTGAACACAAATGAAGTACACGAAGTTGCAATGGCTAACTTTTAACAAAACAAATCCCAAAGTCTAAACGACGCCCTAAGGGCTGTATATATGGAGGAAGAGCGGGGGATTTCGTGGCCCTTGGAGGAGGGGTCCAAAACCAAACCTAACTCTTGTTTCCCCACACATACGGACTCTAAAAACAGCCTATACTTAAGTATTTCGAAAATACATGGGCCTGGCCGAATAATAAGGTGATGCAGCACCTAAAATAGCCTCTGGATGAAATTTATGAAGTGGCATCTTGTATATTTCGTCCAAGGCTTCATGCACTCCTTATGGTGGCTTGAAAGTCCTGAAATCATCACTTGTAACTCCATTCTTGATCCCCTTGCGCATGCCATCATCTCCATGCTTGAACTTGCTCCAAGGTTCATCCTTCTTGTCCAAGCTAGGCCCTTCATTTGTAAGCAAAACAAATGTATCCAATTTAGGCAGCATCATATTCTCATGAACATTAGAATCGTTACCAAGAAACAAAAGTACCTGATAATTCAATTGGCGTGCGCGAGCTGTAGTAATTGGTCCAGTATGTATAGGAGCAGGGGCTGTGGGTGTAACAATGGTATTGATGTCCTCATCATCCTCCCCTTCTTGAAATGAAGTCGTCCTCGACGAAAGTTCATCGTCCTCACCCAAATAAGGCTTCAAATCTGCAATGTTAAAATTGGGACTAACCCCAAAATCTGGAGACAACTCAAGTTTATATGCATTAAAAGGACCATCAGTGCGTGGCATTAGCTTTGATTTGTGCAAATTAGGAAATCTATCCTTACGAAAATGTAACCAAACAAGATCTCCAGGTGCAAACACAACATGTTTTCTACCCCTATCTCCAGCAAGTTTATATTTAGCATTCATAAGCTCAATGTTTTCCTTAGTTAACTCATGCATTTTTAAAATCAATTCAACACGTTCTTTAGCATCAAAATTAACCTTCTCCGAAGATGGAAGAGGCAACAAATCAATAGGTGCATGAGGTAGGAAACCATACACAATTTCAAAAGGGCACATCTTAGTAGTAGAATGCAATGAATGATTATAAGCAAATTCAATATGAGGCAAGCATTCTTCCCACATTTTCTTGTTATTCTTCAAAACAGCCCTAAGCATAGTAGAGAATGTTCTATTGACTACTTCAGTTTGTCCATCAGTTTGGGGGTGACAAGTAGTACTAAAAAGCTGTTTAGTCCCCAACTTAGCCCATAAACATCTCCAAAAGTGGCTAAGTAATTTAGTATCACGATCTGAAACAATAGTATTTGGCACACCATGCAAGCGAATAATTTCATGAAAGAACAAATCAGCAACATTAATAGCATCATCGCTTTTATGGCATGGTATAAAGTGTGCCATTTTTGAGAACCTATCCACGACAACAAATATGCTATCCCTTCCCTTCTTTATTCGAGGTAAACCTAAAACAAAGTCCATAGATATATCCTCCCAAGGAACACTAGGTACAGGAAAAGGCATATATAAACCATGAGGATTGAGTCATGACTTAGCTTTTTGACATGTAGTGCAGTGAGCAACAAAACGCTCAACATCCCGTCTCATCTTTGGCCAAAAGAAATGTTTAGCAAGTATATACTCCGTCTTCTTGACGCCAAAGTGTCCCATTAATCTTCCTCCATGCATCTCCTGCAACAACAACAAAATATGAATGGAGCTAGCTGGAATGCATAGCTTGTTAGCACGAAACACAAATCCATCGTTAAGAATGAACTTGTTCCAAGTTCTCCCTTCCTTAGAATTCTGCAATACATCTTTAAATTCATCATCATGCACATATTGATCTTTGATGGTCTCCAAACCAAATATTTTGAACTCACGTTGTGAAAGCATAGTATAACGACGAGACAATTCATCAGCAATAACATTTTCTTTACCCTTGTTGTGTTTAATGACATAAGGGAAAGTCTCAATGAATTCAACCCATTTAGCATGTATACGGTTCAGTTTTGCTTGACTTTTAATGTGTTTCAAAGATTCATGATCAGAATGTATAACAAATTCCTTTGGCCATAAATAATGTTGCCATGTTTCTAAGGTCCGAACAAGAGAATATAATTCTTTATCATAAGTAGAATAGTTCAGACTAGGCCCACCCAATTTTTCAGAAAAGTATGCAACAGGTTTGCCATCTTGTAATAACACACCTCCTAATACAATTCCACTAGCATCACATTCAATCTCAAAAGTCTTATTGAAATCAGGAAGTTGGAGTAAAGGAGCATGTGTCAACTTATCAATACCGTGAAGGCTTCTTCCTATGCGGTACCCCAAACAAAAGGCACATCCTTCTTTGTAAGCTCGTTGAGAGGTGCAGCAATGTTGCTGAAATGTCTCACAAAATGCCTATAGAAACTAGTGAGGCCATGGAAACTCCTCACTTGTGTGACCGTTTTGGGCTGCGGCCAACTCTCAATAGCTTCAATCTTGTCTTTATCAACTTCAATTCCCTGTGGAGTAACAACATAGCCAAGAAAAGATACTCGGTCGGTGCAAAAGGTGCACTTTCCAAGGTTACCAAACAAACGTGCATCACGTAGAGCAATAAAAACAGCACGTAAATGTTCCAAATGTTCCTCCAAAGATTTGCTATAAATCAATATGTCATAAAAGTAAACTACCACAAATCGTCCAATGAAAGCACGTAAAACTTCGTTCATTAACCTCATGAAAGTACTAGGTGCATTACTTAACCCAAAAGGCATAGCTAACCACTCATATAATCCAAACTTAGTTTTAAATGTTGTTTTCCGTTCAACTCCCAAGTTCATACGAATTTGATGGTATCCACTACGCAAATCAACTTTGGAGAATATTGCAGAGCCACTCAATTCATCAAGCATATCATCTAGCCTAGGAATAGGATGACGATAACGAATAGTAATATTATTAATGCCTCTACAATCAACGCACATACGCGACGTACCATCATTTTTTGGTACTAAAATGATAGGAACAACACAAGGACTAAGGGATTCACGTATATAACCTTTGTCGAGCAATTCTTGTACTTGACGCATAATCTCCTTCATCTCCTCTGGATTGGTACGGTGATGTAGGGTAGAACCCTAATCGCCCGATCTTTCACGAAAGGAGCGGATCCCGTGAAGAACAAGAGGAACACAAAGGGGAAACGAGGGAAAACAAGGGAAATCACAAGAGGAAACACAAGAGGAACACTCAAACTAACAAGAACAAGTCACATATGTGCTAGATCCTCGGATACATAGAACGATACACGGTCTATGGACAACTAGGGACGATACAAAAGGGTAACCGGTTCTTCTCCATGACGAGGTCTTGATGTTCTTCCCTAAAGAGGGGTCTTGAATCCGCTTGGGGGATCTTCTCTAGTGGAGGCTCGAATCTCCGAGGAGAAGGTAACCAAGTGAATGAGCAAAGCTCTCACACAAATTATGAGCTAATCCTTTGCTAACCCTAGAAAGTTGTACGGGTTGGAGTATATATAGTCTAGGGGGTAGAAGGGGTACACGAGCCTCGTCCCTTTACTGTGCGCAGACAGGGAGGCCGGACGTCTGGGCGTTCATGGAGGGCCGGATGTCTGGGCTGTGGAGGCCGGATGTTCGGGCTGGTGAAGCTGGTCATGTTGCTCTCGGGTTCGGGGGGGTCCGGATTTCCGGGCAAGGGCCAGATGTCCGGGACCTCGGGAAGTGCCGGATGTCCGGGGCCTGTAGGCACTTGGTGGTTGAGCAGCTGTAGAGGAAGGCGCTCCAGGGGCCGGATGTCCGGGGCCTGGGAGATGCTCTTGGCTCCTTCCGTTGGTTCTCCTCATCCGTGGACTTGGGGACTTGCCCGTCCTCATGCGCATCTTCGGGAGGACCCTCTTGGTACCTAATCATGCACAACATCTCAGACATGGGTAGTAGCCATGTCTCATGCATAGAAAGTGGAAGTTCGGAGAGGAGTGAGTTCACCTTATCTTCGATAGCTTTGGCTCGGGCTCATGTCACTGGTCCAAGTGGTGCCCTTGGGGGTGTGGGTGCGTCCATGGGGATGATCTTGGGATGCTCCGCATCATCTCCCCTCCCTTGGGGAAGATCCGTCCTCGAATCGAAATCCTCATCACAATGGTAGGGCGACAGATCTTTGATGTTGAAGATGTCGCTCACGGAGTACTTGTCACGAGGAATGTCGATCTTGTAAGTGTTGTTGTTGTAGCGTGCAAGCACCTTGAATGGTCCATCTGCGCGTGGTCGATGTTTGGACTTGCGTTCTTGGGGAAAGCGGTCCTTGTGAAGGTGTAGCCACACGAGGTCTCCAATGTTGAATATCATAGGGTGCTTGTTGACGTTGAGCTTGGTCCCAAGGCGTTGTACTTGGTGCTCGATGGTATTTCTTGTATCTTCATGCACCTTCTTGAGATGGGTCGCTCGTGCACTTGCATCCAAATTGATTCACTCTTGGAGTGGTAGAGGTAGAATATCCAATGGTGACAAAGGGTTGAATCCATAGATGACCTCGAAAGGGGACTTGCCGGTTGTTGAGTGTCTTGCTCGGTTGTAGGCGAACTCGGCGATGGGTAGACACTCCTCCCACTCTTTGATGTTCTTCTTGATGAGTACTTGAAGTAGAGCGGAGAGTGTGTGGTTTGTCACCTCTGTTTGGCCGTCGGTTTTAGGATGGTATGCCATCAAGAAGAGTAGCTTGATTCCGAGCTTGGCACATAGGGTCTTCCAAAAGTAGCTAAGGAACTTGACGTCCCGGTCCGAGAAGATGGTCTTTGGCACACCATGGAGACGCAAAATTTCCCTACAAAAGAGATTAGCAACACGTGAAGCATCGTCTATCTTGTGGCAAGGAATAAAATGTGCCATTTTTGAGAAACGATCCAAAATGACAAATATGGAATCTTTCCCATTTCGAGTTCTAGGCAAAGCAAGTACAAAGTCCATGCTAATGTCTTCCCATGGTTGGTATGGGATTGGTAAAGGCATATAGAGACCATGAGATTGAGCTTTGGACATAGCTTTGCGACATGTAGAACACCGGTTGGTGAAACGATTGGCGTCCTGAAACATCTTTGGCCAAAAGTAGCTCTTCGAGAGCGTGGCAAACGTCTTGTCGCGTCCGAAGTGTCCCATTAAGCCTCCTCCAAGCGATTCCTGCAAAAGCAACAAACGAAGAGACGACTAGGGGATGCAAAGTTTGTTAGCTCTCATAAGATAGACGTCTTTGATGTAATAGCGTTCCCAAGATGTATTCGACAAACACTTGGCATAAGGAGTAGCAAAAGTTGCATCATGCTCATACAAGTCTTTGATATGCTCGAAGCCAATGACATCTAACTCAAGTTGTGTGACAAGCATGAATATGCGGGAAAGAGCATCCACTATGATGTTTTATTTACCCTTGATGTACTTAATGACATAGGGAAAAGACTCAATAAATTCACTCCATTTAGCATGGCGCTTGTTCAACTTTGTTTGTCCCTTAAGATACTTGAGAGTCTCATGATCGGTATGAATGATAAACTCATGGGGACGAAGGTAATGTTCCCATTCATGCAAAACACGGACTAAAGCATATAGCTCTTTGTCATAGATGGGGTAATTGAGTTGCGCTCTGAAAAGTTTCTCACTAAAGTAAGCTATGGGGCGCTTCTCTTGTGTTAACACACCTCCTATGCCATTACCACTGGCATCGCAATGAATTTCAAAAGGCTTGTCGAAGTTGGGTAACGCAAGCACCGGAGCATGAGTAAGCAAATTCTTAAGCTCATTGAATGCGGTATCTTGGGATGGTCCCCAAACAAAAGGCGCATTCTTCTTGCTCAAAGCATGCAAAGGCAAAGCAATGGTGCTAAAATTCTTCACAAAGCGACGATAGAAACCCACAAGGCCAAGAAAACTACGCACTTGATGCAAGTTGGTTGGTTGCGGCCAAGTCTTAATAGCATTGATCTTGGACTCATCAACATGAACACCCTTAGAAGAAACAACAAAACCCAAGAAAACGAGCTTATCAACATCAAAAAGGCATTTCTCCATATTAGCATAGTGGCGCTCTTTTAGTTTGCAAAATGGTGCGAACATGGGTGACATGTTCTTTGATAGATTTTCTAAACACAAGAATGTCATCAAAGTAGACCACAACAAATATACCAATGTAAGGGCGAAAGACATGATTCATGAGGCGCATAAAAGTGACTGGTGCTTCCGAAAGACCCATAGGCATGACTAACCACTCATACAAACCAAACTTGGTTTTGAAGGTGGTTTTCCATTCATCACCCTCTTGTATGCGGATTTGATAGTAACCACTCTTAAGATCAATTTTGGAAAATATAGTGGCACCGCTAAGCTCATCAAGCATATCATCTAGGCGTGGAATGGGATACATATAGCGAACGGTGATAGCATTGATAGGTCTACAATCGGAGCACATGCAAAAACTACCATCACGTTTTGGCAAAAGAATGACCGGAACGGCACAAGGGCTCAAACTTTCATGCACATGTCCATGGTCTATGAGATGCTTTACTTTCCTTTGTATTTCTTTTGTTTCGTCAGGGTTGACACGGTATGGAGCTTTGTTCGGAAGAGGTGCCCGGGGATGAGGTCGATTCGGTGCTCAATGCCTCATAGAGGAGGTAGACCCGGAGGTAGCTCATCGGGGAAAACATCTTGAAATTCCTGCAAAAGAGAAGACACCACTAGAGGAAGAGTGTGAGAAGTGTTAGTTTGTGGTGCATTGTCCTTGCACACAAGGACGTAGTGTAGGACACTAGATGGGTTCTCACACACTTCTCTCATCTCACGTTTGGTGGCAAATAGAACTAGGTTTTTATTTTCCTCATCGTGGAGGCACTCAATTTTGGCTTGTGGCGCTCACTCTCTTTTTGGTGGCTCTCTCTCTCACTATGATCTCCATAATGGGTGGCTTGCTTGTCGGCGATCACTTGACTTGGAGACATTGGACGGAGGACGTACTCCTTGCCCTTCATCTTGAAGATGTAGTGGTTCGTTCGGCCGTTGTCTACGACTCCTCTATCGAATTGCCATGGCCGTCCAAGGAGAAGATGACAAACGGTCATTGGAACGATGTCGCACTCCAAGGTGTCTTCGTAGGCGCCGATCTTGAAGGAGACTTGTACTCGGTGCTCGACTTGGATGGTGCCGGAGTCACTAAGCCAATGCACTTTGTATGGATGTGGATGCTTCGTCTTGGGAAATTGGAGCTTGGAGCAAAGTTCTTCACTTGTGATATTATGACAACTCCCTCCATCGATGATGACCTTGACGGATCGTCCATTGATGCCAGCCTTGGTGTGGAATATGTGGCATCATTGGTCTTCTTCTTGGTGATGTTGGAGAGTCAAGACTTTGGAGACAACAAGTGCGGGACTTGAGTCTTCATCAGAAGTGAGGAGTTTCCTTGGCCTCACTGGATTCTATAGGCGTTTTGTGAGATATTTCAGCACCATTGCTGCACCTCTCTACATGCTTACAAAGAGGGATGTGGCTTTTGTTTGGGGTACCACACAGGAAGAAGCCTTCATGGTATTGAAAGATAACTTGACAAATGCTCCTTTACTCCAACTTCCTAATTTTAATAAGACTTTTGAGCTTGAATGTGATGCTAGTGTAATTGGATTAGGAGGTGTGTTATTACAAGATGGCAAACCTGTTGCATACTTTTCTGAAAAATTGAGTGGGCCTAGTCTGAACTATTCTACTTATGATAAAGAATTATATGCCCTTGTTCGGACCTTAGAAACATGGCAACATTATTTATGGCCCAAAGAATTTGTTATACATTCTGATCATGAATCTTTGAAACACATTAAAAGTCAAGCAAAACTGAACCGTAGACATGCTAAATGGGTTGAATTCATTGAGACTTTCCCTTATGTCATTAAACTCAAGAAGGGTAAAGAAAATGTTATTGCTGATGCTTTGTCTCGTCGTTATACTATGCTTTCACAACTTGACTTGAAAATATTTGGTTTGGAGACCATCAAAGATCAATATGTGCATGATGCTGAATTTCAAGATGTATTGTAGAATTGTAAGGAAGGGAAAACTTGGAACAAGTTCGTTCTTAACGATGGATTTGTGTTTTGTGCTAACAAGCTATGCATTCCAGCTAGCTCCGTTCGTCTTTTGTTGTTGCAGGAGGTGCATGGAGGAGGATTAATGGGACACTTTGGCATCAAGAAGACCGAGGATATACTAGGACTTGTGGCCTCGGCCTCTGCAAGTGAAACACTTGAAGGAACTCATCTTGACGGTCTCGTCGGTTGGATTTCATGATGATGAAGCTCTTGGCTTGAAGTTGCTCGTAGGAGGATGGCTTGTGGGTGACGAAGCATTCTTGGAAGTCGACTTGTCGATGTTGGAAGTAGAAGGTCTTGTAGTCGGTGTTGGAGTCATTGAATCTTGGTTATTGGAGAAGCCGTATGACTTGGATGAGAACTTGGCATAATTGAAATCATCTTGCACTTGGCGTTCCGCTTTGGTAGCTTGGTGCACTAGCTCGATGAGATTTGAGTATGGTTGGAAGTCGGCGATCTTCTTGATAGGGTGATTGAGTCCGTTCGAGAAACATACCATTGTTTGCTCATCATCTTCCGTGACATTGGCTCTTATCATTGCAATCTCCATCTCCTTGTAGTATTCTTCAACACTCTTTGTTCCTTGCTTGAGTTGTTGGAGTTTCTTGAAGAGGTCGCGGTTGTAGTAGGTAGGTACGAAGCGTGCTCTCATGACATCCTTCATTTGCGCCCAAGTAGTTATGGGTGGTTCACCTCTTGCCTCTCGGCGCTCTATGATTTGTTCCCACCAAATGAGCACATAGTCTTGGAACTCAAGGGATGCCATCACGATCTTCTTCTCTTCTTCAAAATTGTGCAAACAGAAGATCTTGTCAACCTTCAATGCCCATGAAAGCTACTCTTTGGGGTCGTTGCTACCGTTGAACTTGGGCATGGTGAACTTGAGTTTGCCATAACGTTGTTCTTCACTGTGTTGGGGTCGGGATGATGACGCCCATGTTGTTGATGATTGATCAACTCGTGGTGCTCTTGGCGCGGAGGATTGTTATCGTCATGTTGCTCTTGTCGTGGAGGATCTCCATTGTCTTCATGCTCTTGATTGACTGGTTGGTCTTGTCGAGCTTGTCGAGGAACTTGTCGAGCTCGAGGAGGAACTTGACGATGCACGCGAGCTTGAAATCTTCGTTCTTGAATTTCTTCGCGAAGTGCTTCCTCTTGTTCACGGGCTTGTCGGCTTCGGTCGGCAACGGCTCGACTCGAATCGCGTAGAGCGTGTTGCGCCACAAGTGCTTGAGAGTCACGGAGTTGTTGTTCTTGATGTTGTGCCTCGGCATCTTGAGCATTTTGGTGTAGACGCGCTCGCTCTTCCTCTTCATGTTGGCATTGTCGTTGCCGTTCTCGTGCTAGCGGAAAGGCCTCTTGAGTTCGACGTTGTCGGCGCTCTTGAGAGTCGGTGTCTCGTAGGGGATTGAGGCTTGCTTGACGGTCGGTGCGCGCGGCTCGACGAAGAGTGTTCGATGTCGGTGTACTTGAGCCGAAGAGGGTGAAGTCGGAGTGGCAGCTTGAACGGCTCCTTCTTGAAGTGGAAGACAAGCGGTTGAGCAACAAAGCACGAATTTTATCCATGCTTGCGTCATTCTCTTGCTTGTGATCGTCGAGCTTGTGGTCGAAGTAGTCCCTTGTACGTTTCTCGGAAAGTCGCAAGTCGGCGGCAAGGTTGTCGATGCGTTCACTCATAGCTTGTTGCTCTTGATGCAAAGCACGTTGTGCACCAAAGAGGTGACTCTTGGTGATGAAGGAGTTCATGTCATCGTCTTGCTCCATGAAGGTGGGTTGGTAGAAGTACTTGGCCTATCCATCATTCCAAGACAAATGTGAGTGGTAGAAAGAGAAGAACGAATACCAAATGTACCTTGACCGAAGTTGAAAGTGGATCAATGATCACTCCAATGTAGGACAAGGGAATAGCACAATTGGTATGAATTCTTGTCGGTTTCTCACACCTACACAAGTAAAATCTTATGGTGGAGCTTGGTTAGGATGTGGCACAAAATTTGATGCAATTTGTAAGTGAGATTCAATAATGTTGGAAAAGATTTGCAAGATGCAATGTAACAAGTAGACCAAGCATATAAGGTACACGAAAACACACACGCAAAAAGATAAGTGGGGTTGGGCAACCAAAGATGAGCCAAAATGTGGAATCCACAAAAATGCTCTTGTTGCACAACACTAGAGAGACGCTAGCACGATTGCCCAATAGGCGGATACAAGAACTTGTGCACAACCTACTTAGCAAAAATGCAACGACTTCTATCCCAAGTATGTTCTATGCAACGTGTTCCGATGATATGATCCAAGATGATCTAGTATGACAATCTTAATGTTGTATGATGCTATGGTTCTTTCTTAAAAGCTCCTTGCTTATCTTTCCTTTTTTCTTAAAAGCCTGTTTGGCTCTTTGATGTTTGAGCTCTTTTCTCATGCAATGCTTGACTAACCAAGATAGCGATTGTGTATGCGGTAACAACTTTGTGACACAAGGTATGATACCAATATATGCAACAATGATGTATGTATGATGTCGGAAGTATGATCACTAATGTGCACAAGTCTCGTTGCCGGCAATACTCAATGGCTAGTCTCGATGGGTAAGCAACGCAAATGAGTAAGGCTATGATGGCTATCAATGTAATGGCAAGATTGATATGTCCAATACCAAGATGAGGTTACCGTTCTTGCTTACGGTTGAAGGTTTCAAAAGGATGAGATTGTAGTCATTGTCGTAGTGCACGGTCTTCAGTACGTTGGCGAAGATGCCGCTGCACCGTGGATGGAGTTGTCGAAGTAGCGGAAATCGTCGAAGATGTGCGAACTTTCTCTCTAAGCCGGAAGGTCCGGGCAAGACGGAAGGTCCAGGGTCTGGAGGCCGGAAGGTCCGGGCATGGCCGGAAGGTCCGGTGGTTGCGAAACTGGCAAGAACAGAGAATTGGGGATCATGGACTTGGGCGGAAAAAATTGAGGAAAAACCCAAATCCGCAGGAGAAAAGCAAGGAAATTGGTGGAAAAGAAGGGTGGGGAGGCTAGATCTACGAGCCACCCACAAAATTCATGGATCAAATCCAACAAAACTTCATCACACCAACAAATCACAAAAAAAAATTGGGGCTATTTTTGGTGGGGATTTTCGGATTAGGATGAAAAACAACAAAAATAGGCTAGGAACACAACGGGGAGGCTCTGAAATCGTGATCAACGTGGCTCTAGATACCAAGATGATGTAGGGTAGAACCCTAATTGCCCGATCTTTCATGAAAGGAGCGGAATCCCGCGATGAACACGAAGAACACAAAGGGGAAAATGAGGGAAACACAAGGGAAATAGGAGAGGAACACTCAAACCAACAAGATAGTCACACACGTGCTAGATCCCCGAATACATAAAGTAAGATACACGATCCACAATCAACTAGGGATGATACACGGTAACCGGTCTTCTCCGTGAGGAGGTCTTGATGTTCTTCCCTAAAGAGGGGTCTTGAATCCTCTTGGGGAATCTTCTCCGAGGAGGTGCGATCTTCGAGGAGAAAGTAACCAAGTGGATGAGAAAATCTCTCACACAAACATGAGCTATCTCTTTGCTAACCCTAAAACGTAGGTAGGAGAAGAGTATTTATAGTCTAGGTGACGAAAGGGTACACGGGCCTCGGCCCAAGTCGCTGCGCGCAGGCAGGGCCAGAAGTTCCGGGCGAGACCGGAAGTTCTGGGCACCGGAGGTTCCGGGGAGGGTCCGGCCTAACCCGAGAGTTGGCGCGGGTGGAGCTGGGTTGGCATCCGGGGGCCGGAAGGTCTAGGCTGGCCGGAGGTTCCGGGTGCTAGAAGGTCTGGGACGGGTTCCGGGCTAACCAGAGAGTTGGCACGCCTGGGCTGGTCGAAAACGTCGGAGGCCGGAAGCTCCGGGTCGGCCGGAAGGTCCGGGGGACGGAAGTTCCGGGCTCCTTCTTCAAGTGGCAGACGAGCGGTTGAGCAACAAAGCATGAATTTCATCCATCCTCGCGTCATTCTCTTGCTTGTGATCGTCGAGCTTGTGGTCAAAGTAGTCCCTTGTACGTTGCTCAGAAAGTCGCAAGTCGGCGGCAAGGTTTTCGATGCGTTCACTCATAGCTTGTTGCTCTTGATGCAAAACACGTTGTGCACCAAAGAGGTGACTCTTGGTGACGAAGGAGTTCATGTCATCGTCTTGCTCCATGAAGAGTGGGTTGGTAGAAGTACTTGGCCTATCCATCATTCCAAGACAAATGTGAGTGGTAGAAAGAGAAGAACGAGTACCAAATGTACCTTGACAGAAGTTGAAAGTGGATCAAGGATCAATCCAATGTAGGACAAGGAAATAGCACAATTGGTACGAGTTCTTGTCGGTTTCTCACACCTACACAAGTAAAAGCTTTTGGTGGAGCTTGGTTAGGATGGTGGCACAAAATTTGATGCAATTGTAAGTGAGCTTCAATAATGTTGGAAAAGATTCGCAAGATGCAATGTAACAAGTATACCAAGCATATAAGGTACACGGAAACACATGCGCAAAATGATAAGTGGGGTTGTGCAACCAAGGGTGAGCCAAAATATGGAATCCACAAAAATGCTCTTGTTGCACAACACTAGAGAGACGCTAGCATGATTGCACAATAGGTGTATACAAGAACTTGTGCACAACCTACTTAGCAAAAATGCAACGACTTCTATCCCAAATATGTTCTATGCAAGGTGTGCTATGATATGATCCAAGATAATCGAGTATAACAATCTTAATGTTGTAAGATGCTCTGGTTCTTTCTTAAAAGCTCTTTGCTTATCTTTTCTCTTTGCTTAAAAGCTTGGTTGGCTCTTTGATGTTTGAGCTCTTTTCTCAAGCAATGCTTGATGGACCAAGATAGTAAATGAGTATGCAATGACAACTTTGTGACACAAGAGATGATACCAAGATATGCAACAATGATGTATGTATGCTATGGAAAGTATGATCACTAATGTGCACAAGTCTTGTTGCCGGCAATACTCTATGGCTAGTCTCGATGGGTAAGCAACACAAAGGACTAAGGCTATGATGGCTATCAATGTAATGGCAAGAATGATATGTCCAATACCAAGATGAGGTTACCGGTCTTGCTTCCGGTATGGTGTCAAAATGGTGGCATGAATACCAAGTCGTAGTGGAGGTGGTCGTTTTTGATGACGCGTTCGTGGCGAAGATGAGCGGCGGTGATGTCGATGTCGAACCGTACCTAAATAGCCGAAACACAAAAGGATACGGTACCACAACTCGAATTCTCAAACCTCGAAGTAGCAATTGTGTCGGAGAGCGAAACATTCCAAAAATGGTTCGGTTATGCGGAAGTGGTGGAGGTATGCGGAAGTATATATGGTATATGGTGAGCACCGGAACAAAATTTGGTGGAAATTGGGGCGGTGGGTGGATATGTTGCTGCCAGGGGCAGGATGTCCAGGTGGAAGGCCGGATGTCTGAGTGGGGCCGGATCTCCGGGCTCTGGATCCGGGGACGAACGGGATGAACACCGTGTGGGGAGGTTAAATCCGGGCGAAATTCGGAGGAATTTGTGGATGGAAATTGGGGGGAAAAGGATGGGAAGCTAGATCCACTCAAAACAAAGCAAATCCACGGATCCAAACCAACAAAATCTCAACACACGAACAAATCACAAAAAAAAAATTGGGGCAATTTTTGGTGGGGAATTTTCGAATTGAGACGAAAAACAACAAAACAAGGCTAGAAACACAATGGGGAGGCTCCGAAATCGTGATCAACGTGGCTCTAGATACCAAGATGATGTAGGGTAGAACCCTAATCGCCCGATCTTTCACGAAAGGAGCGGATCCCGCGAAAAACACAAGGAACACAAAGAGGGAAATTAGGGAAAACGAGGGAAATCACAAGGGGAAACACAAGAGGAACACTCAAAACAAGAACAAGTCACACATGTGCTAGATCCTCGGATACATAGAACGATACACGGTCCACGAACAACTAGGGACGATACAAAAGGGTAACCGGTTCTTCTCCGTGAGGAGGTCTTAATGTTCTTCCCTAAAGAGGGGTCTTGAATCCGCTTGGGGGATCTTCTCCGGTGGAGGGTCGAATCTCTGAGGAGAAGGTAACCAAGTGGATGAGCAAAGCTCTAACAAAAATTATGAGCTAATCCTTTGCTAACCCTAGAAAGTTGTACAGGATGGAGTATATATAGTCTAGGTGGGTAGAAGGGGTACACGGGCCTCGGCCCTTTACTGTGCGCAGACAGGGAGGCCGGACGTCTGGGCGTCGGGCCGGGTGTCCGGGCATTCACGGAGGGCAAGGCGTCCGGGCTGTGGAGACCGGATGTCCGGGCTGGTGAAGCTGGCCATGTTGCTCTTGGGTTCGGGGGGGTCCGGATTTTCGGGCAGGGGGTCGGATTTCCGGTACCTCGGGAAGTGCCGGATGTTTGGGCTTGCGGGGCCGGATGTCTGGGGTCTGTAGGCACTTGGTGGTTGAGCAGCTGTGGAGGAAGGCGCTCCAGGGGCCGGATGTCCGGGGCCTGAGAGATGCTCTTGGCTCCTTCCGTTGGTTCTCCTCATCCGTGGACTTAGGGACTTGTCCGTCTTCATGCGCATCTTCGGGAGGACCCTCTTGGTACCTAATCATGCACAACATCTCGGACTTAGGTAGTAGCCATGTCTCATGCATAGGAAGTGGAAGTTTGGAGAGGAGTGAGTTCACCTTATCTTCGATAGCTTTGGCTCGGGCTCGTGTCATTGGTCCAAGTGGTGCCGTTGGAGGTGTGGGTGCGTCCATGGGAATGATCTTGGGATGCTCCGCATCATACGGTATGGTGCACAGTTGGGTAATGATGCACCGGGAATTAAGTCAATTTGATGCTCAATCGCTCTAATAGGTGGTAATCCCGGTGGCACGTCTTGTGGAAAGACGTCAGCGAACTCCTGCAAAATGTTAGTGCAGAAGGAGGCAAAGAGGAAGGCACGTCCTCGAATGAAAATAATGCCTCTTTGCACACAAAAGCATAGCAAACAGATTTGCTAAAATCTAGATCATCAATATCAGATTTGGTGGAAAGTAAACATGCACTTTTCAATTTAATTTCATAAACAACACTAGATGGTTTATTATTAGGCTTCATTTGTTGCTCAAATTCTTTTGCCACAATCTGATTTTCACTCTTATTTTTCTCCTGTTTTGCTTTATTAGCTCTATTAATATCATCTTTCAAAATGGAATCAGGAGTCATAGGAAGCAAAGTAATATTTTTATCCTTATGAACAAGAGTATACTGATTGTTTCTACCATGATGTACAATTTTTTTATCAAATTGCCATGGTCTACCAAGTAATAAGGAACATGCTTGCATAGGTACCACATCACAATCAACATAATCAACATATGTAGAGATACTAAAATGCACACGAACAGTACGTGTTACCTTAACCTTGTCGCTATTGTTGAACCATTGGATGTAGTAAGGATGTGGATGTGGTCTTGTGGTGAGAGATAGCTTCTCCACCATCTCCATGCTAGCCAAGTTATTGCAGCTCCCTCCATCTATGATGATGGGAACAGAACGTTCCTTCACAACTCCCTTTGTATGGAACAAATTATGCCTCTGATTTTTCTCAGCTTATGTAACCTGCACACTCAAAACACATTGAGCAACTAAACATTCATACCTGTCAGCATGTTCAACAGCCATGTATTGCCTCATGATCAGAATCCTCTCCACCATGTTCTTCATGTGTAATAAGAGCCAAAGTCTCCTCATCATAGTCATTAGCGGACTCATGCCCACCATCCTCAGTAACAATCATCACACGCTAAGATTTGCATTCTCTCACAAAATGTCCTCTTTCCTTACAACAACGACAAATAATATCACTTGTGTGCCCTGTTGATGCCATTGAAGAAGAAGAACTTTGTGCAGGCCCGGCAGGTGTGCTCTTGGCAGATAGTGGTGGTTGTGCAGCTTTCTTGTATCACGGCTGGAGGTGGCACCTGATGGAGGTACTGGTGCAGTGGAAATAGATGATGCACGTGGTGTCCAGGATAAAGATCGACCTGTAGAAAAGTTAGTCCGCGCCAATGCATGTCCACCCTGCACTTCACGTTCAGCTTTACAATCAAGATGGAATAAACAAGTGATATTAGTATACTCCTTATACTCTAGAATGGTCTGAATCTCTCTATTTAATCCACCCATAAAACGTGCAAGCATAGCTTCATTCTCCTCAACAATACCACATCTAATCATGCCAGTTTGTGATAGAGGCAAAGGTGTCCCGTCTTTCGATGAGATGGTGGCTATCGTTTTGGAGGAAGTCGACTTTGACGATCCGACTACGAACATGCGAGGACGTCGTACCTTAGCAATCGCTAAACCATCTCCGAGAGGTTATTGACCACGCCGGAGCACGATCAACCTGACCACGAAGGTTTGTTTCCTGCATGCAAACGAAGAACAAGCAAGAAACTGAGATTGCAATCTGGATATTGCGATTATAAGATAAAGCTTTATTGATCAAGGTGGGGTTCTGTGACGTCTTTGTCTGGTCGTTGAACACAAACGAAGTACGCAAAGTTGCAGCTATGGCGAACTTTAATCTAAACAAAACCCAAAGTCTAAACGGCGCCCTAAGGGCTGTATATATGGAAGAAGAGGGGGGGATTTCATGGCCCTTGGAGGAGGGGTCCAAAACCAACCCTAACTCTTGTTTCCCCACACATATAGACCCTAAAAATAGCCTATACATAAGTTTTTCGAAAATACATGGGCCTGGCCCAATAATAAGGTGACGCAGCACCTAAAATAGCCTCTAGACGAAATTTATGAAGTGGCATCATGTATATTTCGTCCAAGGCTTCATACACTCCTTATGGTGGCTTCAAAGTCCTGAAATCATCACTTGTAACTCCATTCTTGATCCCGTTGCGCAGTCCTGAAATCATAACTCTCCATGCTTGAATTTGCTCCAAGGTTCATCTTTCTTGTCCAAGCTAGGCCCTTCATTTGTAAGCAAAACAAGTGTATCCAATTTAGGCAGCATCATATTCTCATGAACGTTAGAATCATTATTAAGAAATGAAAGTACCTAATAATTCAATTGGCGTGCGCGAGCTCTAGTAATTGGTCCAGTATGTATAACAGCATGGACTGTGGGTGTAACAATGGTATTGATGTCCTCATCATCCTCCCCTTCTTGAAATGAAGTCGTCCTCGACGAAAGTTCATCGTCCTCACCCAAATAAGGCTTCAAATCTGCAATGTTAAAAGTGGGACTAACCCCAAAATCTGTAGGCAGCTCAAGTGGGACCATCAGCACGTCGCATTAGCTTTGATTTGCGCAAATTAGGAAACCTATCCTTACGCAAATGTAACCAAACAAGATCTCCTGGTGCAAACACAACATGTTTTCTACCCTTATCTCTAGCAAGTTTATATTTAGCATTCATACAATCGATATTTTCCTTAGTTAACTCATGCATTTTTAGAATCAATTCAGCATGTTCTGTAGCATCAAAATTAACCTTCTCCGAAGATGGAAGAGGCAACAAATCAATAGGTGCACGAGGTAGGAAACCATACACAATTTCAAAAGGGCACATGTTAGTAGTAGAATGTAATGAACGATTATAAGCAAATTCAATATGAGGTAAGCATTCTTCCCACATTTTCTTGTTATTCTTCAAAACATCCCTAAGCATAGTAGACAATGCTCTATTGACTACTTCAGTTTGTCCATCAGTTTGGGGATGACAAGTAGTACTAAAAAGCAGTTTAGCCCCCAACTTAGCCCATAAACATCTCCAAAAGTGGCTAAGTAATTTAGTATCACGATTTGAAACAACAGTATTTGGCACACCATGCAAGCGAATAATTTCATGAAAGAACAAATCAGCAACATTGACAGCATCATCGCTTTTATGACATGGTATAAAGTGTGCCATTTTCGAGAACCTATCCACGACAACAAATATGCTATCCCTCCCCTTCTTTGTTCGAGGTAAACCTAAAACAAAGTCCATAGATATATCCTCCCAAGGAACACTAGGTACAGGCAAAGGCATATATAAACCATGAGGATTGAGTCGTGACTTAGCTTTTTGACATGTCGTGCAGCGAGCAACAAAACGCTCAACATCCCGTCTCATCTTTAGCCAAAAGAAATGTGTAGCAAGTATATCCTCTGTCTTATTGACGCCAAAGTGTCCCATTAATCCTCCTCCATGCGCCTCCTGCAACAAAAAAAGACGAACGGAGCTAGCTGGAATGCATAGCTTGTTAGCATGAAACACAAATCCATCGTTAAGAACGAACTTGTTCCAAGTTCTACCTTCCTTACAATTCTGCAATACATCTTTAAATTCAGCATCATGCATATCGAGTCTCCAGGCCAAATATTTTAAAGTCAAGTTGTGAAAGCATAGTATAACGACGAGACAATGCATCAGCAGTAACATTTTCTTTACCCTTCTTGTGTTTAATGACATAAGGGAAAGTCTCAATGAATTCAACCCATTTAGCATGTCTATGGTTCAGTTTTGCTTGACTTTTAATGTGTTTCAAAGATTCATGATTGGAATGTATAACAAATTCCATTGGCCATAAATAATGTTGCCATGTTTGTAAGGTCCGAACAAGAGCATATAATTCTTTATCATAAGTAGAATAGTTCAGATTAGGCCCACTCAATTTTTCAAAAAAGTATGCAATAGGTTTGCCATCTTGTAATAACACACCTCCTAATCCAATTCCACTAGCATCACATTCAAGCTCAAAAGTCTTATTAAAATCAGGAAGTTGGAGTAAAGGAGCTTGTGTCAACTTATCTTTCAATACCGTGAAGGCTTCTTCCTATGCGGTACCCCAAACAAAAGGCACATCCTTCTTTGTAAGCTCGTTGAGAGGTGCAGCAATGGTGCTGAAATCTCTCACAAAACGCCTATAGAAACCAGCGAGGCCAAGGAAACTCCTCACTTGTGTGACCGTTTTGGGATGCGGCCAACTCTCAATAGCTTCAATCTTGGCTTTATCAACTTCAATTCCCTGTGGAGTAACAACATAGCCAAGGAAAGATACTCGGTCGGTGCAAAAGGTGCACTTTCCAAGGTTACCAAACAAACGTGCATCACGTAGAGCAATAAAAGCAACACGTAAATGTTCCAAATGTTCCTCCAAAGATTTGCTATAAATCAATATGTCATCAAAGTAAACTACCACAAATCGTCCAATGAAAGCACGTAAAACTTTGTTCATTAACCTCATGAAAGTACTAGGTGAATTAGTTAACCCAAAAGGCATGACTAACCACTCATATAATCCAAACTTAGTTTTAAATGTTGTTTTCCATTCATCTCCCAATTTCATACGAATTTGATGGTATCCACTACGCAAATCAACTTTGGAGAATATTGTAGAGCCACTCAATTCATCAAGCATATCATCTAGCCTAGGAATAGGATGCCTCTACAATCAACGCACATACGCGATGTACCATCCTTTTTCGGCACTAAAATGATAGGAACAGCACAAGGACTAAGGGATTCGTGTATATAACCTTTGTCGAGCAGTTCTTGTACTTGATGCATAATCTTCTTCGTCTCCTCTGGATTGGTACAGTATGGTGCATGGTTGGGTAATGATGCACCGGGAATTAAGTCAATTTGATGCTCAATCCCTCGAATAGGTGGTAATCCCGGTGGCACGTCTTGTGGAAAGATGTCAGCGAACTCCTGCAAAATGCTAGTGACAGCAGGAGGCAAAGCTGAAGGCACGTTCTCGAATGAAAATAATGCCTCTTTGCACAAAAAAGCATAGCATACAGATTTGCTAAAATCTAAATCATCAATATCAGATTTGGTGGCAAGTAAACATGCTCTTTTCAATTTAATTTCAGAAGCAACACTAGGTGGTTTATTATTAGGCTGTATTTGTTTCTCAAATTCTTTTGCCACAATCTGGTTTTCACTTTTATTTTTCTCCTGTTTTGCTTTATTAGCTCTATTAATATCATCTTTCAAAATGGAATCAGGAGTCATAGGAAGCAAAGTAATATTTTTATACTCATGAACAAGAGTATACTGATTGTTTCTACCATGGTGTACAATTTTTTTATCAAATTGCCATGGTCTACCAAGTAATAAGGAACATGCTTGCATGGGTACCACATCACAATCAACATAATCAGCATATGTAGAGATACTAAAATGCACACGAACAGTACGTGTTACCTTAACCTTGCCGTTGTTGTTGAACCATTGGATGTAGTAAGGATGTGGATGTGGTCTTGTGTGAGAGATAGCTTCTCCACCATCTCCATTCTAGCCAAGTTATTGCAGTTCCCTCCATCTATGATGACGTGAACAGAACGTTCCTTCACAACTCCCTTTGTATGGAACAAATTATGCCTCTGATTTTGCTCAGCTTGTGTAATCTGCACACTCAAAACACGTTGAGCAACTAAACATTCATACCTGTCAGCATCTTCAGTAGCCATGTATTGCGTCTCACGATCAGAATCCTCTCCACCGTGATCTTCATGTGTAATAAGAGCCAAAGTCTCCTCATCATAGTCACTAGCGGACTCATACCCACCATCCTCAGTAACAATCATCACACGCTGAGATTGGCATTCTCTCGCAAAATGTCCTCTTCCCTTACAACGACGACAAATAATATCACTTGTGTGCCCTGTTGATGCCATGGAAGAAGAAGAGCTGTGCGCAGGTCCGGCAGGTGTGCTCTTGGCAGATAGTGGTGGTTGTGCCTGCTTTCTTGTATCATGGCTGGAGGTGGCACCTGATGGAGGTGCTGGTGGAGTGGAAGTAGAGGATGCACGTGGTGTCCATGATGAAGATCGACCTGCAGAAAATTTAGTTCGCGCCAATGTCTGTCGATCCTGCACTTCACGTTCAGCTTTACAAGCAAGATGTAATAAATGAGTGATATTAGTATACTCCTTATACTCTAGAATGGTCTGAATCTCTCTATTTAATCCACCCATAAAACATGCAAGCATAGCTTCATTCTCCTAAACAATACCACATCTAATCATGCCAGTTTATAATTCCTGATAATATTCTTCTGTAGAATTTTTTCCTTGTCTTAAATGCTGCAATTTTTGAAGTAATTCATGTTGATAATATGGTGGAACCCAACGAGTACGCATAGCAGTTTTCAAAGAAGCCCAAGTAGCTGGAATAGGATATAATCACAATGTTCATACCACCAAACACATGCAAAGCTAGTGAAAGCACAAACAGCAGCAGGAACACGTCCCTCCTCGGGATATTGTAAACATGTAAATCGTTGTTCAGTTTCTAACTCCCAAGTAAGATATATATCAGGAACATATCTACCCTCAAATGGTGGAATATTCAATTTTAGTTTAGGAAGATGGTCATGTGCCTCAAGTGGTGGTGCAGCCGTACCGTTGCGATGATATGCATGAGGACGACCTGGTGGTGGTGGTGCTGGTGGTTGCACATAGTTCTGATTTTGATCAACCTCATCCTCGTAATGGTCCTCCACCTCTGCAGTAGCAGCAGGAGCGGCAGAAGCATCAACAGCGGCACTAGAATTTTGCCCAGGGTCAATGGGAACGCGCTGTGCTCGTCCCACTTGATTTGGAAACCGACGTTGTTGTTGTTGTTGTTGTTGTTATTGTTGTACAGGTGCGTTAGGGGAAGCCGGTGGGGGTGGTGGAAGACGCACGAGCAATTCATTAAACTTGTTATCGAGCTTTGTTTCGAACGTCTTCTCCATGCCATCTATCTTCTCCATGGCCTCTTCAAATCTGTTTAGCACATCTTGCACCTGTCCACTCATCATTTGCTGAAATTTATCATGCAACTCCTTATTCGTCATGTTCTCCTAGTTAGTCACGTCGGCTTGTGATCCTGCCATGGTTAGCAGCAATAGAAACACACAAGAATATGATCCTACAGACTACTAACAAGAGGTGGTGGTGGATGTCAAAAATCCGGCAAGCGAATCTCAAATTCTTACCAGTTCTTACCCAGCATGATGCGGAGCATCCTATGGACATCACCATGTCAAGAGTCCATTTGGCAAGTGACACGTGCCACATCTACTTCATACATACAAAGGTGAATCATCTCCTTTACACGTGTCCCCTTGTACCTTTCTGGGATGGTATACTACTTGACCCCTCTCTCCTGTGCATACATAGGTGTGAGTGGAGCTACACATTCATCGAGGAGGAGTCGAAGAAGACGAGAACATCTACACCATCCAAGAGGGAAGCCTGGAAGCAGAGAAGGAAGCGCCAAGAACAAGGCAACAGCTCCCAGGCTACCCCGTGCGCACGGGCACCTCCGACCCCGTGCCCACGGGCCTCCCAGGCTGGCGGTCCTAAAGACCCCATGCGCACAGGCGTGTACCGTGCCCACGGGACCCCCCGTGTCCACAGGCCCCATGGAACCCGTGCGCACGGGCTCACGCGTCAGGTCTCTAGATACCCCGTGCGCACAGGCTCCTCTTACCCCATGCACACGGGGCCCCCTGTGCGTCGCTGTTGGGCTTGGCCTTTGTATCCCCATCTCGTCCCTACTTACCTCTTCATCCCTTGGACCTATATATACTCCCCTTCCTCCTCCATTTAGACTTAGTTAAGAATAGATCTAAACACTAGAGCTTAGCTCATGTATCTCCCCTTGTGGGATTCTTCTTGAGAGAGAGACACTCCATTGGAGTTCAAGGCCTCCATTGGAGTTCAAGGCCTCCATTGGAGAAGATCCCTGGTGGATAAAGACCCCCTTGAGGGAAGGATCTATCTAGATCATCAAGCCCTCATCTCCTTCATAGGATTTGGGATGAACTCTACCATGTATGTTATTTCCCTTTGATTGTTCATGTACCTTGTGGATCTTGTGTGTTTGAATGTCTAGTGGATGTGTGATTGGACTTGTTCTTGAGTGTTCCTCTTGTTTTTCCCTCTTGTGTTCATCTTGTTCTTGGGGATTCCCCCTCCAATTCGTGAAAGATCTCCACTTAGGGTTCCATCCTACACCATTTGGTATCATGAGCCATGGTTTCTCATGAAATTGGAGCCTCCTCTTTGTTTTCTAGCCTAGTTTTGTTGTGTTCTTCCCCAATTTCGAAAATCCCCACCAAAAATAGCCCCCAATTTTTTTGTGATTTGTTGGTTTGGTGATGTTTTTTTGGATTTGATCCATGGATTTGCTTGGTTTCAAGTGGATCTAGCCCTCCCCCATCTTTTCCCCATCATCCATCCCCAAAATCTCCCCAATTTTGCCCAAGAAATCTCCATTTTCCGCCACGAAATCGCGAACTTTCCGCCCAACCCGTGCCCACGGACCCCAGACCCCGTGCGCACGGGCCCCCAAAAAAGTCTCTGGACACCCCGTGCCCATGAACCTGTACCGTGCGCACGGGACCCCGTGCCCACGGGCTCCTACCCCCGTGTGCTCGACCCCCCCAGGACAGCCGCGAGTACTTCACCATTTCGCCCATAACTTCCACATCCGAAGTCCGATTTTCGCGTTCTTTAGCTCGTTGAGTAGCTATGGACATCCCCCATCCGCCTAGATACGCTCCAACACCATTTGGCTCCATCAAAATTTTGACATTTTGGCATCTTTGCCTAGGCCTTCCACCATATCATCCGCAAAACCACCATAACCTTCCACAACCTAACCAATTTTGCTCCATTTAGCATTTGTGGTTGTTTGAGTGGTGACTTGAGTCTCCTAAGGTGTTTCAGCTACTTAGGGACGGTTGCTTCTTCTTCAACCACCACCACCACTTCTGCATTGCCATCTCCGCTACCACCATTTGACTTTTGTCCTTGAGATTTTGAGTTCGCGGTTTTTCGTTTCCTAAGGTGTTTCGGATACTTAGGGACAAGTCTCCATCATCTTGGTATCTACATCAAGAACACCACCACTCATCATCTTCAAGGACGGTAACCTCGACGACACCATTGTACAATCACCCTTGCAATTGCGTTGATAACCCCTAGCCCATTTTGCGTAACTTGCCCATCGAGACTAGCCATTTGAGTATTGCCGGCAACGTTACTTGTGCACATTAGTGATCTACACCTCCCATTGCATACATACCATATCATATTGGTATCACATCGTCTCTTGTGTCACAAGATTGTTCCCGCATATACACAATTGCTATCTTGGTTTGTGCATTGTGCAAAAGTGTCCATATCAAAAAAAAGAAAAAGCTTTTAAGCAACAGAAGAGAGAGCAAAGAGCTTGTAAGCAATAGCCATAGCATCATACGACATTGCACATAAGATTGTCAGATCCGATCATCTTTGATCATCTTGAGAAGAACAACGGGAACATCATACATATAGCATACTTGGGATAGAAAGCTCATACATTTTGCATCTTATAGGTTGTGCACAAGTGTCGTATCCGCCTATTGATAAATCATGCTAGCGTCTCTCTTGAGTTGTGCAACACGAGCGTTTTCCATGGATTCCACATTTTGTGCTCATTCCTTGGTTGCACGACCCCATTTATCTATCCGTGAGTGTTTCCGTGTGCCACATATTGCTATTGGTCTACTTGTTTCACTTTGCGAATTTGTAAATCTTTTCCAACATTATTGACTCTTGCTAACACTTTGCATCAAATTTTTGTTCCACTATCCTCACCGAGCTCCACCATAAGCTTTACTTGATAGGTGTGAGTGAACAAGTCCGGTACCAATTCCACTATTCTTTCATCTCACATTGAGTGATACGAGATACATCCTCAACTTTGGGAAAAGGTATCTTGGTATTGTTTATCTCATTTCCTACTCACCTTTGCTCGAGTTTTGTGATGGATAGGCAAGGCATTTCACCTCCGGTCTACAACCACGACGACGAGTTCGATGCTATGAAGAACGACATCGACGCCAAGATGGACAAGCACATGGAGGAGCTCGAGGTCCTCACCAAGAATGGCAAGCGGTCTTCCTCATCTTCGAGAAGACGCTCAAGTGCAAAGACTTCCGTGCTACCATCTCCAGCAAGTACACACAAGCATCGACATCGACAAGACCATGAAGAGCGACCTACTGGACGAGAGTTGGCTACTCTGCCACCCTCGTGCACATGGGCCCTCGACCCCTGCGCACACGGGACCCCGTGCTCACGGCCTCCAGCACCCCCGTGCGCACGGGCCATACAGTACAACAACATCGACTACAAGGCTACGACTTCTTCAACACCTTTGGAATCTTCGCCAAGTGACTTAACGGCATCTTTGCCTTCGGACGTACGGCATCTTCGCCTACTCCACGAGCTCAAGTCCACTACTCCCTCGAGCTACTACGACCTCGACACCAACCACGAGATTCCTCTCTATGGGACTCTAGAACCCGAGGAGTATCTCGAGTGGGAGCGTATGATGGACAACTACCTCAACTACATCAAGTACCTCCCGAAGATCAAGTGAAGTGTGCCTCAAGAAACTTCCATGACTACGCATCCACATGGTGGCTTCACACACCTTCAGAGAGCTACGGCATGAGTTGGCCCAAGATGAAGAGAGTTTTGCGGCGAGAGTTCGTGCCTCCAACCTACACGGAACAACTTCTATGCCAATTGGAGAACACCATCCAAGGATCCAAGTCCTTCGACGAGTACTTAAAGGAGATGAAGCATGCCTTGCGACGTGCCGGCGTGGACGACCCCATGTCAATGAAGTTCCACTTCATGATGGGATTGAACAATGACATCTCCAAGCCTATCTTCCTCGAGAACTACAAGTCCCTCGACGACAACTACATTGGTGCTCTCAAGGCGAAACAAGAACTCATGACGGCCAAGGCTTCTCCACCCCAAGCACACTTCTCGAATACCAAGCTCCAACACGACGAGCATGAGGCTAGTACCACCACGATGTCCAAGCCCAACGAGCTCCAAGACGATCCTCCCAAGTTCGACTTCACCGCCATCCCTCTTTGTGGCATTGATGATGCCGAGTCCTCCACGACTCTTTTTCAAGATGGTGCGGCAACGAGTATGACTACGGAGACCTTCGAGGACCAAGCTTTGGAGGCAAGCGACATGGTGACGAGGAAGGATGATGCTTCCATCTCAGGAGGCGAGAGTGATGATGTGCCATCTTCGGCCTTCATCCATGGCGACGACGATGAGATGGTTGAGTATGTCACCTCGACCACGGCGACGCATGATGACTTGAGTCACTTTTGCCACCATATTGAGAGTGAGAGTGACTTCACCAGTAGCCCCATATATGATGTGTTTCCACAATTCCCAAGTGAGGAGAGCCACACGCCCCACCTCTTGAGTGAGAAGAGTGACTCCACCATATGTGAGTTTGAGTGCACCTATTGTGAGGGAGTGAGTGAACCACCACATAGAAAGAGTGAGGTAGTTGATAGGGCATGTGAGGCCACTATGATTTCTAACGACTTGACCTCTACCTCTATGGTGTCTTCTCATTTGGTGCTAGGTCCCTTATCTGACGACGCGCCGATTCTCGACGACTTCGTCCTACCTTTGGACAAGACGATGGCCATGGTGGAATGTGATGCACCCCCCACATGGTTCCATCAAGATGAAGATGACCACCATTTGGTCTTTCCCACCTCACCTACACCACATGAGTGGAATGACAAGGGTAACATAGGTGAAGGTGATGCTCTAGTCCCACTAGTGGACATTCTTGACGTTGATTGCTTGCATGATGTTGATCAACCCATTTCCATGCTTCATGCTAGTGTGACTTCCCCATGCGATGATTTACCCATTTATGATGAGTATGATGATTGCCATGTGGAGTCTATTAGTTGTGATGCCATGTTACATAGGATTTCTTGTGCTAATTCTCTCGGTCACATCATGTTTGCCAATACGCTTGACTTGTCATATGCTATGCATGAGATCGACCACATGTCATATTTGCAATCTCTTCATAGTGAAAATGCATATGCCATTCAGATTAACCCAATTTGCACTTATGGCATAGATGACAAGCCCATGGTTATTGGCATTTGTTTTTCTTGTGATGATATTGATATGCTCCCTTTGCATCATTTATCTCATATGCCATGCCATGAACACCTAGCTTCGGATATGCATTATTTTGGATGTTGTCCATTTTCTCCATATGATGTTTCCATTATTGCTCATGAGGAGACCCACATAGTTTCCTCATGCATTTTAGGATATTTTGATTCATCCCATTCATTGCATGATCCCAATACTTGTGCGCACCATATGCTTCCCATGAATAAACATGCTATTGATGTGCCATATACTTGTATGCTAAATTTGCATCCCCATCGTGTCGTACACCATAACTATCCTTTCATGATGGATGACATGTTCTTATACCATGCATCAAATTTCTTTGAACGATGCTTATCTTGTGCTAACTCACACGTGCACATACACATCATGATGGATGATGTGTACATTTACCACGCGCACATTTTCTTTGGTTTGTGCCTCTTTTGTGTAGGTACCCATGAATACTTGTCAACCTCGCAATCCCATGAGTTGACAAAACGAGATCTAGAGAGCAATGATGACTTGGGATCCCATGGATTGTCTTTCCCACCGCTCTCTTCGCGCAAAGACTTCGCACATTTCTTCTACATGACCCTCACTTGGCTATGGGTTATTGTTCATTACATATTCTATGCCCATCTTGCCATGTTCACTTTGCATGATATTCTTATTCCTATACCTTTGCCATGCATTTGTGACCCATGCTTTGCATTACACACGTCCCTTGATTCTCATACTTGTATGTGTATTTGCATGCTTGGTGGAGATATTGCTTGTTATTTCCATGTTCCATTTGTTCCCCATGCCTATGATGTTACTATGATTGCTTTCCATGTTGCATCCAATTCTTGGATTACTTGCTCCTATCATATGTTTCGTTGCAAAAATGTCACTTCTTCACATACGCCATGTCCCATTGCTTGTCACATGATTGACTTGATTGCCTCACACATGATGAACACTTGCTCTTTCTATTATGTTGAGTGCCACACTATATTCACTACACCCCATGCACATTATGCTTGGATTGTCTTGCACTTAACCCATGTGTTTAGACACTTCATTTTATTTGGTGTTGTGAATGCTTCCTATGCCTACCATTGACCTTTCATTGAGCAATTTGTGAATTCTTGCTATGACCATGAGGTAGATGCTTATTCTCTTGACACACATATTTGCATCACTTCCTCACAATTGCATGCTTGTCCCCATGATATCTTTGCTTGTTCTCGATTGATATGCTTACATGCCATGTCACAATCCTTTGTCACACCATATGCTTTGCATGATGACGACACTTGTTTGGTGACTCACCTCTTGAATACTTGGTTTTGCTCTTACGCCAACCACATTTGTTTTTCCAAGTGCTTGTTATATTTGCTCCTTTTGAAGGAATTACAAGACGGTGCGACATTGGAGAGTACCCATTTGAAACTACAAGATGATGAATGCTTGGTAATCGTCAACTTCTACACGGCAACATCATCTCTTTCCCATGGTGATTTGGATTTTGATCCGAGGTCAGATCTTTCCCAAGGGGGAGGGGATGATGCGGAGCATCCTATGCACATCACCATGTCAAGAGTCCATTTGGCAAGTGACACGTGCCACATCTACTTCATACATACAAAGGTGAATCATCTCCTTTACATGTGTCCCCTTGTACCTTTCGGGGATGGTATACTACTTGACCCCTCTCTCGTGTGCATACATAGGTGTGAGCGTAGCTACACATTCATCGAGGAGGAGTCGAAGAAGAAGAGAACATCTACACCATCCATGAGGGAAGCCTGGAAGCGGAGAAGGAAGCGCCAAGAAGAAGGCAACAGCTCCCAGGCGACCCCGTGCGCACGGGCACCTCCGACCCCGTGCCCACGGGCCTCCCAGGCTGGCGGTCCTGAAGACCCTGTGCGCACAGGCGTGTACCGTGCCCACGGGACCCCCGCGTCCATGGGCCCCATGGACCCCGTGCGCACGGGCTCATGCGTCAGGTCTCTGGATACCCCGTGCGCACGGGCTCCACATAGCCCATGCACACGGGCCCCCCTGTGCGTGGCTGTTGGGCTTGGCCCTTGTATCCCCATCTCGTCCCTACTTACCTCTTCATCCCTTGGACCTATATATACTCCAATTCCTCCTCCATTTAGAATTAGCTAAGAATAGATCTAAACACTAGAGCTTAGCTCATGTAACTCCCCTTGTGGGATTCCTCTTGAGAGAGAGACACTCTATCGGTGTCAAAACTGGCGGATCTCAGGTAGGGGGTCCCGAACTGTGCGTCTAGGCGGATGGTAACAGGAGACAAGGGACACGATGTTTTTACCCAGGTTTGGGCCCTCTCGATGGAGGTAAAACCCTACTCCTGCTTGATTAATATTGATGATATGTGTAGTACAAGAGTAGATCTACCATGAGATCAAGGAGGCTAAACCCTAGAAGCTAGCCTATGGTATGATTGTTGTATAATGAAGTCGTCCTACGGACTAGAACCCTCCGGTTTATATAGACACCGGATAGGGTTAGGGTTACACAGAGTCAGTTACAATGGTAGGATATCTTGAATATCCGCATCGTCAAGATTGCCTTCCACGCCAAGGAAAGTCCCATCCGGACACGGGACGAAGTCTTCAATCTTGTATCTTCATAGTCCTGGAGTCAGGCTGAAGGTATAGTCCGGCTGCCCGAACACCCCCTAATCCAGGACTCCCTCAGTAGCCCCTGAACCAGGCTTCAATGACGACGAGTCTGGCGCGCAGATTGTCTTCAGCATTGCAAGGCGGGTTCCTCCTCCAAGTCCTTCAAGAAGATTTTAAACACCAAGGATAGTGTCCGGCTCTGCAAAATAAGTTTCCCCATATTGCCATAGAGAGAATAATATCAACACAAATCCAATCTGCTGACGCATTCCGCAGCGTGACATCATACTACGGCCAAGTCCTTTACTCGAATCGTTTTTACTTTTCCACCTCAGCACGTTTAGCGAGGCGGTTTCCTTGGCACGTCTTGTCAAAGCAGAGATCGTGTGCCCCCTTTTACGGGATTCTCATCAATACGGACGTGGGTAACCCAACTGCGCCATTTATCATGGCGCTTGGGAGGCAAGCGAGTTTTACTAGGATGGTGGGGACGCACAACCGCATCCGGCCATATAAGGGGATAAGGATCCACCTTTTTACCTACGCCTTCTTCCTCCTTTGCCTATCCATCTCCTACGCACTTGAGCTCCAGCGCCCAAGCCCGCGCTTCCTACCTCAACCTCCTCCAGCAATGTCCAGAGCGGGAGGCAAGTGGATGGTCTCCTCCGTCATGGAGGGCCATGTCAAAAAGCTAAGGAAGGCCGGATACTTGTCCAAGGACATCGCGCACCGGCTTCCCGAGGAAGGGCAGCTTCTCCCCACCCCAAGGCCCCATGAGAGGGTAGTATTCCTTCCCCACTTCCTCCGCTGACTGGGTTTCCCACTCCACCCATTTGTCCGGGGGCTCATGTTCTACTATGGACTGGATTTCCACGATCTGGCCCTGAACTTCGTCCTCAACATCTCGGCGTTTATCATCGTGTGCGAGGCTTTCCTCCGCATCCACCCCCATTTCGGCCTCTGGCTCAAGACCTTCAATGTCAAGCCCAAGGTGGTGCACGGCAGCCAGGCAGAGTGTGGAGGCGCCATGGTGGGCAAGATGGCCAACGTCGTATGGCTCGAGGGCTCCTTCGTGGAGACCCTGAAGGGGCGGCAATCATGGTGGTTTTACATCACCGAGCCGCGCGATCTGAAATGGATCGCAGCCCCCGAGGTCCGGTCCGGACCCCCCACGCGGCTTATGTCCTGGAAAGAGACGGGCCTATCATGGGGCGACGAAAAAGAGGTGACCGGATTGTAGACATGCATCCAGTCCCTAGTGAGCAAGCCGATCAAGCTTGTCAATGTAGTCCAGGTTATGCTCGTCCGCTGGATCCTCCCGTGTCAACAACGGGGCTTTAATCTGTGGGAGTTCGACCCGGCGCAGCACCAAACCCTTAACCGGCTCTTCGACACGACGTATGGAGACGTCTGGAAGGTGCTAACCAAAGGCGCCGAGGCTCCCACATCTGCTTCCGAGGACCGCGGATACAGCTCGCAGCGTCACGCTAGCGAGGTAAGCTATTTTCACCTTTACAGGATGTTAAGTTTCTCAATAGTTTGACTCTATGTGGGATCTAAACTCCCTCACCTTTGACATGCTTGGCAGGCACAGTCCGGATCGATTAACTGTCCGGCTCCCTTGCCCAAAGACCCAGCCCCTGCTCTCCTACCGAAGCTGCTGGTTCCGGCACCTTATGTGGTGCCGGAGAAGAAGGCCAAGAAGAAGAAGGCCACGTGGACTCGAAAGAGTACCCGTAATGTGGTGGTGTCGGACTCGTCATCCGACGAGTCCGAGACGCTCTCCTCCCGTGAGAATGAGGAGGAGGAAGAAGAACACTCTCCCCCTCCAGCGGGGGGAGGAAAGAAAAGGAAGGATGCCCCAACGGGGGAGGCTGAAGGGTCCAGGAAGAGGAAGACCCCTCCGCCGAACTACTTCCCCGACACCGAAGAGGGCGAAGAGGAGTGGCCAGATAGGGCCAAGTGTCCGGCGAAATCGTAAGTATTCGGATATCAGAGTAACTCATGACGTTCCTTTGTTGCACACCCTTCCCTAATGTCGAACATAATTATGCAGCCCGCCCCAGGCCGAACTCAACGACTCATCGAGCGGCTCCCTGGATTCATCGGACGTGAACTCAGTTCCGCCCGCTGTCTCCCCCCGCACTGTGGATGACGCTGAAGTGGCGTCGCAACGAGCTCCGGGGCAGGAGGAGGTGGTCCTGGAGGAGCCGCAAGGCGACCTCCCGGACTCCAGGAGTAAAGGGGACAAGACCCCCCCAGGGCTCCAAGTCCGGCTTTGTGCCGGACACCGCGCCGGAATCTTCAACAGTTCCGGACCGCGGTAGGCGAACTCCTTCCAAGAGGAGCAAGCCTTCTGAGCCGGCGGCCTCCGTCCAACCGGAGGTGCCGGACAATCTGCTGGAGGTGCTTGACGGCGCCTCCATCGACGAGGAGCACCGTACTATTATGAGTACGGTGATCCAGAAGGTTCAGTCCGCCAAGAGCGGACTGAGTGAAGCTTGCGCTAGCCTTCTAACAGGCTTCGAGGTAAGTAAAAAATATGTAAGAATATAACTGCATAGACAGTAGCCCCTGATGCTCTATTTGGCGTTCGGAAAGAAAAGCCGAATAGAGGATCTATTAAATTTCATAGGAGTATAACAACAAAGAGTCAATATGCGTATGCAGGCTTCGCTGCTAGCCACCGCCGCACTAACTGCGGAGGTGGGTGCCCTGAAACAGGGACTCGAGCGGACCGAGCAAGAGCTCGGCCTTGCCAAGCGGCAGCTCGAGGAGAAAGAAGGTAAGAAATACCTTACAGAAAAAAGTGCCTATAAAAAGATGTGATTGCAAAAAATAATAGGATTGTACTGCTTATTGTAGGGGCCACGACTGAGGTGGCGACCCTCAAGCAGGCGCTGTCCGAGGCCGAAAAGAAAGCGGCCGCGGAGCGCACCGAACGAGAGAAACTTGAGGCCCGGGTCGGCGGGGTGCAGCAAGAGCTTCAGGCTCTCATGAAAAAACATGAGAGTCTGGAGCTTGAGTCAAAGACGCAAGCGTCGAGCTCGCGGCAGCCCTTGAGACTGCCAAGTCTGCCAAGGCCAAAGCCCAAAAGGCCCTCCAAGTGTTGGAGGAGATGAAAAAGATAGCAGCGGGTAAGGCATTCTTTATGCAAAGCAGAAATATAAAAGTAAACTACTTGTTACTTACCCGAATCCGGAGCTCTCTAGGGGCATTCGCAGATCTTACTGGCAGCGTATCCGACGCCGCCGCATTCTACCGAGCTGAAGAGGGCAGCTCGATGGAGAAGGTGTTCTGGTCTCAGTATGCTGAGGCCGGACACCCTGTGCCCTTGAGCGACCAGCTGAAACAGCTGGTCGAGCTCCACAAGGTGGCCGAACAGGCCATGAAGGGCATCATAGTTCGGCTGTGGCCCGGGGAGGCCCTGCCTGGGAGCTACTTCGGGCTAGTGCGGCGGCTGGTGGAGGCCTGTCCAAGGCTCGAGGTCATCAAGCGCTCCGTCTACATTGAAGGTGCCCGTAGGGCCCTTGCCCGTGCAAAGGTGTGCTGGGGTAAGCTGGACGGTGAGAAGCTTGTTAGGGACGGGCCGCCGCCGGGGAAGGAGCATCGCAAGCCCGAGAACTACTATAAGGATGTTCTTGCGGGTGCCCGCCTTGTGGCGGATGAGTGTACCAAGGATGTAATTTTTGAATGAACTCGCTCGTGTTTATCCTGTGAGCTAAAAACTTGTTCATATGCGCTAAGCAATGCTTGTTGAATTTAAAATATTACTTTCTGTGTGGCCGTTTATCAAAGAATTGAGAGATGGCCAGTCGTCAGCTTCTGCCCCCATGCCACTAGTGCTGGGGTATTCGGGATAAACCTGAGCGCTCTTTTTCCCATAGTTGGGTCCTTCGAGGGAGGCGCTCAGCACAACGAACTAGGCAATCGGACTATAATGCTTGAACACTCTCACTTAGCCATAGAACTCTATAATTTTAAATTTCGGCGAAGCCCCTAGTTCAGAAGACCGAGTTTGGGGCGCTATCCACGCCTTGGCCGGACAAAGCCGGCTCCTCGTTCGAAGTGGCATAAGTCTTTAGGGACTCGAAAAACCTCTCGAACAGTGACCGGTCTCTCGCCTCATCATGATAGTCAGTTTTAGCTTTCTCCACTGAGGTGCTTAACCCAGATCAACTGGGGCACAATCGCAGTGGTTCTCCTAGTGCTACCTTAGCCGATATAGCGGAACGTAAGGCACCAAAACATAGGAGCCGGGCAAACCCAACTATTGACCCAAATCATGATTCGGAGCCGATGCATATAGTGCTATAAGTTCGGGGTGCCGCACTTGTGAAAGTGTACGGGCTTCTCACACCATATTGAGGGGTACTGAAGCCCCTGGCGTGTTTGCCATACCATGGTGTACGGGTGCAACATGTCATTTAATAAACGTATATATGAAAGGAGGATAATGCAAAAAATAGACAAAAAGCTATCATTGTTAATAGAAAGGCTCCTATCAAAGCAGAACGATACAAGTAGTGCGATAAGCAAAAGATATTGGGCTATTTAACATGTCCTGGCCAGGAGCAAGCCGCGGAATTGTATGCCAAAACAGGTATACTGCCCGTAACAGAGACCACCTGGGAGTTCCATAATGCGGCATGGCTTGTCTGCTTCCCTGGATCTTGCATCATTTGTGCGGCAGTTGAATTGCTGAATAGGTCGTCTGAAGTATGGAGTCCTGAAAGTAAGAGAAAATTAAAAAAAGAATCCGGCAGCCCCTAGTACGTTTTAAGCCGTATTTTGGGTTTGCCGTTATTGTGCCCCTTCCCCTGCGCCCATGGTATTTCAAGAGCGTAGTTATGTATGCGAGGCACTGGTTTCGCTATGTCGCGAGGGCTGGGGTTGGAGCCGCATTGCTACGCCTGCTCAGAACGTGCCAGGCGGTCTTGTTGTAGGTTACTCCAGGCGCGCTTGGCAGTGTCTGGCTTTTTAACGGCCAGACTGGAGAATTGCCTAAGAAGGCTGCTTTGTACTTCCGCTGCGAGGGCCGCCGTGTGCTCCTCCGTACGGAGGGAGCGTTCGGTGTTTCCGTTGACCATGATTACTCCTCGAGGGCCTGGCATCTTGAGCTTGAGATATGCGTAGTGCGTTACCGCATTGAACTTTGCAAATGCGGTTCGCCCGTGCAGGGAGTGATAGCCACTACGAAACGGGACTATATCGAAGATTAACTCTTCGCTTCGGAAATTGTTCGGGGACCCGAAGACCAATTCAAGTGTTACTGAGCCTGTACAGTTGGCCTCTACACCTGGTATAACGCCTTTAAAGGTCGTTTTTGTGGGCTTAATCCTCGAGGGATCTATGCCCATTTTCCGCACTATATCCTGGTAAAGCAGGTTCAGGCTACTTCCGCCGTCCATGAGGACTCTTGTGAGATGAAATCCGTCGATAATTGGGTCGAGAACCAATGCGGCGAAGCCGCCGTGACGGATGCTAGTGGGGTGGTCCCTTCGATCAAAAGTGATCGGGCAGGAGGACCCTGGGTTGAACTTTGGGGTGACTGGCTCCATCGCGTATATGTCCCGTAGCGCACGCTTCCGCTCCCTCTTGGGAATGTGGGTTGCGTATATCATGTTCACCGTCCGCACTTGTGGTGGAAAACCCCTCTGTCCACTATTGTTCGGCGGCCTGGGCTCCTCCTCGTCATCGCTATGCAGCCCCTTGTCTTTATTTTCGGCTCTTAGCTTGCCTGCCTGCTTGAACACCCAACAATCCCTGTTGGTGTGATTGGCTGGCCTTTCGGGGGTGCCATGTATCTGGCACAAGGGGTCGAGTATTCGGTCCAAACTGGACGGGCCCTGAGTATTCTTTTTGAATGGCTTTTTCCGCTGACCGGATTTATAGCCTCTGAATCCGGCATTAACTGCCGTGTCTTCATTGTTGTCGCTGCTAACGCGGCGCTTTTGCTTATTTCGACGTGTACTGCCACTTTTGTCCTTGGTATCCGAATTACCAGGGTTCTTTGCTAAGTTGTTACTGCGAGATAGCCAGTTGTCTTCTCCCACGCAAAATCGGGTCATGAGTGTCGTGAGGGCTGCCATGGACTTTGGCTTTTCCTGTCCCAGGTGCCGGGCGAGCCACTCGTCGCGGATATTATGCTTGAAGGCTGCTAGGGCCTCTGCGTCCGGACAGTCGACTATCTGGTTTTTCTTTGTTAGGAACCGTGTCCAGAATTGCCTGGCCGATTCCTCTGGCTGCTGAATTATGTGGCTTAAGTCATCGGCATCCGGTGGTCGCACATAAGTGCCCTGGAAGTTGTCGAGGAATGCGGCTTCCAAGTCCTCCCAAGAACCGATTGAGTCTGCTGGCAAGCTATTAAGCCAATGCCGGGCCGGTCCCTTAAGTTGGAGTGGGAGGTATTTGATGGCGTCTAGATCATCGCCGCGGGCCATGTGGATATGGAGGAGATAATCCTCAATCCATACCGCAGGATCTGTTGTTCCATCATATGATTCGCGGGTTTGAAACCCTCTGGGATTTTATAATCCATTACTTCGTCTGTGAAGCATAATGGGTGTGCGGCGCCTCTATACTGGGCTATATCATGATGCAGCTCGAAGGGGCTATGTCTGTTGTGTTCGGCCCGGCCGGATTTGTTGTATCCGGAATGAAGATCACCGTCACGTGCCGTGGGGCGCCTGCTCGATCTGTAGATCGATCTTGTTTGTCTTGCCTTGTCCTCCAGTACGTCTCGCAGGTCTGGCGCATTTTCCCGTGCCTTGGTTGAACGGCGCCGGGGCATGCCTTGGGTGGAGGGCCGAGAGGCCTCTCTGTCGCGGCCGCGAGGTGGCCGAGAGGCCATGTCGTGTGCTGGTGATGTAGGTGCTTCCTCCTCTGATTGGGGTAGCGGCCTACGCTTTGGGTAACTCTTGGAGGGGCGTTCGAGTTCGTACTCTTCGGCTGCAAGGACTTCGGTCCATCTGTCAGCTAGCAAATCTTGATCAGCTCTAAGTTGTTGCTGCTTTTTCTTGAGGCTGCTTGCCGTGGCTAAAAGCCTGCATTTGAAACGCTCTTGTTCGGCGGGGTCCGATGGTACGACGAATTCGTCGTCGTCGAGGCTTGCCTCGTCTTCGGAGGGAGGCATATAGCTATCATCCTCAACCTCTCGGTCTGCCGCTCTGTCATGAGGGCTGGCTTCTCCATCTTCCTGTGCCGAATCTTGCTGTAGGGGGTGTTATTCGGCGCTATTCGGGGTAGTATTATCTCCCGTGCCGGAATCGCCGTTTTTGCTTTGGCGGGATTTAGAGCAGCACCGCTGACGCCGGCGCTTTGGCTGTTTCTTGGAGGGGTCATCCTCCGCTGTTCCATCGCCATCTCCATCTTTTGGAGTATCCACCATGTATATATCATATGACGAGGTGGCCTTCCAGCGCCCTACAGGTGCTGGTTCCTGTTTGCCTCCTGCATCGTCGTCCATACCGTCGATGTCTTCGGAGTCGAAGTCAAGCATGTCGGTTAAATCGTCGACAGTGGCTACAAAGTGGGTGATGGGTGGGCTTCGAATTTCTTCATCGCCCGCATCCCATCCTTGCTGACTGTAGTCCGGCCATGCCTCTCCTGATAAAGAGAGAGACTTTAGTGAGTTCAGGATGTCGGCGAAGGGCGAGTGCTGAAAGATGTCCGCTGCGGTGAACTCCATTATCGGCGCCCAATCGGATTCGATCGGTAGGGGCGCAGGGGGTTCGGAGTCCGGAGAGGAATCCGGATCCTCGGAGTCACAGGTCACGCAGAACGCGGGGCTGACGTTCGGCTCGATCGCCTTTGAGATCGTAGCCCCTGAGGTGATGTCCAGCCGCTCATCCTCAATTGGCGCAATAGGCTCCGGATTAAGGGTAGGAACCGGTGCACGTGCGGCCTCCAGGGCACTGTTCGGCGGCAGAGCAAGATCATGCCTCTCAAAACAGTGCGGCGCGCTTGGCTGTGGCTCGAATCCGTCGAAGATCAAATCCCCGCGGATGTCTGGCATGTAGTTTAAGCTTCCAAACCTGACCTGATGGCCAGGGGCGTAGCTTTCGATCTGCTCCAGGTGGCCAAGCGAATTGGCCCGCAGTGCGAAGTCGCCGAAGACGAAGATCTGTCCGGGGAGAAAAGTCTCACCTTGGACCGCATCGTCGTTGATGATCGAAGGAGCCATCGGGCCTAAAAGTGATGACACAGAGGAAATCTCAATGAAAGCACTAATGTCGGTGTCAAAACCGGCGGATCTCGGGTAGGGGGTCCCGAACTGTGCGTCTAGGCGGATGGTAACAGGAGACAAGGGACACGATGTTTTTACCCAGGTTCGGGCCCTCTCGATGGAGGTAAAACCCTACTCCTGCTTGATTAATATTGATGATATGGGTAGTACAAGAGTAGATCTACCACGAGATCAAGGAGGCTAAACCCTAGAAGCTAGCCTATGGTATGATTGTTGTACAATGAATTCGTCCTACGGACTAGAACCCTTCGGTTTATATAGACACCGGATAGGGTTAGGGTTACACAGAGTCGGTTACAATGGTAGGAGATCTTGAATATCCGCATCGCCAAGCTTGCCTTCCACGCCAAGGAAAGTCCCATCCGGACACGGGACGAAGTCTTCAATCTTGTATCTTCATAGTCCTGGAGTCCGGCTGAAGGTATAGTCCGCCTACCCGAACACCCCCTAATCCAGGACTCCCTCACACTCCATTGGAGTTCAAGGGCTCCATTGCAGAAGATCCCTAGTGGATAAAGACCCCCTTGAGGGAAGGATCTTTCTAGATCATCAAGCCCTCATCTCCTTCATAGGATTTGGGATGAACTCTACCATGTATCTTATTTCCCTTTGATTGTTCATGTACCTTGTGGATCTTGTGTGTTTGATTGTCTAGTGGATGTGTGATTGGACTTGTACTTGAGTGTTCCTGTTGTTTTTCCTCTTGTGTTCATCTTGTTCTTGGGATTCCATCCTACACCACAGCAGCAGGTGGTGATCGACATCCGTCGTAGTGAAAACTCTCAAAGATTGGATAGAGCGATTGCCAGGTGGTGTCAAACGCACGACGTAGATGTATGTGGAGCTGGGAAGGCTTATAATATGGTAGCAAAAATGTCAGCAATAATCAATTTAGAGATGCAAAGTTGAATAAACGCCCAACGATGGTACTCTACTGGTCCTATGCTAGACCGTACTAGACACGTAAACAAGGGAGGAGCACTCTCTGATTTTTTTTCACTTTTTTTGCACTTTTTTCCCCTCTTTTTTTGCTTCGCAACAATTTTTTTTCGAAAAAGTCTACAAATGATCTAAAAACTGCCTAGCCAGAATATTTTTTTTGAGTTTGGAACTATTTTTCTTCTACGAGTAGCACAGAATATCAGGAGTCCTACTCTGTCACGACTCGAAGTATCGCGTGATCTGGAACTCGAAAACAAAGCAACAAATACTGGACTCGGACTAGGACTGGTAGCGGAGATGAATTTGGTGGAACTCGGACTGGTGGCGGCGATGAATCTGGTGGAACTCGGACTGGTGGTTGTATATGGCGATGGTATAGCTGGACTCGGATTGGTGGTGGTATATGGCGATGGTATATCCGGACTCGGATTGGTGGTTGTATATGGCAGTGGCGATGTATGGTGGGGTGGTGGTATATGGCAATGATGATGACGATGGTGCGGTGGCGGCGTGACAACCTGTGAACAGAACTCGAAACTCTAAGGGACTAGACGCTAAGACCAGCAACTCGACACGACGATGCAACCGCAAATTCGACAAAGCAAAACTCAAAAAAGACTACGCAAAGGCTCAGATTGGTTCGGATATGATGAACTAACGCTAATTTTTTTTGGCTTTTTTCATGGAATGTAGGTATGAAGAACAGACTCGATCTAAACTATGAAAAACTGTAAAATCTCACCGAGCAACCTGAAAATCTGATACCACTTGATAGAGGCAAAGGTGTCCCGTCTTTCTATGAGATGGTGGCT
This sequence comes from Triticum urartu, assembly GCF_056163025.1. NCBI lineage: Eukaryota > Viridiplantae > Streptophyta > Magnoliopsida > Poales > Poaceae > Triticum > Triticum urartu. Next base: position 319,135,600 of record NC_141874.1, on the reverse strand, counting down.
ATCGTTTTGGAGGAAGTCGACTTTGACGATCCGACTACGAACGTGCGAGGACGACACGCCTTAGCAATCGCTAAACCAACTCCGAGAGGTTATTGACCACGCCGGAGCATGATCAACCTGACCATGAAGGTCTGTTTCCTGCAGGCAAACGAAGAACAAGCAAGAAACTGAGATTGCAATCTGGATATTGCGAATATAAGATGAAAGTTTATTGATCAAGGTGGGGTTCAGTGACGCCTTTGTCTGGTCGTTGAACACAAACGAAGTACGCGAAGTTGCAGCTATGGCAAACTTTAATCTAAACAAAACCCAAAGTCTAAACGACGCCCTAAGGGCTGTATATATGGAGGAAGAGGGGGGATTTTGTGGCCCTTGGAGGAGGGGTCCGAAACCAACCCTAACTCTTGTTTCCCCACACATACAGACTCTAAAAACAACCTATACTTAAGTATTTCAAAAATACATGGGCCTGGCCCAATAATAAGGTGACACAGCACCTAGAATAGCCTCTGGACGAAATTTATGAAGTGGCATCTTGTATATTTCGTCCAAGGCTTCATGCCCTCCTTATGGTGGCTTCAAAGTCCTGAAATCATCACTTCTAACTCTATTCTTGACCCCCTTGCGCATGCCATCATCTCCATGCTTGAGCTTTATCCAAGGTTCATCTTTCCTGTCCAAGTTAGGCCCTTCATTTGTAAGCAAAACAAATGTATCCAATTTAGGAAGCATCATATTCTCATGAACATTAGAATCGTTACCAAGGAACGAAAGTACCTGATAATTCAATTGGCATGCGCGAGCTCTAGTAATTGGTCCAGTATGTATAGCAGCAGGGGCTGTGGGTGTAACAATGGTATTGATGTCCTCATCAGTTTGTAATTCCTGATAATATTCTTCTATAGAATTTTTTTCCTTGTCTTAAACGCTGCAATTTTTGAAGTAATTCGCGTTGATAATATGGTGGAACCCAACGAGTACGCATAGCAGTTTTCAATGCAGCCCAAGTAGCTGGAATAGGATATAATCTACAATGTTCAGACCACCAAACACACGCAAAGCTAGTGAAAGCACAAACAGCAGCAGGAACACGTCTCTCCTCAGGATGTTGTAAACATGTAAATCGTTGTTTAGTTTCTAACTCCCAAGTAAGATATATATCAGGAACATATCTACCCTCAAATGGTGGAATGTTCAATTTCAGTTTAGGGAGATGGTCATGATCATGTACCTAAGGACGACCTGGTGGCGGTGGTGCTGGTGGTTGCACATAGTTCTAATTTTGATCAACCTCATCCTTGTAATGGTCCTCCACCTCTGCAGTAGCAGCAGGAGCTACAGAAGCATCAACAGCGGCACCAAAATTTTGACCAGGCTCAAGGGGAATGCGCATTGCCCGTCCCACTTGATTTGGAAGGGGATGTTGTTGTTGTTGTTGTTGTAGAGGTGCTTTAGGTGCAGCCGGTGGTGGTGGTGGAAGACGCGCGAGCAATTCATTAAACTTGTCATGGAGCTTTGTTTAGAACGTCTTCTCCATACCATCTATCATCTCCATGGCCTCTTCAAATCTGTTTAGCACATCTTGCACCTGTCCACTCATCATTTGATGAAATTTATCATGTAGCGCTTTGTTCATGATGTTCTCCCAATCTGTCTCATCGGCTTGTGATCCTGCCATGGTTAGCAGCAATAGAAACACACAAGAATATGATCCTCTAGACTACTAGGAAGTGGTGGTGGTGGTGGTGGTGGTGTATCACAAAGCCGGCAAGCGTATCTCAAATTCTTACCAGTTCTTACCCAGCAGCAGGTGGTGATCGGCAACCTCGTAATCAAAATGGTCAAAGATTGGATAGAGCGATTGCCAGGTGGTGTCAAACGCACGATGTAGATGTATGTGGAGCTGGGAAGGCTTTTGATATGGTAGAAAAAATGTCAGCAATAATCAATTCAGAGATGCAAAGTTAAATAAACGCTCAACGACGGTACTATGCTGGTCCTAGGCTAGACCGTACTAGACACGCGAGCCTAGAACACGAACAAAATCATGGCGTGGCACGTAAACACGGGAGGAGCACCCTCTGAATTTTTTTCCTTTTTCACTTCTTTTTTTTGCACTTTTTTTCCTCTTTTTTTCTGCTCTGCAACAATTTTTTTTCGAAAAAGTCTACAAACGATCTAAAAACTGCCTAGCCAGAATTTTCCAGACTTAGTTTTTTTTGAGTTTGGAACTATTTTTCTACTGCAGATAGCACGAAAGTTAGGGAGTCCGGCTTCGTCACGACTCAAAGTATCGCGTGATCTGGAACTCAAAAACAAAGCAACAAATACTGGATTCGGACTAGGACTGGTGGCGGAGATGAATCTGGTGGAAGTCGGACTGGTGGTTGTATATGGCGATGGTATATCTGGATTCGGATTGGTGGTGGTATATGGCGATGGTATATGTGGACTCGGATTGGTGGTTGTATGTGGCAGCAGCGATGTATATGGTGGGGTTGTGGTATATGGTAATGATGATGACGATGGTGCAGCGGCGTCGTGACAACCTGTGAACAGAACTCGAAACTCTAAAGGAAACTAGACGCTAAGACCAGCAACTAGACACGACGATGCAACCCCAAATTCAACAATGCAAAACCCTAAAAAGATTATGCAAAGGCTCAGATTGGTTCGGATATGATGACCTAACCCTAATTTTTTTTCTTGGCTTTTTCGTGGACTGTAGGTATGAAGAACAGACTCGATCTAAACTATGAAAAACTGTAAAATCTCACTGAGCAACCTGGAAATCTAATACCACTTGAGAGAGGCGAGGGTGTCCCGATCTTTCGATGAGATGATAACTATCGATTTGGTGAAGACGACTTTGACGATCATACTACAAACGTGCACGACATTGCGCCTTAGCAATCGCTAAACCAACTCCGAGAGGTTCTTGACCATGCCGGAGCACGATCAACCCGACCACGAAGGTCTATTCCTGCAAGCAATCGAAGAACAAGCAAGAATATGATTAAGCAATCTGAATATTGCGAATATGGACGAAGTGTTGATAAAAGTTGGGATCCGTAAGCGGTCTTGGTCTAGTCGTTGGACACAAACGAAGTACACGAAGTTGCAATGGCTAACTTTTAACTAAACAAATCCCAGAGTCTAAACGACGCCCTAAGGGCTGTATATATGGAGGAAGAGGGGGGATTTCGTGGCCCTTGGAGGAGGCGGTCCGAAACCAAACCTAACTCTTGTTTCTCCACACATACAGACTCTAAAAACAGCCTATACTTAAGTATTTCGAAAATACATGGGCCTGGCCCAATAATAAGGTGAAGCAGCACCTAAAATAGCCTCTGGACGAAATTTATGAAGTGGCATCTTGTATATTTCGTCCAAGGCTTCATGCACTCCTTATAGTGGTTTCAAAGTCCTGAAATCATCACTTGTAACTCTGTTCTTGATCGCCTTGCGCATGCCATCATCTCCATGCTTGAACTTGCTCCAAGGTTCATCTTTAGTGTCCAAGCTAGGCCCTTCATTTGTAAGCAAAACAAATGTATCCAATTTAGGCAGCATCATATTCTCATGAACATTAGAATCGTTACCAAGAAACGGAAGTACCTGATAATTCAATTGGCATGCGTGAGCTCTAGTAATTGGTCCAGTATGTATAGGAGCAGGGGCTATGGGTGTAACAATGGTATTGATGTCCTCATCATGAATTGGGACTGGGATTTGTCCCTCCGTATGAGGGAGAGGTATCTCTCGGCCCACTCGGTAAGGCATCATCGTAATGAGCTCAATGTGACTAAGGAGTTAACCACATGATCATGTGTTACGGAACGAGTAAACAAACCTGCCGGTGACGATATTGAACAAGGTATGGGGATAACGACGATGGAATCTCGGGCAAGTAACATACCGATGGACAAAGGGAATTGTATACGAGATTGATTGAGTCCCTGACATCGTGTTTCACCCAATGATATCATCGTGGAACATGTGGGAGCCAATATGGGTATCCAGATCCCGCTATTGGTTATTGGCCAGAGAGGTGTCTCGATCATGCCTGCATGGTTCCCGAACCCATAGGGTCTACACACTTAAGGTTCGGTGACGCTAGAGTTGTTATAAGAATTGTATGTGGTTATCAAAAGTTGTTCTGAGTCCCGAATAAGATCCTGGACATCACAAGGAGTTCCGGAATGGTCCGGAGGTGAAGATTTATATATGGCAAGTCCAGTTTCAGTCGCCGGAAAGTTTCGGGGGTTATCGGTATTGTACCAGGACCACGAAAAGGTCTATGGGGGTCCATCAGGTGGGGCCACCTACCCCGGCGGACCAAGTGGGCTGAATATGGGTGGGAACCAGCCCCCTAGTGGGCTGGTGCGCCCTCCCAAGGGCCCACGACGCCTAGGGTTGAAAACCCTAGGGGTGGGGGTGCCTCCCACCTCCTTGGGGGGCAAGTCTCCCCCCTTGGCCGTCGCCCTGCCCCTCTAGATGCATCTAGGGGGGCGGCCCCCTCTTCCCTTCCCCCTATATATAGTGAGGTGGTGGGAGGGTAGCCGCACCCTTCCCCTGGCACAGCCCTTCCCCCTCCAACTCCTCCTCCTCCTCCGTAGTGCTTAGCAAAGCTCTACTAGAGAACCACGAGCTCCACCACCATGTCGTCGTGCTGCCGGAGTTCTCCCTCAACTTCTCCTCTCCCCTTACTGGATCAAGAAGGAGGAGAAGTCCCTGGGTTGTACGTGTGTTGAATGTGGAGGAGCCATCCATTTGGTGCTAGATCGGATCTTCCGCTATTTTAATCGCCGCGAGTACGACTACATCAACCGCGTTCCTTGCAACGCTTCCGCTTAGCGATCTTCAAGGGTATGAAGATGCACTGCCTCTCTCTCTCTCTCTCGTTGCTAGCATCTCCTAGATTGATCTTGGTGACATGTAGGAAATTTTTTTGAATTATTACTACATTCCCCAACACTAGTTGCATCTAACGCACCCAAAAAAACTATCCCACCAAGAGCTGCTAAATTGGAGCTCGTTCTCTACATTTATTGTCAATCTAACCCTGTCATCCAAACACCTCTTTAGCTAGAGTTAGTTCAGGGTTAGTCATGAGCTAGAAACTAACTCTAACCTCTATCTAAGTTAGAGTATCCAAACAGGGCCAATGAACATTGAAATCAATGTAAACAGAACTAGGACTACAACGCACGGAGAGTACGGTGCTACTGTACTCCATGGAACATGGGATCTGAGATGAGCATGAAGGGTGCATGAGCCCACACTAGGTTAACACAAATACACTAGGAGCATGCATGAAGAGGGGTGCTGAAATGAGCATGCACGAAGAGGGAACAACTACGTTGAGATGAGAATGCAACAAGACACACTCGCACGCTTTGAGCTATAGTGACTAATCTGACCGTCTGAATTGCATCCAACGGTCATGTTGCGCCGAGACATGCGCATGCATAGGATGCCTAAACACCGCCGAAGTTCCTCTGCTTCTCGAGGCGCATGATGGTGGTGATGCAGGATGCCACCGCCCGTAGAGCCCGTGATAGAGGCGAAGGTGTCCGGATGTTTCGATGAGATGGTGGCTATCGTTTTCTTTGGGAATCGACCTTGATGATCCGACTACGAACGTGCGAGACGTCGTGCCTTAGCAATCGCTAAACCAACTTCCGAGGGTTATTGACCACACCGGAGCACGATCAACCTGACCACGAGGGTCTGTTTCCTGCGAGCAAACGAAGAACAAGCAAGAAACTGAGATTGCAATCTGGATATTGCTAATATAAGATGAAAGCTTTATTGATCAAGGTGGGGTTCTGTGATGCCTTTGTCTGGTCGTTGAACACAAACGAAGTACGCGAAGTTGCAGCTATGGAGAACTTTATTCTAAACAAAATCCAAAGTCTAAACGACGCCCTAAGGGCTGTATATATGGAGGAAGAGGGGGGATTTCGTGGCCCTTGGAGGAGGGGTCCGAAACCAACCCTAACTCTTGTTTCCCAACACATACGGACTCTAAAACAACCTATACTTAGTTATTTCAAAAATACATGGGCCTGGCCCAATAATAAGGTGACGCAGCACCTAAAATAGCCTCTGGAGGAAATTTAGGAAGTGGCATCTTGTATATTTCATCCAAGGATTCATGCACTCCTTATGCTGGCTTCAAAGTACTGAAATCATCACTTGTAACTCCGTTCTTGATCCCCTTGCGCATGTCATCATCTCCATGCTTGAACTTGCTCCAAGGTTCATCTTTCTTGTCCAAGCTAGGCCCTTCATTTGTAAGGAAAACGAATGTATCCAATTTTGGCAGCATCATATTCTCATGAACATTAGAATCGTTACCAAGAAACGAAAGTACCTGATAATTCAATTGGCGTGCGCGGGCTCTAGTAATTGGTCCAGTATGTATAGCAGCAGGGGCTGTGGGTGTAACAATGGTATTGATGTCCTCATCATCCCGCTCCCGGTCGATAGGAGCCGACTCTTCAAAGAGAACGTCCATGGCAGGAATGGATTCCGGTGAAAAAGCCCTGAGAGGATTCGCCCGGCAAAGGCGACGGCCGCCCGCAACCCCTCCTAGTCTAGCTCCGCCCCCACCACCTCACAGAGACGGCTCAGCTCCTTGTAGATATAGGTGAAGGAGACCAGGTAAGGAAGCCACAGCTCGTTGAAGTCGATGGGTTGGTCGAATAGGTTTAGCCCGACGACCGACATGGTTGCGCTGGCACGACGGTAGTCATCGCACAACCGCAATATGTGTGTGGCAACATGGTCCAGCAAGTGGTTGAGGTAATCCTGGACCTTGTCATGATCGACCGGCTCACGCTCCAGCCGGCTTGCCTAACCACCTATCGTATCTCCTACTTTCTACAACAACGCCGCCGACACCTCAAGCATCTTTGTGGTGGACGCCTGCCACTTTTGAAGCTCCATGAACTCTCGCACATAAAGGAGGAGCATGGCGCTCCTCTCCTCCTTGAGCTCATGGAGCTCCATGTCCTTGGCCCTGAGCTCCGCATCCTTGGCATGGAGCTTTTGTGTCAGGTGCCTCACCTCAGAGTTCTGTCATCTGGTGCACCCATGGAACCAGGTTGAAGCAATGGGGAGAGGAAGCAAAGGGGGCGAAACGGCTAAAAGGAAATGCAATCTACTAGAAGGCGGAGGGAGCCAGCGAGGAGCGGGGTGAGTCTTTTGGTTTTCACCATTGGAAAACACCAATCGACAACTTTTCACTTTAGGGAGTAGTTGGTTTTATAGGCAGGGTCATCATGACTAATTGCTACCATGCCTGCTCCCGTCAATCAAAATAATAAAAATCCCGTCACGCCTGCCGCACCCAAAGACTAGTGCAATGAAGCGGTGGATATTTAAATTTACCTACCAGCAAGGAGATAAATACAGGAGTGAAAAAATAAATGTGGCGGCAGCCTAGCTAATCGTCCGCACTAGCCCAACTAGCTAGCAACCGTGCTTCACTGATGTATTCGGCGGGAAGGTGTGCTTTTATGATTTGACAACTCATTTACTTGCTTTGGCGCTACGACTGAGGAGGTCCCAGAAAACGCGCGGTAGGGCGTCCCATGTCTCGGCAAGGAAGAAAATATGCGTGCACCACCCAGGAGGATCCAGAAACCATGCGGTAGGGTGTTCCACATCTCGGCATGGAGGAAAAACGTGCGTGTAAAAATAAACATCAAACTACCTATGGTTCGACCTCGGGACCCAGCCAATCGGTCAAAAACACCCCACTAGCCACACAGCTTTGTCTCGACCAGCCACAACGTCTCTTGTTCTAGCCGATTCATATATTTTCCAAGCATTTTTTACTTATAATAACACCACGGCGTGCTCGTGCCGCTCTTCGTGTGTGCCCATGCGTCTCAAGGTTGTACTACTAGATGGAGAGGAGAGAGAGATGGCAGACATGGGACCCACCAGTAAGTCAGTCACTGTTCATGCCCATGTTGACAAGCCACTCCCTCTACCCCACTCAACGTAATACTGTATAAAATCAATTTCTGCGACAAATCAAACAACCATTGGAGTTTTAGGCTATCGACGTACGCTTTGTACTCCAGGTTGCTAGTTCGAATCTCATCCTTTAGATTTGTTAGTTTTAGGTCCAAATTTGATCAATGACAAGTGGGCCTCCTGTGTGTTGTTTCGATATTTCAGTATAGGATGGTTTTGTTGCACAAACAATTTGCACGGTTAGACAAGTTACGGCACCAGTTACACGTATGTTGCAAGTTTAGGAACAACAATCATAGTGCCATAGAATATCACATGCTCCCCATAGCTTAGATCCTATGGTGATATGAGATTTTACATCGTTGGATCTGAGATCCAATGGCTTGGGAGTAGTCTTTGTAATTATGCACAACTTCCAAACTCTCCAAGGGTTTTTTGCAAAAAAAACATTCAGGCCTCAGGTGAGCCGCTGGATCATGGATCCAACGGCTCCCAGTAGCTCATATTAGGTGCTCCCCATAGCTTAATTAGCCACTACGGTGATACAAGCATCTAGGTCGTTGAATCTGAGATCTAATGCCATGTGTGTAGTATTTGTACTTTCTACGCAATTACCTATATTGCAAAAACATTCAAACCTCCTACTGCAAGCCGTTAGATCTCCTGGGCCTCGTATCACCATAGAATCTACAGTGTGGGAGCACCTCATATTCCCGCGTGCGAGAAAACATCAGGTGCTCTCGCAGCTTGGATGCTACGGTGATACAAGCTTTGAGGTTGTTGGATCTAAGATCCAATGGCATCTTAGTAGTCTTTGTGCTTGAGGGCTGTGCCCCAAGTCTTTGGGCGACTTTCTGCAAAGAACTTTTGAACCACCAAGGAGTCATTGGATCACAGATCCAACGGCTCCAAGGAGCTTGTATCACCACAGCATCTAAGGTGTGGTAGCACGTGGTATTCTTAAATAAAAGGGAATATGAGGTCTTCCCTCATCTTATACGAGCTTTGAGGCTGTTGGATATTGGATCCAAGGGCATATGAGTAGTTTTGGTACTATTGTGTTCAATTCCCAAAGTCATTAAGGTTTCTTGTAAAACTATTAAGACATCTTGTGAGCCGCTATATCTCAGATCTACACGCTCCAAGGAACTCATATCACCGTATATCATCTAAGGTGTGGGGTCACATGATATTCTACTGGGGGTGCAGAACCCATCGGTGTTTGCAAGGGCGGGGACAAATATAATGTTCAAAAAATATAATTTAAACAATCCTAAATAGAGCTTCACAATTTCACAGTAACGTAAGCATGAGACTTTTTGGTTACCCCCCGACGATCTACATAGCTCTGCCTATGCAAGGGGTGTAGTGGGAGTGTCTAGGTGTGAGAGAGACGATGCAAGAAAGCAAGGTCAATCAAGACATTTATAGAGGGAGAGATCGAGTGAGTGTGGCCTAGCGTACACTCGAATTTTAAAGACAATACACCGAGATATCGTGCGGCGAAGTTGTAGTGAGGGCTGGAGGGAGATAGTTACTGAGAGAGTGGCCTAGATAGACTTTGTGTGTGCATGCCCGGTGAAGGTGTTTTACAAAGGCAACATACGTGTCTTGAGAGAGAGTGTAGGATCGAAAGTATGTCTAAGGGGGGGAATAGACTACTTAACCAAATAAAAATCTAGCCTTTTACCAATTTTAATTCTTGGCAGATTTTAACAACTTAGCACAAGTCAAGTAATCAACCTACACATGCAATTCTAAGATTATAGCAGCGGAATGTAAAACAATTTCATATGAAGGTAAAGGGAGGAGTTTGGAGGGAGCAAATGCAATGTAGGAACAGAGATTTTTGGCGTGGTTCTGATAGGTGGTGCCAGTCCACGGAGGGCTCCTGATGTGGAGCATCCTACGGACATCACCATGTCAAAATTCCATTTGGCAAGTGACACGTGCGACATCTACTTCACACACACAAAGGTGAATCATCTCCTTTACACGTGCTCACTTGACCCTCTCGAGGATGGTATACTACTTGACACTCCTTCCGGGTGCATGCATAGGTATTGTCACAATATCACGGATGTCGATGAGGAGTGCAAGCGCAAGTGTACGTCTACAACATCCGCGAGGGAAGCGTGGAAGAGAAGACGGAAGAAAGGAGAAGAAGAAGACGGAGCAGCTGCTGGGGTCAGGCCGGACGTCCGGACCTCCGTCCGGATCATCCAGGCTCAGTCGGATCATCCGGGTCCCCCTTAGGATCATCTGGATAACTCGCAATAGAAGACACCCGAAGGCCTCATGTGAAGCCGGATCATCCGGACCCCCATCCGGATCATCCGGGCCTTGCCCACGTGCAACATTTCGGGCTGAGGCCCATGTACCCTTTCCGCCCCCTCACTTACCCCTTCATGGCTTAGACTATAAATAGACCTCCTCCACCTCCTTTCTAGGGTTAGCGTTGTGATAGCTCATTTGAGAGATAGAGCTACGCTCATCCATATCGGATCTACTCCACGAGAGAGATCGCGGCCTCTACGGAGAAGATCCCTTTGGATTCAAGCCCCCTTTCTAAGGGAAGATCCCCCCGTGGATTCAAGACCTCCTCACGGAGAAGACCAGTTACCTCTTGTATCGTCCGTTTCTGACTTTGGATCTTGTATCTTACCTTTGTGTTCATCGATCTAGTGCATTTGTGATCTATTCTTGTTGGTTGAGTGATTTCTCTCGTGTTCCCCTCGTGTTTCCCCTCGTTTCCCTCCTCGTGTTCTTCGCGAGATCCACTCCTTTCGTGAAAGATCGGCCCCTAGGGTTCCTACCCTACATCATCTTGGTATCATGAGCAAGGTCGATCACGATTTCGGAGCCCCCCCACCATTTACTAGCCTTCTTTTGCTTGATTTCATCCTAAATTCGAAAATCCCCACCAAAAATAGCCCCAATTTTTTTTGTGATTTGTTGGTTTGATGATGTTTTGTTGATTTTGATCCATGGATTTGTTTGGTTTCAAGTGGATCTAGCATCTCCCCAAGTTTCCCCACCTTCCATCCACGAAATCTCCTCAATTTTCTCCCGAAAATCCCTCATTTCCGCCCAATAATTCGTCCCCGAGAGAAAATCCCGAGCAGTTTTACCTGCCCAGATCATCCGGAAGTGCTCCCAGATCATCCGGATCCACCCGGATCAGCTGGACCATCTCCCGGATGTTCGGACGCCCCACACGGCAGAAATCCGGTTGACGAACCCGGATCATCCGGACCTACTCCCGGATGTCCAGGTAACCCTGACACTGACTCGGCTGAATTTTTGTTTTGGCCATATCTAATTCATCCGGAGTCCATTTTTGACGTCCTTTAGCTCGCTTTGAAGCTCTTGACATTCCCCTTCTCACAAAAATAACACCACCATTATTTGACTCCATCAAATTTTCTGAAATTTGGCATGTTTGCCTAGGCCCTCCACCATATCATCCGCACTACCACCACCAACTTCCGCAACCTAACACATTTTGAGCCCCATTGTATATGTGGTTGTTTGAGTTGTGACTTGAGTCTCCTAAGGTGTTTCAGCTACTTAGGGACGGTTGCTTCTTCATCGACCACCACCACCACTTCCGCATAACCTTGCCCACCATACACTCCTGCCACCTCAACTTAACCCAATGTTGTTTGTGTCGTGAGTTGTGTCTCCTAAGGTGTTTTGGCTACTTAGGGACCGTGCTTTCAACTCTGACACCGTGTATAGTCCACCACCATAACCTCCACTTCCACATTGCCTACCCCAAAACCCATCATTGCATTTCCGTAAACACCACCACATTCCGCTACCACCATTTGACTCTTGTCCTTGAGATTTTGAGTTGTGGTTTTTCTGTTTCCTAAGGTGTTTCGGCTACTTAGGGACGAGTCTCCATCATCTTGGTATCTCCATCAAGATCACCGCCACTCATCATCGCCTCGGACGGTAACCTCCATATCATCTTGGTATCATGGTACCCCTCCATTGTATATTCCCTTGCCATTGCATTGATAACCCCTAGCCCATTTTGCGTTACTTGCCTATCAAGACTAGCCATTTGAGTATTGCCGGCAACGTTACTTGTGCACATTAGTGATCTACACCATACATTGCATACATACCATATCATATTGGTATCATATCACCTCGGGTGGCGCAAGTTTGCTCCCGCATATACACAATTACTATCTTGGTTTGTGCAATTCGCAAAGTGGACATACAAAAAGAAGAAGAATAAGCTTTTAAGAAAAACAGAAAGAGCAAATAAGTTTGTAAGCAATAGCCATAGCATCATACCACATTGCATATAAGATCATCTTGGATCACCTTGTGAGAAACACCGGGAACCATACATACATAGCATACTTGGGATAGAAAGTTATCCATTTTGCATCTTATAGGTTGTGCACAAGTGTCGTATCCGCCTATAGAGCAATCGTGCTAGCGTTTCTCTTGAGTTGTGCAACACGAGCATTTTCCGTGGATTCCACATTTTGTGCTCATCCTTGGTTGCACGACCCCATTTATCTATCTGTGTGTGTGTTTCTATGTGTCATTCTTTGCTATTGGTCTACTTGTTTCACTTGCAAATTTGTGAATCTCTTTCAACATTATTGACTCTTTCTAACATTTTTCATTAAATGTTTGTGCCACTATCCTTACCGAACTCCACCATAAGCCTTACTTGTGTAGGTGTGAGAAACCGACAAGAATTGGTACCAATTGTGCTATTTCCTTGTCCACATTGGAGTGATCATTGATCCACTTTCAACTTCGGTCAATGTAAATTTGGTATTCGTTCTTCTCTTTCTCCCACTCATATTTGCTCGAGTCTTGTGATGGATAGGGAAGGCATTTCATCTTCGGTCTACAACAACAACGACGAGTTCGATGCCACGAACAACTCCACCGACGCCAAGATGCAAGCTCAAATGGAGGAGATCAAGGCCCTCATCAAGTCCTACAAGCGGTCTTCCTCATCTTCGAGAAGACGCTCAAGAGCACATGCCTCCGAGCTACCATCTCCGGCAAGGTCACATCGGCATCGACACCATCACCACCATGAACGTGAAGGTCACGATCTCAACACCAACAACCGCTCAACGACTTCACCATCTCCCTTGGCATCTTCGCCAAGCGACTTCAAGGCATCTTCGCCTGCGGACATACGACATCTGCGCCCACAAGCACCTCAAGAGAAGCTCCCCAAGATCAAGTCCATGACTTCCTTGAGTTACTATGACCTCGACATCGACCACGTGATTCCTTTCTATGGGAATCAAGAACCCGAGGAGTATCTCAAGTAGGAGCGTTTGATGGATGACTACCTCAAGCTACACCAAGTTCCTCCCGAAGATCAAGTGAAGTGCGCCACAAGGAACTTCCACGACTACGCGTCCACATGGTGGCTTCACACACCTTCGGAGACCTACGACATGAGTTGGCCCAACACGAAGAGAGCTTTGCAGCGAGAGTTTGTGCCTCCAACCTACACAGAACAACTTCTACGCCAATTGGAGAACACCACCCATGGATCCAAGTCCATCGACGCATACTTCAAGGAGATGAAGATTGCCTTGCGACGAGCCGGCGTGGATGAATCCATTTCGATGAAGTTCCACTTCATGATGGGATTTCACAATGACATCTCCAAGACGATCTTCCTCGAGAACTACAAGTACCTCGACAATAACTACATTGGTGCTCTCAAGGTGGAACAACAACTCATGAAGGCCAAAGCGTCTCCACCCCAAGCTCACTTTGCGACGACCAAGCTCCATGAGAACGAGCATGAGGCTAGTACCACCATGATGTCCAAGCCCGACGAGCTCCAAGACGATGATCCAAAGTTCAACTTCACCGACATCCCTCTTTGTGGCATTGACGATGCCGAGTCTACTTCGACTCTTTTTCAAGATGCTGCGACGACGACTATGACTACGGACACCATCAAGGAACAAGCTTTGGAGGCGAGCGACATGGTGATGAGCATGGATGATGCTTCCATATTAGGAGGCGAGAGTGATGATGTGCCATCTCCGGCCTTCATCCACGGCGACAACAACGAGAGGGTTGAGCATGGGTTTTTCCCATCGACCACAGCGACGTATGATTACTTGAGTGACTTGTGCCACCATATTGAGAGTGAGAGTGACCTCACCACTAGCCCCATATATGTGTTGCCACAATTCACATGTGAGGAGAGCCACAACCCCCACCACTTGAGTGATATGAGTGACTCCACCATATGTGAGATTGAGTGCACCTATTTTGAGGGAGTGAGTGAGCCACCACATAGAGAGAGTGAGATAGTTGATAGGTCATGTGAGGCCACTTTCAACACTAACAACTTGACCTCTACCTCTATTGTGTCTTCTCATTTGGTTCTAGGTCGCATATATGATGACGCGCCGATTCGCGGCGACTTCGTCCTCCCTTTGGACAAGACGATGGCCATGGTGGAATATGATGCACCCCCACATGGTTCCATCAAGATGAAGATGACCACCATTTGATCTTACCGACCTCATCTCCACCATTAGAGTGGAATGAACAAGGTAACATAGGTGAAGGTGATGCTCTTGTCCCACTAGTGGACTATCATGAAATTGATTGCTTGCATGATGTTGATCAACCTATTTCCATGCTTCATGCTAGTGTGACTTCTCCACGCGATGATTTACCCATTTATGATGAGTATGATGATTTCCATGTGGAGTCTATTAGTGGTGATGCCATGTTACATAGGATTTCTTGTGCTAATTCTCTCGGTCACATCATGTTTGCCAATCCGCTTGACTTGTCATATGATATGCATGAGATCGACCACATGTCATATTTGCAATCTCTTCATAGTGACTATGCATATGCCATTAAGATTAACCCAAATTGCACTTATGGCATAGATGACAAGCATATGGTTATTGGCATTTGTTTCTCTTGTGATGATATGGCATGCTACCTTTGCATCATTTATCTCATATGCCATGCCATAACCATCTTGCTTCGGATATGCATTGTTTTGGGTGTTGCCCATTTGCTCCATATGATGTTTCAAATATTGCACATGAGGAGACCCCCATAGTTTCCTCATATATTTTAGGAGATTGTGATCATTCCCACCCATTGCATGATCCCAATACTTGTCTGCACCATATGCTTCCCATGAATAAACATGCTATTGATGTGCCATATAATTGTATGCTCAATTTGCATCCCGTCGTGTTATACATAAAAACTATTCTTTCATGATGGATGACATGTTCCTATACCATGCATCAAATTTTTTTGTGTGGTGCTTATATTGTGCTAACTCTCACGTGCACATACACATCATGATGGATGATGTGTACATGGGGGTCTACGACTACGGACACCATCAAGGACCAAGCTTTGGAGGCGAGTGACGTGGTGACGAGCAAGGATGATGCTTCCATCTTAGGAGGCGAGAGTGATGATGTGCCATCTTCGGCCTTCATCCACGGCGACAACAACGAGATGGTTGAGCATGGGTTTTTTCCATCGACCACAGCGACGTATGATGACTTGAGTGACTTGTGCCACCATATTGAGAGTGTGAGTGACTTTACCACTAGCCCCATATATGTGTTGCCACAATTCACATGTGAGGAGAGCCACAACCCCCACCACTTGAGTGATATGAGTGACTCCACCATATGTGAGTTTGAGTGCACCTATTTTGAGAGAGTGAGTGAACCACCACATAGAGAGAGTGAGATAGTTGATAGGTCATGTGAGGCCACTTTCAACAGTAACGACTTGACCTCTACCTCTATTGTGTCTTCTCATTTGGTGCTAGGTCCCATATATGATGACGCGCCGATTCACGGTGACTTCGTCATGATGATTGCCATGTGGAGTCTATTAGTGGTGATGCCATGTTACATAGGATTTCTTGTGCTAATTCTCTGGGTCACATCATGTTTGCCAATCTGCTTGACTTGTCATATGCTATGCATGAGATTGACCACATGTCATATTTGCAATCTCTTCATAGTGACTATGCATATGCCATTAAGATTAACCCAATTTGCACTTATGGCATAGATGACAAGCCTATGGTTATTGGTATTTGTTTCTCTTGTGATGATATTGACATGCTACCTTTGCATCATTTATCTCATATGCCATGCCATAACCATCTTGCTTCGGATATGCATTGTTTTGGGTGTTGCCCATTTGCTCCATATGATGTTTCAAATATTGCACATGAGGAGACCCCCATAGTTTCCTCATATATTTTAGGAGATTGTGATCACTCCCACCCATTGCATGATCCCAATACTTGTGTGCACCATATGCTTCCCATGAATAAATATGCTATTGATGTGCCATATAATTGTATGCTCTATTTGCATCCCATCGTGTTATACATAACAACTATTCTTTCATGATGGATGACATGTTCCTATACCATGCATCAATTTTTTTTGTGTGATGCTTATCTTGTGCTAACTCTCACGTGCACATACACATCATGATGGATGATTTGTACATTTACCACACACACAATTTTTTCACTTGTGTATTTGTTGTGTAGGTACCCATGCTTACTTGTCAACCTCACAATACCATGAGTTAACAAAACGAGCTCTGGAGAGAAACGATGCCTTGAGATACCATGGATTGTCCTTCCCACCGCTCTCTTCACGCGAAGTCTTCGCGCATTTCTTCTACATAGCTCTCACATGGTTACGGGTTATTGTCCGTTACATATTCTATGCCTATCTTGCCATGTTCACTTTGCATGATATGCTCATTCCTATGCCTTTGACATGCGTTTGTGACCCATTCTTTGCATTACACATGATGATTGATTCTAGTACTTGTATGTGTATTTGCAAGCTTGGTGGAGATATCACTTGTTATTGCCATCTTTGCTTTGTGACCCATGCCTATGATGATACTATGATCCTGCTTTGTGTTCGTGCTTGCGACATGTCATATGCATTGTCTATGCCTCTTATTTGCTCACATGACATGATTGCCATGATTTCCTCAAGTATGTTGCATCTTCGCACTACTTGCTTGCACGACTTGATTCCTATGATTGCTTGCTTTGTTGCATCACCAATGATTCATACTTGCTTATTTCATGTGGTTGATGACAACCATCTACATGCTTTGCACATGATTGTTATTGCTTCTTGTCATATCTCTCCATATGTTGCCTCTCTCATGCTAGATGATTTGCCATGTATTGAGTGAAATTATGCCTTTAGTCTTGATAATGAGTTTGCCCCCATAGCATTCTCACATATATTTGGAGATTTCGACATATTCCTTATGAAGCATGCTTGTCTTACCTCTTTGCACCATATACCTAGTGCCATGAATATTGCCATTGTTGCATCATATTCTTCACGCAGTTGTGCTTCTAACGGTTACGTGCAAGAGAAGAGAACCATCATGATGGATGATGTGTTTATCTACCATGCGCATACGTTCTTTGTTTTGTTGTGTGCATGTGTAGGATACTTGGACTTTGTGTCGACTTCCACATCACGTGAGTTGACCATTTGAGCTCTTGAGAGTGAACCACCTTCTACCACGACGATTCTACATCGCACTTGCTTGTACTTCGGCATTGTGAAGGACGCACAAGGACATGCTTTCAAGGTGATATCCTTCTCTTTTGAGAACCCCCAAACCATGAGCATGGATATTATGGATCATACTACTTGTGTTGCTTGAACCATGAGACTTATTGTTCATCTTGGACTACTTGATTGCGCACATGTTAGAGATCTTGCTTCGACTTGCTATTTCCACATTCCCATGCCTCATGATATATATGCCTTGTGTGTTGCATCCAATTCGTGGATCACTTGCTCCTATCATATGTTTGGTTGCAACAATGTCACTTCTTCACATATGCCATGTCCCATTGCTTGTCACGTGATTGACTTTATTGCCTCACACATGATGAACAATTGCTCTTTCTATTGTGTTGAGTGCCATACTATCTTCACTACACCCTATGTACGTTATGCTTGGATTTTCTTGCACTTGACTCATGTGTTTAGACACTTCATTTTATTTGGTGTTGTGAATGTTTCCTATGCCTACCGAAGACCATTTGTCGAGTGCTATATTCATGATTGCTATGACCATGAGGTAGATGTTTATTCTCTTCTCACACACATTTGCATCGCTACCTCACATTTACATGCTTGTTTCCATGATGTCCTTCATTATTTTCAATTTATGTGCTTACATGCCATGTCACAATCCATTGTCACACCATATGCTATGCTTGATGATGACACTTGTTGGGTGAATCACCTCTTGAATGCTCGGTTTTGCACTAACGCTAACCACATTTGTTTTGCCAAGTGTTTGTTGTCCTTGCTCCTTTTGAAGGAATCACTAGATGGTGCGACATTGGAGAGTTCCCATTTCGAGCTTCAAGATAACAAGTACTTGGTGAGCGTCCACTCCTACACGGCGACGGCATCTCTTTCCCATGGTGATTTGGATTTCGATCCGAGGTCGGATCTTTCCCAAGGGGGAGGGGATGATGCGGAGCATCCTACGAACATCACCATGTCAAAAGTCCATTTGGCAAGTGACACGTACGACATCTACTTCACACACACAAAGGTGAATCATCTCCTTTACATGTGCTCACTTGACCCTCTCGAAGATGGTATACAACTTGACACTCCTTCCGTGTGCATGCATAGGTATTGTCGGAACATCACGGATGTCGAGGAGGAGTGCGAGCGCAAGTGTACGTCTACACCTCCGTCCGGATCATCCTGGCTTAGCCGGATCATCTGGGTCCCCCTCCAGATCATCCGGATAACTCGCAAGAGAAGACACCCGAAGGCCTCATGTGAAGCTGGATCATCCGGGCCCCCTCCTTGATCATTCGGACGATGGCCGGATCATCCGGACCCCCATCCGGATCATCCGGGCCTTGCCTGCGTGTAACGTTTCGGGCCGAGTCCCATGTACCCTTTCCGCCCCCTCACTTACCCCTTCGTGGCTTAGACTATAAATAGACCTCCTCCACCTCCTTTCTAGGGTTAGCATTCTGATGGCTCATTTGAGAGATAGAGCTACGCTCATCCATATCGGATCTACTCCACGAGAGAGACCGCGGCCTATACGGAGAAGATCCCTTTGGATTCAAGCCCCCTTTCTAAGGGAATATCCCCCCGTGGATTCAAGACCTCCTCACGGAGAAGACCGGTTACCTCTTGTATCGTCCGTTGTTGACTTTGGATCTTGTATCTTACCTTTGTGTTCATCGATCTAGCGCATGTGTGATCTATTCTTGTTGGTTGAGTGATTTCTCTCGTTTTCCCCTCGTGTTTCCCCTCGTTTCCCTCCTCGTGTTCTTCGCGTTCTTCGCGGGATCCACTCCTTTCGTGAAAGATCGGCCCCTAGGGTTCCTACCCTACATCAGCTCCACCCACGAAGGGTCCACGAAGAAGCAACCTTGTCTATCCCACCATGGCCATCGCCCACGAAGGACTTGCCTCACTAGGGTAGATCTTCACGAAGTAGGCGATCTCCTTGCTTGTACAAACTCCTTGGTTCAACTCCACAATCTTGACGGAGGCTCCCAAGTGACACCTAACCAATCTAGGAGACATCACTATCCAAAAGGTAATAGACGGTGTGTTGATGATTAACTGCTTGCTCTTGTGTTTCAAATGATAGTCTCCCCAACACTCAGCTGTAACATCCCAAATTTTCAATTTGGAATGTTATACACTAGATCATCATGCATATCATATTTTCTTGCATTTTGGTTGATCCTAGAAATTTCACGCAACTCAAGGACCTTCAGAGAGAGTTGGAGATTTCGTTGTTTTCATATTTGAGAGTTTTCTCAAATTTGAAAAGAGGATCATTTGATTTATTTATTTCATCTTCAATTATTTTTCCAATAAAAAATGAGAGAGGGAATAATATGATTTCCCAAAAGTTAGGAAAAAATGAAGATTTAATGAATAAATCAAAATTTGTTTTCCGGTGTTTATTTGCATTTTATTTGGATAGGGAAAAATGCGTGTTTTCAATAATTGCATTTTAGGCCCAGAGAAAAGTTCATTTTGTTCGGCTCATTTTTAGCAGTCGGAGAAAATTTACTTTAGAATTTTTGGAGCTCGTTTAGTTTTCTTTTTCTTTGTTTTTCTGCGCGCGGAACTATTTAAAAAAAAAGAGAGCAGCGCCCCGCCCGGGCCAAGGCCCGGCCGGCCGGCCGGCCCAGCCGCCCTCGCGCGCCAGCCGCCGCCTCGCCAGGCCGAGTCCTATTAGGTCTCTGCCACCGCCGCCGCCCCTTGCTTGCCCCCTCCCCCAAGTAAACCCCCCTCCCTCCTATAAATACCTAGCCACCCCCCCTCTCCACCCCAAACAGCAGCAGCAGCAGCCACCGCCGCCTCCCGCCCCGAGCCGCGCGCCAGCCCCGCCGCCTACCGCCGCCGCCGCCGCTTAGCGCCGTCGCCGCCGCCCTTGTTCCGCCGCCACCGGAGCCCCTCGCCGGAGCCTCGTCGAGATAGCCGCGCCACCCTCGCCTCGGTTCGGTTTTTTTTTAAAGAAACCGTTTCGGTTTTCTTTTCCGGTTTCTTTTCCGGTTTTTGTTTCGGTTTTCTTTTCCGAAACCCTAGATCGGTTTTCGTTCTTCTTTCGGACGGTTCGTCTTAACGAACGTGATCACCGGTTGTTCCCGGTTAACGAACGTCCGTTCGTTTAACCGTTCTTCGTTTTCTTTCTCATCGGATTTATTCCGCGTCTTTTCCGCGATCGTGATCTCAGATCCGATCTTCGTTCTAGTCTTTCTTCTCGCTCGTTTATCGGAATCAGGTGATTCAAGCGCCTGGAGTTTTGTTTCGAAACCGCCGTTCCGTCTAATCAACTTAAACAAGTTTTTGCCCCGGTAAAATTTGACCTAGCTACAACTTGCTAGAACCGAGTTGTTTTCTTCCGCCGTTTGTTTTCTGTTTCTTTGTTCGGTTCGTTCTTTCTTTGCAACCGGAGTTCTTAAGTTGAACTATCTGGTTCGTTCTCTTGTTCGAGTTTTACCTGTGCATTAGATGAGTACTTATTGTATGCTTGTTGTTTGTCTGCGATAGATTACCCGGATTGCGCCGCTTGTTACTTCGAAACCCTAGGTCTCGCGGATCATCAGCAAGGCAAGTAACACTTTGATCATACCTTTTCTACAACCCATGTTTTATTGCATTAGATCAATCCTCTCACATTGCATGATTAGGATCTAATTAAATTGTGGGATGGGAAGTAGATGAGGTAGTACCTATTACCTGTATTATTATGAAACCCTTGGGAGTTACTTCTACATTTGCTTATTATGCCATGCTATGCTAGTAGACGTGGATTGGGTGAGTGATATCCATGACAGATGTGAGTTTGTTAATTTTAATGGTTTATTTAAGGTGGCAACTTAAACACACATCTGGGTGGATTGAGGCACCTGATGTCTATCACGACTTGCCTGTTTTTATTTCGGACCGCCACCCAGGCTCAAAGGGATCATAAGATCTTTCATGCTAGAAACTTCCGTGTGCAGCCACATGCTACTATGGGCTCTGGCATAGTTGACTAAGTTGTGCGAACTCTTACGGGGTGGACTAGCAGATGTAGGGGTTGTAGGTGGTACGGTCTACCCCACATGTAAGGTGCTAGCGCTTCTGAAAGACTGTGTCTCGGTCATCCGTTTCTCAAACACCATGTAGTGCGAGGAACCAAACGGAGGCGATCGAGTCATGTGGGGAAAAGTGCGCAAACCTCTGCAGAGTGTACAAACTAATCATGATTAGCCGTGTCCCCGGTCATGGACAACTTGAGTATCTAGTACTTGAATATCATGTGAATCTCAACATGTTACTTTTAATTAATATTGTTGGGTTTAAATGTTCACTTAATTGGGATCGGAATGCTTTCAACCATTCTCGATGTTTCACAACCACCATGATAGCTAAATAAATTTATTCCTTTGCAGTAGGGAAAAACTGGCTTTACGCAAAACTGTAACCATAGAGCTTTCCACCAGCCATATATGCATATAGTATAGCTGTTTCATTCCATTACTCTCTATGTGTTACATTGCCAGCATATTCCATGTGCTGACCCGTTTCGGGCTGTAACTTCTCATGTTGCAGACTTTTCAGACGACGAGTAAGGTGCTTTTAGGTCGTGGTTCTATACTCAGTGATGCCGTTGGAGTTGATGGACCCATTTATCTTCCGAGTCTTCCGCTGTTACCGTTATTAGATGGCCTTAAGCCATATTTATTGTAATAAGTTCTCTTTGAGACAACGATGTAATAAGTGTGTGATTGCCACTCTGCTAAAAATCCTTCGATGTACTGTGTGGTGTCAGCATTACTGATCCAGGGATGACACCTGAGCACAGAGCACTTGATCCATTCGGGTCGGGTCGCTACAGAGATGGTGAATCCGCCGGTGTTTTCCAGTAGCACCGAGCCAATAGTAGCAGACGATTGGCTCCGCAAGATAGAAAGGGAGTTGACCACTGCAGGATGCACGGATGGTGACAAAGTAAAGTTTGCTGCTCACCAGCTTGACGGACCCGCGGCAGCATGGTGGGAGAATTTCACAGCCACTTACCCAGTTGACACTGTCACATGGGATCAGTTTCAGCAAGCTTTCCGCACTGCCCATGTTTCAGCAGGAGCTATGGCCATGAAGAAGTGTGAGTTTCGCAACTTACGCCAAGGAGGAAGGACAGTTGGCTAGTACGTTGATGATTTCAGCAAGTTAGCACGTTATTCCCCAGATGACATTGCTACGGATGCAGCTAAGCAGGAGAAGTTTTTGGAAGGACTGAATGATGAACTAAGCATGAAGCTGATGGTAGCAAGTTTCAACAACTACCAGGAGTTGGTAGATCGTGCCATCATGATTGAAGGAAAGCAACAGCAGATTGAGAACCGTAAGAGGAAGTATGGACAAGGGAAGTATAACTCTGGAGCCCAGCAGAAGCCCCGCTTTACCCCTAAACCGGGATTTCAGTTTCAGCACACCCATGGAGGAGGTAGCTCGCACAACCATAATGGCCACAAGAATGGTAATGGGAATGGAGGAAGCAACGGCCAGAACCGGACCACCCCATCGACCCCAACCAAGAGAGACCTGAGTCAAGTCACCTGTTTCAAGTGTTCCAAGACCGAACATTATGCCAATGAATGTCCTGAAGGCCAGAATGGAAATGGCAATGGGAGTTCTGGGAAGAAGTCAAACCCTTTCAATAGAGGACAGGTGAACCACGCTAATGTGGAGGAGGTTGAAGATCAGCCCGATGCAGTAATAGGTAAGTTTTTGGTTAAGTCATTTACTGCACTCGTTCTTTTTTATACTGGTGCATCGCATTCATACATCTCAAGGGGATTTGTGGATAAGTATAACCTACCAACCCAAGCCCTTATGTCACCCATGTTAGTAACCTCGCCAGGAGCAGAGTATGTGACAAGTTTATGGTGTGATCGGTTACCATTAAGGATTGGTACCTATGTTTTTCCCTCAGACCTAATAGTATTGGAATCTCAAGGATTGGATATGATATTAGGCATGGATTGGTTATCAAAGTATGAAGGGATTATTGAGTGTGCTAGTAAGTCAATTTTGCTTACCACACCAGAAGGGAGAAGGATCAAGTATGTATCCCGGCATGTACCAAAAGGGACACAAGTGAATTGCCTAACAGGAGTTGTATACGAGGAAGTACCAGTGGTAAAGGATTTTCCTGATGTATTTCCAGAAGAGTTGCCACGCATGCCACCGGATAGAGACATTGAGTTTTTGATTGAGTTATTGCCAGGTACAGGCCCAATATCGAAGCGACCATACCAGATGCCAGCAAAGGATTTGGTGGAAATTAAGAATCAGATTAAGGAGTTACTGGAAAAAGGTTACATTCGCCCAAGTTCTTCGCCTTGGGGATCACCCGTACTTCTAGTGGAAAAGAAGGATGGATCATTAAGGATGGTTGTAGATTATCGGGGATTGAATGAAGTAACCATCAAGAACAAGTACCCACTGCCAATGATCAACGATCTGTTTGATCGGTTGCAAGGAGCTAAAGTGTTTTCCAAGATCGATTTGAGATCAGGGTACCATCAATTGAAGATTCGGGAGCAGGGCATACCTAAGACAGCATTCACCACGAGATATGGACTGTATGAGTATACCGTTATGTCATTTGGATTGACTAAAGCACCTGCCTATTTTATGAACCTGATGAACAAAGTGTTTATGGAGTTTTTGGATAAGTTCGTCGTAGTGTTCATTGATGACATCCTGGTTTATTCAAAGAATGAAGAGGAGCATAAGGAACATTTGCGTTTGGTTTTGGAGAAACTAAGGGAACATCAGTTATACGCCAAATTCAGCAAATGTGAGTTTTGGTTGAAGGAAGTTGGATTCCTCGGACACGTTATATCCGGAGAAGGTATAGCAGTTGACCCCACTAAGGTTGAGACCGTAACGAATGGGAATCACCAACAACAGTTGGAGAGATCCAGAGTTTTCTTGGACTCACAGGATACTACCGGAGATTCATTGAGAACTTTTCAAAGATTGCAAAGCCTATGACTGAATTGTTGAAGAAGGATACTAAGTTCAAATGGACTGAGGAGTGTGAGGCTAGTTTCCAGGAGTTGAAGAAACGTTTGGTCACCTCACCAGTATTGATTTTGCTAGATCAGACCAAGGATTATGAGGTGTATTGCGACGCTTCACGTCGAGGACTTGGAGCAGTGCTTATGCAGGAAGGAAGAGTGGTTTCGTATGCTTCACGGCAACTGAAGCCTCATGAGTTGAATTATGCCACGCATGATTTGGAGTTAGCAGCCGTAGTGCATGCATTGAAAATGTGGAGACATTTCCTCATTGGAAATCACTGTGAGGTGTACACGGATCACAAGAGTTTGAAGTACATTTTCACGCAGAAGGAGTTGAACCTCAGACAAAGGAGATGGTTGGAGCTCATCAAGGGTTATGACATGAGATTGCATTACCATCCTGGAAAAGCTAATGTAGTAGCTAACGCATTGAGCTGTAAGAGCCATGTCAATACCCTAGTGATGGGGAAAATACCCAAGGAGTTAGCAGAAAACCTTCGTGAGCTATGTTTGGAAATAGTTCCGAGAGGCTATGTAGCAGCATTGGAGATTCAATCAATATTGATGGATAAGATCAGAGAAGCTCAGAAATCTGACAAGGAGATTGCTGCTATAAAAGAGAAAATGAGTAAAGGAAAAGCAAAGGGATTTCGTGAGGATGAGCACGATACCCTATGGTTTGAGGACCGTGTGTATGTGCCAAATGACCCGGAGATCAGGAAGTTGATTTTGCAAGAGGCACATGATTCACCGTATTCGATTCACCCAGGGAATACCAAGATGTATTTGGATTTGAAGGAAACATTCTGGTGGACCAGAATGAAGAAGGATATTGCAGCATATGTGGCAGTTTGTGACATATGTCAGAGAGTAAAGGTAGAGCATCAGAAGCCAGCAGGATTGTTAAAACCATTGCCTATACCCGAATGGAAGTGGGATAAGATAGGCATGGATTTTATCACAGGACTACCCAGGACAAAATCAGGCTATGACTCGATATGGGTAGTAGTTGATCGTTTGACGAAGGTAGCACATTTCATTCCAGTTAAGACCACTTACACCAGTGCTAAGTTGGCAAAGATATACATGACTAGGATCATTTGTTTGCATGGAGTTCCGAGGAGTATCATATCAGATAGAGGAACCCAATTTACCTCAAAGTTTTGGAATCAGTTGCATGAAACTTTAGGAACCAGACTGGAGTTCAGCACAGCTTTCCACCCACAGACGGAGGGACAGACCGAGAGAGTCAATCAGATTTTGGAAGATATGCTGAGAGCTTGTGCACTAGATTATGGATCTAGTTGGGACGATAACTTGCCGTATGCGGAGTTTTCTTACAACAATAGTTACCAAACCAGTTTGAAGATGGCACCTTTCGAAGCTTTATACGGAAGGAGGTGCAGGACACCGTTGTCATGGGCCGAAGTTGGAGATCGTCAATTCTTTGGACCGGATTTGATTAAGGAGTCTGAACGGAAAGTTAAGTTGATTCGCGATAGGCTCAAGGCAGCCCAGTCCAGGCAGAAGAGCTACGCAGATTCTAAACGCAAGGAGATAGTCTATGAAATTGGAGACAGAGTTTATCTCCGAGTATCCCCACTTCAAGGAGTTAAGCGCTTTGGAGTTAAGGGAAAGTTAGCACCGCGTTTCGTTGGACCATATAACATCTTGCAACGTATGGGAGAAGTCGCTTATAAGTTGGAATTACCGAGGGACTGTCAGGAGTTCATGATGTATTCCATGTTTCTCAGCTGAAGAAATGTCACGCCGAAATGGCGGAGGTACCGCTAAGAGATACCGTGCCACTCGAAGCGATTCAGTTGAAGGACGACTTAACGTATGAGGAGAAGCCAGTCAAGATTCTCGATTATGCCAGTAGAGTTACCCGCAGCAAGGTTATCCAATTTTGCAAAGTTCAGTGGAACCACCACTCAGAGGATGAAGCCACCTGGGAAAGAGAAGAAGATTTGCTCAAGGACCACCCTCACCTATTTTCTAGCCAACCCGAATCTCGAGGACGAGATTCATCTTAAGGGGGGTAGGTTTGTAACATCCCAAATTTTCAATTTGGAATGTTATACACTAGATCATCATGCATATTATATTTTCTTGCATTTTGGTTGATCCTAGAAATTTCACGCAACTCAAGGACCTTCGGAGAGAGTTGGAGATTTCGTTGTTTTCATATTTGAGAGTTTTCTCAAATTTGAAAAGAGGATCATTTGATTTATTTATTTCATCTTCAATTATTTTTCCAATAAAAAATGAGAGAGGGAATAATATGACTTTCCCAAAAGTTAGGAAAAAATGAAGATTTAATGAATAAATCAAATTTTGTTTTCCGGTGTTTATTTGCATTTTATTAGGATAGGGAAAAATGCGTGTTTTCAAAAATTGCATTTTAGGCCCGGAGAAAAGTTCATTTTGCTCGGCTCATTTTTAGGAGTCGGTGAAAATTTACTTTAAAATTTTTGGAGCTCGTTTAGTTTTCTTTTTCTTTGTTTTTCTGCACGCGGAACTATTTAAAAAAAAAGAGAGAGCAGCGCCCCGCCCGGGCCAAGGCCCAGCCGGCCGGCCGGCCCAGCCGCCCTCGCGCGCCAGCCGCCGCCTCGCCAGGCCGAGTCCTAGTAGGACTCTGCCTCCGCCACCACCCCTTGCTTGCCCCCTCCCCCAAGTAAACCCCCCCTCCCTCCTATAAATACCTAGCCACCCCCCCTCTCCACACCAAACAGCAGCAGCAGCAGCCACCGCCGCCTCCCGCCCCGAGCCGCGCGCCAGCCCCGCCACCTGCCGCCGCCGCCCTTGTTCCGCCGCCACCGGAGCCCCTCGCCGGAGCCTCGTCGAGGTAGCCGCGCCACCCTCGCCTCGGTTCGGTTTTTTTTCCGGTTTCTTTTCCAGTTTCTTTTCCGGTTTTTGTTTCGGTTTTCTTTTCCGAAACCCTAGATCAGTTTTCGTTCTTCTTTCGGACCGTTCGTCTTAACGAACGTGATCACCGGTTGTTCCCGGTTAACGAACGTCTGTTCGTTTAACCGTTCTTCGTTTTATTTCTCGTCGGATTTATTCCGCGTCTTTTCCGCGATCGTGATCTCAGATCCGATCTTCGTTCTAGTCTTTCTTCTCGCTCGTTTATCGGAATCAGGTGATTCAAGCGCCTGGAGTTTCATTTCGAAACCGCCATTTCGTCTAGTCAACTTAAACAAGTTTTTGCCCCGGTAAAATTTGACCTAGCTTCAACTTGCTAGAACCGAGTTGTTTTCTTCCGCCGTTTGTTTTCTGTTTCTTTGTTCGGTTCGTTCTTTCTTTGCAACCGGAGTTCTTAAGTTGAACTATCTGGTTCGTTCTCTTGTTCGAGTTTTACCTGTGCATTAGATGAGTACTTATTGTATGCTTGTTGTTATTCTGCGATAGATTACCCAGATTGCGCCACTTGTTACTTCGAAACCCTAGGTCTCGCGGATCATCAGCAAGGCAAGTAACACTTTGATCATACCTTTTCTACAACCCATGTTTTATTGCATTAGATCAATCCTCTCACATTGCATGATTAGGATCTAATTAAATTATGGGATGGGAAGTAGATGAGGTAGTACCTATTACCTGTATTATTATGAAACCCTTGGGAGTTACTTCTAGGTTTGCTTATTATGCCATGCTATGCTACTAGACGTGGATTGGGTGAGTGATATCCATGACAGATGTGAGTTTGTTAATTTTAATGGTTTATTTAAGGTGGCAACTTAAACACACATCTGGGTGGATTGAGGCACCTGATGTCTATCAGGACTTGCCTGTTTTTATTTCGGACCGCCACCCAGGCTCAAAGGGATCATAAGATCTTTCATGCTAGAAACTTCCGTGTGCAGCCACATGCTACTATGGGCTCTGGCATTGTTGACTAAGTTGTGCGAACTCTTACGGGGTGGATTAGCAGATGTAGGGGTTGTAGGTGGTACGGTCTACCCCACATGTAAGGTGCTAGCGCTTCTGAAAGACTGTGTCTCGGTCATCCGTTTCTCAAACACCATGTAGTGCGAGGAACCAAACGGAGGCGATCGAGTCATGTGGGGAAAAGTGCGCAAACCTCTGCAAAGTGTACAAACTAATCATGATTAGCCGTGTCCCTGGTCATGGACAACTTGAGTATCTAGTACTTGAATATCATGTGAATCTCAACATGTTACTTTTAATTAATATTGTTGGGTTTAAATGTTCACTTAATTGGGAATGCTGTCAACCATTCTCGATGTTTCACAACCACCATGATAGTTAAATAAATTTATTCCTTTGCAGTAGTGAAAAACTGGCTTTACGCAAAACTGTAACCATAGAGCTTTCCACCAGCCATATATGCATATAGTATAGCTGTTTCATTCCATTACTCTCTATGTGTTACATTGCCAGCATATTCCATGTGCTGACCCGTTTCGGGATGCAACTTCTCATGTTGTAGACTTTTTAGACAATGAGTAAGGTGCTTTTAGGTCGTGGTTCTATACTCAGTGATGCCGTTGGAGTTGATGGACCCATTTATCTTCTGAGTCTTCCGTTGTTACCATTATTAGATGGCCTTAAGCCATATTTATTGTAATAAGTTCTCTTTGAGACAACGATGTAATAAGTGTGTGATTGCCACTCTGCTATAAATCCTTCGATGTACTGTGTGGTGTCAGCATTACTGATCCAGGGATGACACCTGAGCACAGAGCACTTGATCCATTCGGGTCGGGTCTCTACATCAGCTCTCTCTCATAGGATTGGATTTGGTGGAAAGAGGGTTTGAGTGGAAAGAAACTTGGGGAAGGCTAGAGATCAAGATTTATGTGGTTGGAATGGAATATCTTGACCTCAACACAAGTGTAGGTGGTTCTCTCTCAGAAAATATGTGTTGGAAGTGTAGGCATGTTCTGATAGCTCTCTCCATGAATGAAGAGTGGGTGGAGGGGTATATATAGCCTCCACACAAAATCTAACCGTTACACACAAATCACCAAATTCGGTGGGACCAAATCATGAAACTCGGTCAGTCCGATTTAGTTCAAAATGTGAACATTAGGATTTTCGGTGGGACCCATTCCATTAGGGTTAGGGCATAAAATAATCTCGGTGAGACCGATTACAAAAACTCGGTGGGACCGATTTTGGTAATAGGCAAACAGAGAGTTGGTCAAGCAAACTCGGTGGGACCGATTCACTCATCTCGGTTAGACCGAAACTTTACGAAGGGGAAATAGAGAGTTTGCATTGCAATCTCGGTGGGATCGATCGCTCATCTCGGTTGGACCGAAACGTTATGATGAGGGCATCAATACCATTGTTACACCCACAGCCCCTGCTGCTATACATACTGGACCAATTACTAGAGCTCGCGCTAGCCAATTGAATTATCAGGTACTTTCATTTTTTGGTAACGATTCTAATGTTCATGAGAATATAATGCTGCCTAAATTGGATACATTTTTTTTCTTACAAATCAAGGGCCTAGCTTGTACAAGAAAGATGAATCTTGGAACAAGTTAAAGCATGGAGATGATGGCATGCACAAGGGGATCAAGAACGGAGTTACAAGTGATGATTTCAGGACTTTGAAGCCACCATAAGGAGTGCATGAAGCCATAGATGAAATATACAAGATGCCACTTTATAAATTTCGTTCAAAGGCTATTTTAGGTGCTGCTTCACCTTATTATTGGGCCAGGCCCATGTATTTTCGAAATACTTAAGTATAGGTTGTTTTTAGAGTCCGTATGTGTGGGGAAACAAGAGTTAGGGTTGGTTTCGGACCCCTCCTCCAAGGGCCACGAAATCCCCCCTCTTCCTCCATGTATATAGCCCTTAGGGCGTCGTTTAGACTTTGGGTTTTTGTTTAGATTAAAAGTTAGACATAGCTGCAACTTCGCGTACTTCGTTTGTGTCCAACGACCAGACCAAGACGTCACAGAACCCCACCTTGATCAATAAAGCTTTCATCTTGTATTCGCAATATCCAGATTACAATCTCAGTTTCTTGCTTGTTCTTCGTTTGCTCGCAGGAAACAGACCCTCGTGGTCAGGTTGATCGTGCTCCGGCGTGGTCAATAACCCCTCGGAAGTTGGTTTAGCGATTGCTAAGGCGCGATGTCTCGCATGTTCGTAGTCGGATCGTCAAGGTCGACTCCCACAGAAACGATAGCCACCATCTCATCGAAACATCGGGACACTTTCGCCTCTATCAAGTGGTATCAGATTTCCCGGTTGCTCGGTGAGATTTTACAGTTTTTCATAGTTTAGATCGAGTCTGTTCTTCGTACCTATTGTCCACGAATAAGCCAAAAAAATTAGGGTTAGTTCATCCTATCCGAACCAATCTGATCTTTTGCATAATCTTTTCTATATTTGCTTTGTTAAATTTGCGGTTGCATCGTCGTGTCAAGTAGCTGGTCTTAGCGTCTGGTCCTTTAGAGTTTCGAGTTCTGTTCATAGGTTGTCATGTCGCCGGTGCCATATATCACCACCGCATCATCATCATTGTTGCTGCCATATACCGCCACCACACCAACTTCATCGTTGCTGCCATATTCACCACCAATCTGAGTCCATATACGCCACCACATATCCGCCGCCGTCACGCCAATCCGAGTCCACCTGCAACATATATCCGCCACTAGTCCGATTTCCAACAGATTCATCGCCGCCACCAGTCCGAGATTCCACCAGATTCATCTCTGCCACCAGTCCTAGTCCGAGTCCAGTAATTGTTGCATTGTTTTCGATTTCCGGATCACGGGATACTTTGAGTCGTGACAGAATAGGACTCCTGAGTTTCCATGCTACCCGCAGAAGAAAAATAGTTCCAACCTAAAAAAAACTAAGTCTGGAAAATTCTGGCTAGGCAGTTTTTAGACCATTTGTAGACTTTTTCGTAAAAAAATTGTTGCGTAGCAAAACAAGGGAAAAAAGTGAAGAAAAAAATTCAGAGCATGCTCCTCCCTTGTTTACGAGCAGCGCCGTGATTTTGTTAGTGTTCTAGGCTCGCGTCTCTAGCACGGTCTAGCCTAGGACCAACACAGTACCGTCGTTGAGCGTTTATTCAACTTTGCATCTCTGAATTCATTATTGCTGACCCTTTTTTCTACCATATTATAAGCCTTCCTAGCTCCACATACATCTACGTCGTGCGTTTGACTCTCCCTGGTAATCGCTGTATCTAAGCTTTGAGAGTTTTGACTAGACGGTTGCCGATCACTGCCTGCTGCTGGGTAAGAACTGGTAAGAATTTGAGATTTGCTTGACGGATTTGTGACACTCCACCACCACCATTTTCTAGTAGTCTGTAGGATCATATTCTCGTGTGTTTCTATTGCTGCTAACCATGGCAGGATCACAACCCGACGCGATTGACTGGGAGAACATGACGAACAAAGAGTTACATGATAAGTTTCAGCAAATGATGAGTGGACAGGTGGAAGATGTGCTAAACAGATTTGAAGAGGTCGTGGAGAAGATTGATGGCATTGAGAAGGTGTTCGAAACAAAGCTCGATAACAAGTTTAATGAATTGCTCGCGCGCCTTCCCCCGCCCGCTGCACCTGTCGTACCTCTACAACAACAACAACATCGTCTTCCAAATTAAGTGGGACGAGCACAACACGTTCCCATTGAGCCTGGTCAAACTTCTGGTGCTACTGTACCTACTGTTGGTGCTTCTCTCGCTCCTGCTGCTACTGCAGAGGTGGAGGACCATTACGAGGATGTGGTTGATCAAAATCAGCACTATGTGCAACCACCAGCACCACCACCACTAGGTCGTCCTCATGCATATCATCGCAATGGTAGGGCTGCACAACCACCTGAGGTACATGACCATCTTCCTAAACTAAAATTGAATATTCCACCATTTGAGGGTATATATGTTCCTGATCTATATCTTACTTGGGAGTTAGAAACTGAACAACGATTTACATGTTTACAATATCCTGAGGAGAGACGTGTTCTTGCTGTTGTTTGTTCTTTCACTAGCTTTGCATGTGTTTGGTGGTCTGAACATTATAGATTATATCCTATTCCATCTACTTGGGCTGCTTTGAAAATAGCTATGCGTACTCGTTGGGTTCCACCATATTATCAACATGAATTACTTCCACTCCACCAGCACCTCCATCAGGTGCCACCTCCAGCCGTGATACATGAAAGCAGGCACAACCACCACTATCTGCCAAGAGCACACCTACCGGACCTGCGCAGAGCTCTTCTTCTTCCATGGCATCAACAGGGCACACAAGTGATAATATTTGTCGTCATTGTAAGGGAAGAGGACATTTTGCGAGAGAATGCCAATCTCAGTGTGTGATGATTGTTACTGAGGATGGTGGGTATGAGTCCGCTAGTGACTATGATGAGGAGCCTTTGGCTCTTATTACACATGAAGAACACGGTGGAGAGGATTCTGATCATGAGATACAATACATGGCTGCTGAAGATGCTGACAGGTATGAATGTTTAGTTGCTCAACGTGTTTTGACTGTGCAGGTTACACAAGCTGAGCAAAATTAGAGGCATAATTTGTTCCATACAAAGGGAGTTATGAAGGAACGTTATGTTCGCGTCATCATAGATGGAGGGAGCTGCAATAACTCGGTTAGCATGGAGATGGTGGAGAAGCTATCTCTCACCACAAGACCACATCCACATCCTTACTACATCCAATGGTTCAACAACGGCGGCAAGGTTAAGGTAACACATACTGTTCGTGTGCATTTTAGTATCTCGACATATGCTGCTTATGTTGACTGTGATGTGGTACCCATGCAAGCATGTTCCTTATTACTTGGTAGACCATGGCAATTGGATAAAAATTCTGTACACCATGGTAGAAACAATCAGTATACTCTTGTTCATAAGGATAAAAATATTACTTTGCTTCCTATGACTCCTGAATCCATTTTGGAAGATGATATTAATAGAGCTAATAAAGCAAAACAGGAGAAAAATAAGAGTGAAAATCAGATTGTGGCAAAAGAGTTTGAGGAACAAATGAAGCCTAATAATAAACCATCTACTGTTGCTTCTGAAATTAAATTGAAAAGTGCATGTTTACTTGCCACCAAATCTGATATTGAAGATCTAGATTTTAGAAAATTTGTTTGCTATGCTTTTGTGTTTAAAGAGGCATTATATACATTCGAGGACGTGCCTTCCTCTTTGCCTCCTGCTGTCACTAACATTTTGCAGGAGTTCGCTGACGTCTTTCCACAAGACGTGCCACCAGGATTACCACCTATTTGAGGGATTGAGCATCGAATTGACTTAATTCCCGGTGCATCATTACCCAACTGTGCACCATACCGTACCAATCAAGAGGAGACGAAGGAGATTATGCGTCAAGTACAAGAACTGCTCGACAAAGGTTATATACGCGAATCCCATAGTCCTTGTGCGCTTCCTATCATTTTAGTGCCGAAAAAGGATGGTACATCGCGTATGTGCGTTGATTGTAGAGGCATTAATAATATTACTATTCATTGTTGTCATCCTATTCCTAGGCTAGATGATATGCTTGATGAATCGAGTGGCTCTACAATATTCTCCAAAGTTGATTTGCGTAGTGGATACCATCAAATTCGTATGAAATTGGGAGATGAATGGAAAATAGCATTTAAAACTAAGTTTGGATTATATGAGTGGTTAGTCATGCCTTTTGGGTTAACTAATGCACCTATTACTTTCATGAGGTTAATGAACGAAGTTTTACGTGTTTTCATCGGACGATTTGTGGTAGTTTACTTTTATGACATATTGATTTATAGAAAATCTTTGGAGGAACATTTGGAACATTTACGCGTTGTTTTTATTGCTCTACGTGATGCACGTTTGTTTGGTAACCTTGGAAAGTGCACCTTATGCACCGACCAAGTATCTTTTCTTGGCTATGTTGTTACTCCACGCGGTCACACAAGTGAGGAGTTTCATTGGCCTCGCTGGTTTCTATAGGCGTTTTGTTAGAGATTTCAGCACCATTGCTGCACCTCTCAACGAGCTTACAAAAGAAGGATGTGCCTTTTGTTTGGGGTACCGCATAGGAAGAAGCCTCCACGGTATTGAAAGATAAGTTGACACATGCTCCTTTACTCCAACTTCCTGATTTTAATAAGACTTTTGAGCTTGAATGCGATGCTAGTGGAATTGGATTACGAGGTGTGTTATTACAAGATGGCAAACTTGTTGCATACTTTTCTGAAAAATTGTGTGGGCCTAATATGAACTATTCTACTTATGATAAAGAATTATATGCTCTTGTTCGGACCTGAGAAACATGGGAACATTATTTATGGCCAAATGAATTTGTTATCCATTCTGATCATGAATCTTTGAAACACATTAAAAGTGAAGCCAAACTGAACCGTAGACATGCTAAATGGGTTGAATTCATTGAGACTTTCCCTTATGTCATTAAACACAAGAAGGGTAAGGAAAATGTTATTGCTGATGCATTGTCTCGTCGTTATACTATGCTTTCACAACTTGAATTTAAAATATTTTGTTTGGAGACCACCAAAGATCAATATGTGCATGATGCTGAATTAAAAGATGTATTGCAGAATTGTAAGGAAAGGAGAACTTGGAACAAGTTCGTTCTTAACGATGGATTTGTGTTTCGTGCTAACAAGCTATGCATTCCAGCTAGCTCCATTCGTCTTTTGTTGTTGCAGGAGGCACATGGAGGAGGATTAATGGGACACTTTGGCGTCAAGAAAACGGATGATATACTTGCTACACATTTCTTTTCGCCAAAGATGAGACGGGATGTTGAGCGTTTTGTTGCTCGCTGCACTACATGTCAAAAAGCAAAGTCACGACTCAATCCTCATGGTTTATATATGCCTTTGCATGTACCTAGTCTTCCTTGGGAGGATATATCTATGGACTTTGTTTTAGGTTTACCTCGAACAAATAAGGGGAGGGATAGCATATTTGTTGTCGTGGATAGGTTCTCGAAAATGGCACACTTTATACCATGTCATAAACGCGATGATGCTGTTAATGTGTCACACCCTAGCCAGTTCAAGCATTAGAGTGTGCATCATGTTTAAATTTCTCTTAAATTTGAAATGGGGATGACAGAACCCCCAGCACCCCCCTGGAACAACTAGGGTTTACTAAAATCTTTTTCAATGAACCTGAAATGCCCTTCTAAAAAGCCCACCCTTTTTGTTTTGGGTTAAAACCTTGGACAAACATGGTGCACATTTTTCTAGGACATCTTAAGGTCATTGAATTAATTCTTATAGTATTTGCATTTGGGCATTTAAATGCTATAAAATATTTTAAATGCTCAAATAATCATAAACCAAAATGTTTGCTGTTGGATATATTATAAGCAGTGGCCATGATTAATTTTATGATTTATGGAAATGCTCTGGCATTTTTAATAAAGCCCTGAAGTTACAGAAATAATAGAATAAATAAAAAACAGAAAAGGAGAGAGAGAACAGAACTTACCTGGCGCAGCCCACCTAGCCCACCGGCTCGGCCCAGTCCACTGGCTCTTGCCAGTCGTCCTCCTCCTCCCGCCAGGAGGACGAGAAGCACGTGGCCGGCGCCCGCGGCCACACGCCGGCCACCTCCTGCTTCAGCCGACGCCACAGACGCGCCTACGAGTGCCACGCACTCCCCCACGTCCCCCTCTCTTTCTCCCCACTCTCCCCGTGGCCTCTCCCCCTCTCTGGCTCTCTCCCCATCCCCTGCCGAGCGTAGCTGTTACCGCCGACACGCACCACCGCAGCCACCGCCGTCCACTCGCTGCCTCGCCGTGCCAAGAAGCTCCGCCGTTGTCCGCTGCTTCGCCTCGACCCATCCCCGAGCGCTCGCTCGCCCCGGAGACGCTGCACCGAGCTCGTCTTCAACCTCGATCGCCGGAGATCCCCCTCGCCGCCTCGCTCGCTCCAGCTCTTCCCCGAGCTCGCCGTTCGCTCCCCTGCAACCGCAGTGAGCTACTGACCCATTTCCCCTCTCCCCGCGCTCGTCTGCGCCCTCTAACCCCCATGGCCATCGGAGCCGAAGCTCACCGCCGCCACCGCACGTCACCGTCGTGGCCACAGTCACGTTGGGTCGCAACCGAGCACGCCTTCGTCTTGAACGCACTCGCAGGAGCCCGTAGCACCCCCGCGCGCCCCTCGCCGTGCCTGCTAGCGACTAGTTCAACCTCGCCCGAACTCCGGCCGCCGCGGACGTGCTCGTCGCCGTCATCTCCGGCCACCCTAGCTCCACCTACTGCCACCACTCGACGCTGCTCACTCACAGCATCACGTAGATGGTCTCCGCCGTCCTTTTGGTCGCCGGAGTGCAAAACCCGAGCCCTCTGCCGCGTCTGGCCTCGCCTTTGACCCCCTTTGACCGTGGACTGACGCGTGGGCCCAGGTTGACTCCCCCCTGAGCCTATGATAGGTGGGACCGGCCTTCTAATTAGTTTAGGATTAGAGTTAAATAATTTTAATTAGTTTAGTCACTGACATGTGGGCCCAGGCCCCACTGACAGTTAATTAGTACTAATTTAATCCTGTTAATTAGCTGAGCCACTGACAGACAGGGCCGACCAGTCAGGTTTGACCTGGCCGACCCAGTTGACCCGCTGACGTCACACCTATGTCATGCTGACGCATTAATTCAATCACTGGAATTATTCTTATATAGGAAATTCCAGAAAATAGCCAAAACTTCTAAAAATCATAGAAAATCAACCATAACTCCAAATCAAACAATTTATATATGAAAAATGATCAGAAAAATTCAATCTATCCATCTGTAATGGTTTCATGCATGACAAAACAAGTTAACCTTGATGTTTAAGCAGAATAAGATAGTGCACTAATAAGGCCATGTTAAATGACCTAACATTTGAATCTTTGATTCAAATGAGTTCATTCCTTTCTGTTTTAGCTTGCATTAGGCCAAGACACTTTCATTTTGCCATGTCATAGCATGCATCATATTGTTGCATTTCGTCATGTGTTGATTATGTTCGGTGTGTCTTTCGTGGTAGGTTCTGCCTCCAAGGATAACCCCGAGTATCCATCTTAAGGGCAGTACCCTAGTACCACTACATCAAGCAGGCAACCCATTGATCATTCCGATACAAACCCATGTTCTCGCTTCTGCTCTTGTTTACTGCAGTAAGACAACGTGATTCAAACTGATGTGTGCTACGGTAGTTGAACCCTTATCCTCTGCATGACCTGTCATTGCCACAGTAACTAGATGAAACCCACTAGCATGTGTAGGAGTTGATTGAGCCGTGTATGTGTTTCCTACCTTGCTATGCCTGCTATGCTTAGGGTTGTGTCAGGTTAGGTTCATCTTGGTGATGGGCTAGAGTGAAATGATTATGTCAGTAATGTGAGGGATGGGTTGAACATGATTTGGTAAAGGTATCGATGAGAGGCCATGTAGGAGTACATGGTGGGTTGTTTCATTGAGGCCGTCCCTAAGAACTAAGATCTGTATGTGTGATTTAAGATTCAGTTACTACCATACATTGGGCCCGAAACCAATGGACCCTCTCGGCTTCTTAATCACCCTAGTACTCTGTCTAGGAGTTGCAAATAGTTTCTGGTGTTTGTAGGTTATGTGTTGGCGGTCGTGCGTAGCGCTGACCCTAGGGGTGGGCTATGTTGCGGTAGATACACCGTGGCACGGTGTACCGAGTCACCCATTTGGTGTCTCGGGAACCCTGTTCACATCGTTCGAGGCCGTATGTGGAAACCTCGGCCGGACTCCCTGCGGATGGAACCTGAATAGGCGATAAACCTGGACTAGAGGCTTGAGTGTTAGGTAGGCTGTGGCCGACACCCTCGTTGGGCTTCCGCTTGAAGGTTGCCGAGTACATGTCGTGTAAACGGCGGTAAGTGGTGAAAGCATGCATGAAGAAGTACACCCCTGCAGGGTATAAAACTATTCGAATAGCCGCGTCCGCGGTAAAGGACTACTTGGTTGCCTATACAGTTCATAGACAAGCTAATGGATACTACTAAAAGACTCAAGATAAGTGTCAGTACCGAGGATGGCCCTCTCGTAGGATGACGAGGGAGGATCCCCGGTGGAGTATTGTGTTGGTGATTAGTGGACTCGTGTGCGAAAAACTGTTTTACTAGTGGAGTTCCGTAGGATAGCTTAGCCAAGAGTCAAAGCTGGCTTGTTGCAATAACTCCACCACCTTCTTGAGAATGAGCATGTATAGTAGGTTCTGATGTAAGACTTGCTGAGTACCCTTGTACTCATGTTTGCTTAATTACTGTTTTCAGACGACAACACCGCCCCCTCCGATGGGTTTTATGTAGACATTGATGTCGACGAGTGACTAGCCACCCAGGTGGTGATCCTGGCCATGGAGGGCCCTATGTAGATAGACAGGCTTCGAGAAGCCTTCTTTCTTTCTAGTGTCTGTACTAAGACTATTTGCTTCCGCATGTGCCTGTATGCTTGTATGACTTGAGTGTTGGGTCATGTGACCCCTACCTGTATGAACATGTTATGTATGGCTCTCTAGAGCCTTTAAATAAAGTACTTGAGTTGTAGAGTTTTGTTGTGATGCCATGTTGTATGTACTCATATCGGGCATATTGTGTGTATGATTGAAATGCTTGGTATGAGTGGGATCCGACAATCTAGTTGTTTATCCTTGGCAGCCTTTCTTATGGGGAAATGTAGTCTAGTGTTCCTCGAGCCATAGTAGTCCGCTACAGCCCGGTCCACCGGAGTCCTGCTAGCCCAGCACTACTGCTCAGGACACTTGACTGGCCGGCATGTGTTTCACTTCATTCCTATGTGTGTCCCTACAGGGAAATGTCACGCGGTGACATCCGGAGTCCTGCCTAGCCTGCTACCGCCCGGGTTGCCCGGAGTCCTGTTAGCCCAGTGCTACAGCCCGGATTCACTCGCTGATGACCGACATGCTTGATGTGATTCATGTATGCATGTCTCCATAGGTCTGCGCCGCTTTGGGTTCACGACTAGCCATGTCGGCCCAGGTTCTCTGTCATATGGATGCTAGCGACACTATCATATACGTGAGCCAAAAGGCGCAAACTGTCCCGAGCCATGGTAAGGCGACACCCATGGGAATACCGTGCGTGAGGCCGCAATGTGATATGAGGTGTTACCGACTAGATCGATGTGACTTGGAATCGGGGTCCTGACAGCGTTGGCATCAGAGCCGGACTGCCTGTAGGTTCATTGAGCCAAACTGGTCGATGTCGAGTCTAGAAATGCTGTAGTTATATGTAGGGGAATTGATTGTGGGAGGGAACGTAAGGATCTTTTACTCCTTTACCTTATGCCCTCTGATCTGAGTAATTCTCTACTCATTCGACATGGGTTAAGGACTAGGCTCTATTCTTCTATCAGGTTCACGTGTTACTAATCCGTAGTAGCTTATAGGATTGTTGTTACAAGCCTCAGTACAATTTCTAATACTTTTAGTATGTTGTTAGTTGAATCAGAACCTTGATATGATGATGTTGAGTGGTATTGCAAACTATTGTGGATGTCTCAAATCTTTCTCTAAGCATTTACAGCTGTTATGCTGTCCACTTTTCCCAAGAAATTCTAATGCCTTTGCATTGTGGTTGTGCTTTCAGATGGCCACTCGTGCTCAAATTCAAGTGGTTCGCCTGACCCGGTGCCTCGTTGTGCCCGGTCATACTGCTATGTTAGTACGGGTAATGATCGAGACAGGT
This sequence comes from Triticum urartu, assembly GCF_056163025.1. Classification (NCBI taxonomy): domain Eukaryota; kingdom Viridiplantae; phylum Streptophyta; class Magnoliopsida; order Poales; family Poaceae; genus Triticum; species Triticum urartu. Next base: position 319,095,250 of record NC_141874.1, on the reverse strand, counting down.
TACCGTTGGTATCCCGAATACACTGTCGAAGAGCAGTTCAGAGACTTCAACCAGAGCCAGTACCTCTGTATCGTCAGGATATATCCCTCTTATCCTGGAGCCACTGAGCCCCTTCACTGTTCCTATGGACTCGGGGTTACTGTTGAGATGGCTGTGCAGGATGCTGCCTATTCCATGATGACCATCATGCGAGTCCGGACTGGCCTACTTCGGAACACCGACTTCCGTTATATGCCAGCTTCACTTCCGGGAGCGCAAGGGTATCTCCAGGCTATCTATGCTGACCCCACACATGAGGAGTCACTACTCCACACCACTGCCGAGATGCTCGAGGATAAGGACCGCGAAAATCGGGCCTTGCGTATGGAGCTTTTTAACTTTCGTGCTGATCACTGGACCACTTTGACTCGGTTTGCACGAGCGGTAAAGGCAGGATACATGGATCTGAGGGATCTGTACCCTGTACGATCTGGATTGCCAGATTGTATGGAGTGGCGCGATGTGGGAGGCATCACCCCTCCTTGTGGTCCCCGTCTGCCACCACCTATGGGACCAAGGCCACATCCGAGTCCCTTTGGTCCGCAGGTTCCGCAGGATTGTCTGTTCCCAGATGATCATGTTCCACTTCCAGGTTTTGGTGGCGACTTCTATGAGGATTACTACGGAGCCGTCTGAGCTAGTAGTAGTTCCACTAGTATTGTAGTAGTTGTATTCTCCACAGTCATGCGTAACCGTGGGATATGACTTGGTGTGTATCACGCTCTGGAGGTGTAGGAAATAATGTATAGGATCTTGGAATGCCTCCGATGAGATGTAATGTCTTTCACCGTAGTTGTACTCTAGCCTGGGCTTGTACTAAACTATGTACGGTGTGTATGACCAATGGTATATATATGGCAGTTTCTATATTACCATGTCATGCAATGAACATCTCTGCATTCCGTCTTATCCATTACATTCTGCACTTCCTTGCTAATTCTGTCCCATCCTTATCTAAACCGTTGTCTTGTTTTCATCTAGGATGGTCAACACCCGCAGCAACCCTGCTGCCCCGGAGCAGGGGGAAGCCAGTGCAGCTAGGGGTGAAAATCTGCCTCACCCGCCTTCTCTGGCCGAAGTGATGCTGGAGGCGGAAAGAAACAAGCGTGAGACTAACCGCCTGCTAGAGCGGATTGAGCAGAACACTGCACGCCATCAGCGAAATGACTTGGTGTCAATCAATGACTTCATCAAGCTGTACCCACCGAAGTTTAACCATTCCGTCAAGCCCCTCGACGCGGATGACTGGCTTCGCAGCATCACCCACAAGCTACGTTCTGCCAACGTAGCTGAAGCTGATAAGGTTACCTATGCTGCCTATCACCTCGAAGGCCCTGCTAGCCTCTGGTGGGAAAACTTTGAAGCTATGCGCCTGGTCGGCCAAATCACTACTTGGGCTGAATTCAGTGAGGCTTTCCGTGAGCATCACATTCCGGAAGGTCTCATAGATCGCAAGAGGGAAGAGTTCTGCAGTTTCACCCAAGGAAGACTGACTGTGGATGCATATAGTCATGAATTTGGGAATCTGGCACGATATGCTCCCGAAGAAGTATCTACCGACTCTAAGAAGCAGGCAAGGTTCCGCAAGGGACTTAGCCCTGAGCTTTGCCGCGATGTTCGTCTGCACGAGTGCACCTCCTTTCAGAAGTTGGTCAATAAAGCCATCAGTGCTGAGTCAGGCCAGTCTGACTATGACGCTTCACGCAAGCACTCACGTGATTTTGGCTCTTCATCCGACTCTGGAGCTCAGAAGCGCCGGGTGTGGATTCCAAGCACGGCACTGCCACCCAGGTTCATTCCGAGGCCATCCTTTGAGGCGCCTCGTCCCAACCAGCAGTTTGCACCGCCCAAGCCCTATGGTGGCCCCGCTGCTAATGCTGCTCCACGTCCCAATGTTGTGACGTGTTTCAAGTGTGGAGAGCCGGGTCACTATATCCGAGAGTGTCCCCAGAACAACAACCCCAATCAGTCTGGAAAGTCCGTTGGCCGTGGTAAACCAGCGGGAAAGACATTCTACGCCAAGCCGGTCACAACTGCACGTGGCCATGTCAACTATGTCTCAGCCAAGGAGGCTCATGAGGATCCTAACGTCGTCCTTGGTACGCTCCTTGTTAACTGCCATCCGACATCTGTTCTTTTCGATACTGGAGCATCTCATTCATTCATATCCAAGAACTATGCTCGATTGCATAACACGACATTCTGTGACATGCCCACTTCCATGGTAATTCAAACTCCGGGTTCCAAATGGCAAACTTCTAGAGTAAGCCATGGGAACGAAATTCCTGTTGATAGACTTGTCTTCCTTGCATCCTTAATAGCTCTTAAATCCTCAGACATTAACATCATCTTGGGTATGGACTGGATGTCAGCTCATTATGCTAAGATTGATTGTGCCACTAGAGCCGTTCAACTTACTCACCCATCGAGCAAGACAGTCAATGTCTTAACTCGAGTGGCCAAGCGCCAGCTTTACTCCCTAAATGCCAACCCCCTTCCAGACCTTGAGGATATTCCGGTAGTCCGAGACTTTCCGGATGTCTTTCCAGAAGAACTGCCAGGTGTTCCACCTGACAGGGATGTCGAGTTCGTGATAGACCTTGTTCCAGGAACCGTTCCAATTTCTAGAAGACCCTATAAGATGGCACCCTTAGAACTAGCCGAGCTTAAGAACCAACTCGATGAGTCCTTGAAAAAGGGTTTCATCCGTCCTAGTTCCTCTCCTTGGGCTTGCCCTGTCCTCTTTGTCAAGAAGAAGGATGGAACGGATCGGATGGTTGTAGATTACCGACCTGTCAACTTGGTCTCCATCAAGAACAAGTATCCGCTTCCCAGGATCAACGATCTGTATGACCAGCTCGCTGGATCCTCGGTCTTTTCCAAGATGGATTTGAGGTTGGGCTACCATCAAATCAAAATCAGAAATGGGGACATTCCCAAAACGACCTTTGTTACTCGTTATGGCCAATACGAGTACACCGTAATGTATTTCGGTTTAACCAATGCCCCAGCCACTTTCTCTCGGTTAATGAACTCGGTCTTCATGGAGTATTTGGATAAATTCGTCGTAGTCTACCTCGATGACATACTCATCTACTCCAAGAATGAAGAGGAACATGCCGAACATCTAAGGCTGGTATTGACGAAACTTCATGAGCATCGCCTTTATGCCAAATTCTCCAAGTGTGAATTTTGGTTGCCAGAAGTGACCTATCTAGGCCATGTAATCTCTGGTAAGGGTATTGCTGTCAATCCCGAGCGAGTTCAAGCCGTCCTTGATTGGACTCCACTTGAGACGGTCAAGCAAGTTCGGAGGTTCCTTGGCTTAGTGAGCTATTGCCGCCGCTTCGTCGAGAATTTCTCCAAGGTTGCTAAACCCCTAACTGAACTCCTCAAGAAAGATAAAAAGTTCGAGTGGACCCCACAGTGCGAGTCAGCTTTCAGGAACTGAAAAGAGGCCTGACATCTGCTCCCGTACTGGTACCACCAGATTTCTCCAAGGACTTTATTATCTATTGCGACGCCTCGCGACAAGGACTAGGTTGCATACTCATGCAAGATCGTCAGGTAATTGCCTATGCTTCACGGCAATTACACCCACATGAGGAAAACTATCCCACACATGATCTAGAGCTTGCAGCTGTAGTCCATGCACTCAAAACTTAGCGACATTACCTCCTCAGTAATCGTTGCGAGATTTTCACCGATCACCAAAGTTTGAAATATATCTTCACCCAACCGGATTTGAATCTCAGGCAACGACGTTGGGTCGAGTTGATCTCGGATTACGATTTAGGAATAACTTACACCCCGGGCAAAGCCAATATCATGGCTGATGCACTAAGTCATAAATCTTATTGTAACAACCTGATGTTACAACAAAGTCAACCACTTCTCCACGAGGAATTTCGTAAGCTCAATCTTCACATTGTCCCTCGAGGATTCCTATACACCCTGGTGGCGAAACCTACCCTTACGGATCAGATCATCAAGGCACAGAAGGTAGATCCGGGAATCTCCCGTATTAGAAGAAACATTAAGAAAGGAGTCGCAAATTGTTTCTCCGTTGATGATCAAGGTGTCGTATACTTTGGAAATTGTTTAGTGGTTCCCAAGGCACGAAACCTAAGGCGGCTGATCCTTAAGGAAGCTCATGAATCCCCTCTCACCATTCATCCCGGTAGTACTAAAATGTATCAAGACCTACGCAGAGGTTTTTGTGGACTAGGATGAAGAGAGAAATCGCTCAATACATTGCAAATTGCGACGTTTGTCGTTGTGTTAAAGCAGAGCATCAACGGCCTGCTGGCACCCTTCAACCTTTGGCTATTCCTGAGTGGAAATGGGATAAAATCAGTATGGATTTCATCACCGGGTTTCCCAGGACCAAGAGAGGGAATAATGCCATCTTCGTCGTGATCGACCGTCTTTCCAAAGTAGCCCATTTCCTACCTGTTCGTGAGAGTATCACCGCTAACCAGCTAGCTGACTTATACATCTCCCGAATAGTGTCTCTTCATGGTGTCCCATTGGAAATTAACTCAGACCGTGGGAGTCTCTTCACCTCTCGATTTTGGGAAAGTTTCCAAAATGCTATGGGAACTCGTCTCTCTTTTAGCACCGCCTTCCATCCTCAATCAAGTGGTCGAGTAGAGCGAGTCAATCAAATTCTGGAAGATATGCTCCGAGCTTCTGTCATCTCATTCGGAATGGGTTGGGAGAAATGCCTTCCATTCGCGGAGTTTTGTTATAACAATAGTTATCAAGCTATCTTGGGCAAAGCTCCTTTCGAAGTTCTCTATGGACGAAAATGTCGAACGCCTCTTAACTGGTCAGAAACCGGGGAAAGACAACTCTTTGGCCCGGATATGATTCAGGAAGCAGAAGAGCAGGTTCCCGTTATTCGTGAGAAATTGAAAACAACCCAATCTCGTCAAAAGAGCCAATATGACCGTAAACATAAGCTCATGACTTATGAAGTCGGCGAGAAGGCTTACCTTCGGGTTACCCCGTTAAAGGGAACCCATCGTTTCGGTATCAAAGGAAAATTGGCTCCTCGTTACATCGGACCCTTCCGCATTCTTGCCAAAAGAGGAGAAGTTGCTTACCAATTGGAACTACCTTCACATCTTTCCAGAGTTCACGTTGTCCTCCACATTTCTCAACTCAGGCGTTGCTTCGCGGATCCTATCCGTGGAGTGGACCACGAAACGCTTGATCTACAAGATAACCTCTCATATCGGGAATATCCCGTTCGTATCCTTGATCAAGCCGAGCGTACCACTCGACGCCATAATATCAAGTTTCTCAAGGTTCAATGGTCACACCATTCCGAAAAGGAAGCCACTTGGGAAAGGGAGGATCGTCTTCAACTCGAGTACCCCACCTTCTTCCTGGAGGATCCTAAATCTCGGGATGAGATTCTTTTGAGTGGGGGTGAGTTGTCACACCCTAGCCAGTTCAAGCATTAGAGTGCGCATCATGTTTAAATTTCTCTTAAATTTGAAATGGGGATGACAGAACCCCCAGCACCCCCTGGAACAACTAGGGTTTACTAAAAACTTTTTCAATGAACCTGAAATGCCCTTCTAAAAAGCCCACCCTTTTTGTTTTGGGTTAAAACCTTGGACAAAAATGGTGCACATTTTTCTAGGACATCTTAAGGTCATTGAATTAATTCTTATAGTATTTGCATTTGGGCATTTAAATGCTATAAAATATTTTAAATGCTCAAATAATCATAAATCAAAATTTTTGCTGTTGGATATATTCTAAGCAGTGGCCATGATTAATTTTATGATTTATGGAAATGCCCTGGCATTTTTAATAAAGCCCTGAAGTTACAGAAATAATAGAATAAATAAAAAACAGAAAAGGATAGAGAGAACAGAACTTACCTGGCACAGCCCACCTAGCCCACCGGCTCGGCCCAGTCCACTGGCTCTTGCCAGTCGTCCTCCTCCTCCCGCCAGGAGGACGAGAAGCGCGTGGCCGGCGCCCACGGCCACACGCCGGCCACCTCCTGCTTCCGCCGACGCCCCGGACACGCCTACGAGTGCCACGCACTCCCCCACGTCCCCCTCTCTTTCTCCCCACTCTCCCCGTCGCCTCTCCCCCTCTCTGGCTCTCTCCCCATCCACTGCCGAGCGCAGCCGTCGCCGCCGACAAGCACCACCGCAGCCACCGCCGTCCACTCGCTGCCTCGCTGTGCCAAGAAGCTCCGCCGTCGTCCGCTGCTTCGCCTCGACCCATCCCCGAGCGCTCGCTCGCCCCGGAGACGCTGCACCGAGCTCGTCTTCAACCTTGGTCGCGGGAGATCCCCCTCGCCGCCCCGCTCGCTCCAGCTCTTCCCCGAGCTTGCCGTTTGCTCCCCTGCAACCGCAGTGAGCTACTGACCTATTTCCCCGACTCCCCGCGCTTGTCTGTGCCCTCTAACACCCATGGCCATTGGAGCCGAAGCTCGCCGCCGCCACCGCACGTCGCTGTCGTGGCCACAGCCACGTTGGGTCACAACCGAGCACGCCTTCGTCTTCAACGCACTCGCAGGAGCCCGTAGCACCCCCGCGCGCCCCTCGCCGTGCCTGCTAGCGACTAGTTCAACCTCGTCCGAACTCCGGCCGCTGCTCCACCTACTGCCACCACTCGACACGGCTCACTCACCACATCACGTAGATGGTCTCCGCCGTCCTTTTGGTCGCCGGAGTGCAAAACTCGAGCCCTCCGCCGCGTCTGGCCTCGCCAGCGTCTAAACACCGGCGAGTTTGACCCCCTTTGACCGTGGACTGACGCGTGGGCCCAGGTTGACTCCCCCCTGCGCCTATGACAGGTGGGGCCGGCCTGCTAATTAGTTTAGGATTAGAGTTAACTGATTTTAATTAGTTTAGTCATTGACATGTGGGCCCAGGCCCCACTGACAGTTAATTAGTACTAATTTAATCCTGTTAATTAGCTGAACCACTGACAGACAGGGCCCACCAGTCAGGTTTAACCTGGCCGACCCAGTTGACCCGCTGACGTCACACCTATGTCATGCTGACGCATTAATTCAATTACTGGAATTATTCTTATATAGGAAATTCCAGAAAATAGCCAAAACTTCTAAAAATCATAGAAAATCAACCATAACTCCAAATCAAACAATTTATATATGAAAAATGATCGGAAAAATTCAATCTATCCATCTGTAATGGTTTCATGCATGACAAAACAAGTTAACCTTGCTGTTTAAACATAATAAGATAATGCACTAATAAGGCCATGTTAAATGATCTAACATTTGAATCTTTGATTCAAATGAGTTCATTCCTTTCTGTTTTAGCTTGCATTAGGCCAAGACACTTTCATTTTGCCATCATAGCATGCATCATATTGTTGCATATCGTCATGTGTTGATTATGTTCGGTGTGTCTTTCGTGGTAGGTTCTGCCTCCAAGGATAATCTCGAGTATCCGTCTGAAGGGCAGTACCCTACTACCACTACATCAGGCAAGCAACCCATTGATCATTCTGATACAAACCCATGTTCTCGCTTCTTCTCTTGTTTACTGCATTAAGACAACGCGATTCAAACTGCTGTGTGCTACGGTAGTTGAACCCTTATCCTCTGCATGACCTGTCATTGCCACAGTAACTAGATGAAACCCACTAGCATGTGTAGGAGTTGATTGAGCCGTGTATGTGTTTCCTACCTTGCTATGCCAGCTATGCTTAGAGTTGTGTCACGTTTGGTTCATCTGGGTGATGGGCTAGAGTGAAATGATTATGTCGGTAATGTGAGGGATGTGTTGAACATGATTTGGTAAAGGTATCGATGAGAGGCCATGTAGGAGTACATGGTGGGTTGTTTCATTGAGGCCGTCCCGAAGAACTGAGATCTGTATGTGTGATTTAAGATTTAGTTACTACCATACATTGGGCCCGAAACCAATGGACCCTCTCGCCTTCTTAATCACCCTAGTACTCTGTGCAGGAGTTGCAAATAGTTTCTGGTGTTTGTAGGTTATGTGTTGGCGGCCGTGCGTAGCGCTGACCCTAGGGGTGGGCTATGTAGCGGTAGATACACCGTGGCACGGTGTACCGAGTCACCCATTTGGTGTCTCGGGAACCCTGTTCACATCGTTCGGGGCCGTATGTGGAAACCTCGGCCGGACTCCCTTAGGATGGAACCTGGATAGGCGATAAACCTGGACTAGAGGCTTGAGTGTTAGGTAGGCCGTGGCCGACACCCTCGTTGGGCTTCCGCTTGAAGGTTGCCGAGTACATGTCGTGTAAATGGCGGTAAGTGGTGAAAGTGTGTATGAAGAAGTACACCCCTGCAGGGTATAAAACTATCCGAATAGCCGCGTCCGCGGTAAAGGACTGCTTGGTTGCCTATACAGTTCATAGACAAGCTAATGGATACTACTAAAAGACTCAAGATAAGTGTGAGTACCGAGGAGGGCCCTCTCGTAGGATGACGAGGGAGGATCCCCGGTGGAGTATTGTGTTGGTGATTAGTGGACTCGTGTGCGAAAAACTGTTTTACTAGTGGAGTTCTGTAGGATAGCTTAGCCAAGAGTCAAAGCTCGCTTGTTGCAATAACTCCACCACCTTCTTCAGAATGAGCATGTATAGTAGGTTTTAATGTAAGACTTGCTGAGTACCCTTGTACTCATGTTTGCTTAATTACTGTTTTCAGACGACAACACCGCCCCCTCCGATGGGTTTTATGTAGACCTTGATGTCGACGAGTGACTAGCCACCCAGGTGCTGATCCTGGCCATGGAGGGCCCTATGTAGATAGATAGGCTTCGAGAAGCCTTCTTTCTTTCTACTGTCTGTACTCAGACTATTTGCTTCCGCATGTGCTTGTATGCTTGTATGACTTGAGTGTTGGGTCATGTGCCCCCTACCTGTATGAACATGTTAAGTATGGCTCTCTGGAGCCTTTAAATAAAGTACTTGAGTTGTAGAGTTTTCTTGTGATGCCATGTTGTATGTACTCATATCGGGCATATTATGTGTATGATTGAAATGCTTGGTATGAGTGGGATCCGACAATCTAGTTGTTTATCCTTGGTAGCCTTTCTTATGGGGAAATGTAGTCTAGTGTTCCTCGAGCCATAGTAGTCCGCTACAGCCCAGTCCACTGGAGTCCTGCTAGCCCAGCACTACTGCTCAGGACACTTGACTGGCCGGCATGTGTTTCACTTCGTTCCTATGTCTGTCCCTTCGGGGAAATGTCACACGGTGACATCCGGAGTCCTGCCTGGCCTGCTACAGCCCGGGTTCCCCGGAGTCCTATTAGCCCAGTGCTACAACCCGGATTCACTCGCTGATGACCGACATGCTCGATGTGATTCATGTATGCCTGTCTCCATAGGTCTGCGCCGCTTTTGGTTCACGACTAGCCATCTCGGCCCGGGTTCTCTGTCATATGGATGCTAGCGACACTATCATATACGTGAGCCAAAAGGCGCAAACGGCCCCGGGCCATGGTAAGGCGACACCCGTGGGAATACCGTGCGTGAGGCCACAATGTTATATGAGGTGTTACCGGCTAGATCGATGTGACTTGGAATCGGGGTCCTAACATAATGTTGCTGATTTGTTCTTTCGTGAAATTATTCGCTTGCATGGTGTGCCAAATACTATTGTTTCACATTGTGATACTAAATTTCTTAGCCACTTTTGGAGATGTTTATGGGCTAAGTTGGGGAATAAACTGCTTTTTAGTACTACTTGTCACCCCCAAACTGATGGACAAACTGAAGTAGTCAATAGAACATTGTCTACTATGCTTAGGGCTGTTTTGATGAATAACAAGAAAATGTGGGAAGAATGCTTGCCTCATATTGAATTTGCTTATAATCGTTCATTGCATTCCACTACTAAGATGTGCCCTTTTGAAATTGTGTATGGTCTCCTAGCTCGTGCACCTATTGATTTGTTGCTTCTTCCATCTTCGGAGAAGGTTAATTTTGATGCTAAAGAACATGCTGAATTGATTTTAAAAATGCATGAGTTAACTAAGGAAAACATTGAGTGTATGAATGCTAAATATAAACTTGCTGGAGATAAGGGTAGAAAACATGTAGTGTTTGCACCTGGAGATCTTTTTTGGTAACATTTGCATTAGGATGGATTTTCTAATTTGCGCAAATCAAAGCTAATGCCACGTGTTGATGGTCCTTTTAAGGTGTTAGAGAAAATAAATGATAATGCATATAAACTTGAGCTACCTGCAGATTTTGGGGTTAGTCCCACTTTTAACATTGCAGATTTGAAGCCTTATTTGGGTGAGGACGATGAACTTTCGTCGAGGACAACTTAATTTCAAGAAGGGGAGGATGATGAGGACATCAATACCATTGTTACACCCACAGCCCCTGCTGCTATACGTATTGGACCAATTACTAGAGCTCGCACACGCCAATTGAATTATCAGGTACTTTCGTTTTTTGGTAACGATTCTAATGATCATGAGATTATGATGCTGCCTAAATTGGATACATTTGTTTTGCTTACAAATGAAGGGCCTAGCTTAGACAAAAAAGGTGAACCTTGGAACAAGTTCAAGCATGGAGATGATGGCATGCGCAAGGGGATCAAGAACGGAGTTACAAGTGATGATTTTAGGACTTTGAAACCACCATAAGGAGTGCATGAAGCCTTGGAAGAAATATACAAGATGCCACTTTATAAATTTCATTCAGAGGCTATTTTAGGTGCTGCTTCACCTTATTATTGGGCCAGACCCATGTATTTTCGAAATAATTAAGTATTGGTTGTTTTTAGAGTCCGTATGTGTGGGGAAACAAGAGTTAGGGTTGGTTCCGGACCCCTCCTCCAAGGGCCACGAAATCCCCCCCTCTTCCTCCATATATACAGCCGTTAGGGCGTCGTTTAGACTTTGGGTTTTTGTTTAGATTAAAAGTTCTCCATAGCTGCAACTTCGCGTACTTCGTTTGTGTCCAACGACCAGACCAAGACGTCACAGAACCCCACCTTGATCAATAAAGTTTTTATCTTATATTCGCAATATCCAGATTGCAATCTTAGTTTCTTGCTTGTTCTTCGTTTGCTCGCAGGAAACAGACCCTCGTGGTTTGGTTGATCGTGCTCCGGCGTGGTCAATAACCCCTCAGAAGTTGGTTTAGCGATTGCGAAGGCACGACGTCTCGCACGTTCATAGTCGGATCGTCAAGGTCGACTCCCACAGAAATGATAGCCACCATCTCATCAAAACATCGGGACACTTTCGCCTCTATCACGTTACGAAGGGAAACAGAGAGGTTGCAATCCCATCTCGGTGAGACCGAGATCCCTATTGGTGAGACCGAAATGACTAGGGTTTGTGGCAGTGGCTATGTCAAGTGAACTCGGTGGAGCCGGGTGGGATATTTCGGTGGGGCCGAGTTTGACTTTTGGTTTGGGACATATGTGGATATGAGAAAGTAGTTGAGGGTTTTGGAGCATATCACTAAGCAATTTGAGCAAGCAAGCCATTATGCAACACCTCATCCCCTTTTAATAGTATTCTCTTTCCTATGGACTCAATGTGATCTTGGATCACTAAAATAGAAAATGTAGAGTCCTGAGTGATGCGGAGCATCCTACGGACATCACCATGTCAAGAAACCATTCGGCTAGTGACACGTGCGACATCTACTTCACATACACAAAGGTGAATCATCTCCTTTACACGTGCTCACTTGACCCTCTCGAGGATGGTATACTACTTGACACTCCTTCCGTGTGCATGCATAGGTATTGTCGGAACATCACGGATGCCGAGGACGAGTGCGAGCGCAAGTGTACGTCTACACCATCTGCGAGGGACACGTGGAAGATAATACAGAAGAAAGGAGAAGAAGAAGATGGAGCGGCTGCAGGAGCCAGGCCGGACATTCGAACCACCGTCCGGATCATCCGGGCTTAGCCGGATCATCCGGGTCCCCCTCCGGATCATCCGGGTAATTGCGTCCGAAGACACCCGAAGCTTGCAGAATCTCCATGGCGGAGCCGGATCATCCGGACGAGGTCCCGGATCATCCGGACAACGCCTGGATCATCCAGACCCCCATCGGAATCATCCGGCCTTGCCTGCGTGCATTCCCCCGGGCCGAGGCCCATGTACCTGTTTCACCCCCTCACTTACCCCTTCGCCCACTAGACTATAAATAGACCTCCTCCACCTCCTTTATAGGGTTAGCGTTGTGATAGCTCATTTGAGAGATAGAGCTACGCTCATCCATATCGGATATCCTCCGTGCGAGAGATTGCGGCCTCTTCGGAGAAGATCCCTTTGGAGTCAAGCCCCCTTTCTAAGGGAAGACCCCCCCGTGGATTCAAGACCTCCTCACGGAGAAGGACCGGCTACCTTTGTATCGTCCGTTGTTGACTTTGGATCTTGTATCTCACCTTTGTGTTCATCGATCTAGCAGATGTGTGATCTATTCTTGTTGCTCGAGTGATTCTCTCGTGTTTCCTCTTGTGTTTTCCCTCGTTTTCCCCTCGTGTTCTTCGCGTTCTTGGATGGGATCCGCTCCTTTCGTGAAAGATCGGGCCGTTAGGGTTTCTACCCTACATCATCTTGGTATCATGAGCCACGTTGATCACGATTTCGGAGCCTCCCCCACAGTTTTCTAGCCTACTTTTGCTTGATTTCGTCCTAAATTCGAAAATCCCCACCAAAAAGAGCCCCAAATTTTTTTGTGATTTGTTGGTTTGATGATGTTTTGTTGATTTTGATCCATGGATTTGCTTGGTTTCGAGTGGATCTAGCATCTCCCCAAGTTTCCCCACCTTCCATCCACGAAATCTCATCAATTTTGACCCCAAAATCAACCAATTTCCGTCCCCGAGAGAAAATCCCGAGCAGTTTGACCTGCCTGGATCATCCGAAAGTGCTCCCGGATCATCCGGATCCACCCGGATCAGCTGGACCATCTCCCGGATGTCCGAACGCCCCACACGACAGAAATCCGGTTGACGAACCCGGATCATCCGGACCTACTCCCGGATGTCCGTGTAACCCTGACACTGACTCGGCTGAATTTTTGTTTTGGCCATAACTAATTCATCCGAACTCCGCTTTTAACATTCTTTAGCTCGTTTTGAAGCTCTTGACATCCCCCTTCCAACAAAAATACCACCAACATCATTTGACTCCAACAAATTTTCTGAAATTTGGCAAGTTTGCCTAGGCTCTCCACCATATCATCCACATTACCACCACCAACTTCCGCAACCTAACCCATTTCGATCCCCCTTGTATATGTGGTTGTTTGAGTTGTGACTTGAGTCTCCTAAGGTGTTTCGGATACTTAGGGACGGTTGCTTCTTCATCAACCACCACCACCACTTCCGCATAACCTTGCCCACCATACACTTCCTCCACCTCAACTTAACCCAATTTTGTTTGTGTTGTGAGTTGTGTCTCCTAAGGTGTTTAGGCTACTTAGGGACCGTGTTTTCAACTCCGACACCGTGTATAGTCCACCAACATAACCTCCACTTCCGCCTTGCCTAGTGCAACACCACCGCTTTCCGCTTCCACCATTTGACTTTTGTCCTTGAGATTTTGAGTTGTTTTTCCATTTCGTAAGGTGTTTCGGCTAATTAGGGACGGGTCAACATCGACAACACCGCCTCTCATCATCGCCACGGACGGTAACCTCGCCGACACCATTGTACTTTCCCCTTGCCATTGCATTGATAACCCCTGGCTCATTTTGCATCACTTGCCTATCGAGACTAGCCATTTGAGTATTGCCGACAACATTACTTGTGCACATTAGTGGTCTACACCTTCCATTGCATACATACCATACCATATCATATTGGTATCATATCATCCCTTGTGCCTCAAGTTTGTTCCCGCATATACACAATTATTATATTGGTTTGTGCATTTCGCAAAGTGGACATAGCCATAACATCCACCACATTGCATAAGATTGTCATATCCGATCATCTTGGATCAAACACCGGGAACCATACATACATAATATACTTGGGATAGAAAGTTTATCCATTTTGCATATCATAGGTTGTGCACAAGTGTTGTATTTGCCTATAGAGCAATCATGCTATCGTCTCTCTTGAGTTGTGCAACACGAGCGTTTTCCGTGGATTCCACATTTTGTGCTCATCCCTGGTTGCACGACCCCATTTATCTATCCGTGTGTGCGTTTCCGTGTGCCTTTCATTGCTATTGGTCTACTTGTTACACTTGCGAATTTGTGAATCTTTTTCAACATTATTGACTCTTGCTAACATTTTACATCAAATTTTTGTGCCACTATCCTCACCGAGCTCCACCATAAGCCTTATTTGTGTAGGTGTGAGAAACCGACAAGAATTGGTACCAATTGTGCTATTTCCTTGTCCACATTGGAGTGATCATTGATCCACTTTCAACTTTGGTCAAGGTACATTTGGTATTCGTTATTCTCTTTCTACCACTCACATTTTTCTCTTGGAGTGATGGATAGGCAATGCATTTCATCTTCGGTCTACAACAACAATGACGAGTTCGATGCCACGAGCAACTCCTCCGACGCCAAGATGCAAGCTCAAATGGAGGAGATCAAGGCCCTCATCAAGTCCTACAAGCGGTCTTCCTCATCTTCGAGATGACGCTCAAGAGCACATGCCTCCGAGCTACCATCTCCGGCAAGGTCACATCAGCATCGACACCATCACCACCATGAACGTGAAGGTCACGAGCTCAACACCAGTGACCGCTCAACGACTTCACCATCTCCCTTGGCATCTTTGCCAAGCGACTTCAAGGCATCTTCGCCTGCAGACATAAGGCATCTTCGCCTGCAGACATAAGGCATCTTCGCCCACAATCACCTCAAGAGAAGCTCCCCAAGCTCAAGTCCGTGACTTCCACGAGTTACTACGACCTCGACATCGACCACGTTATTCCTTTCTACGGGACTCAAGAACGCGAGGAGTATCTCGAGTGGGAGGGTTTGATGGACGAGTACCTCAAGCTACACCAAGTTCCTCCCAAAGATCAAGTGAAGTGCGCCACAAGGAACGTGCATGACTACGCGTCCACATGGTGGCTTCACACACCTTCGGTGACCTACGACATGAGTTTGCCCAACACGAAGAGAGCTTTGCGGCGAGAGTTTGTGCCTCCAACCTACATGGAACAACTTCTACGCCAATTGGAGAACACCACCCAAGGATCCAAGTACATCGACGCGTACTTCAAGGAGATGAAGATTGCCTTGCGACGAGCCGGCATGGACGACCCCATTTCGATGAAGTTCCACTTCATGATGGGATTGCACAACGACATCTCCAAGACGATCTTCCTCGAGAGCTACAAGTCCCTCGACGATAACTACATTGGTGCTCTCAAGGCGGAACAAGAACTCATGAAGGCCAAAGCTTCTCCACCCCAAGATCACTTCGTGATGACCAAGCTCCATGAGAACGAGCATGAGGCTAGTACCACCATGATGTCCAAGCCCGACGAGCTCTAAGACGATGCTCCCAAGTTCGACTTCACCGACATCCCTCTTTGTGGCATTGACGATGCCGAGTCTACTTCGACTCTTTTTCAAGATGGTACGGCGACGACTACGACTACGGACACCATCAAGGACAAAGCTTTAGAGGCGAGTGACATGGTGACGAGAAAGGTTGATGCTTCCATCTTAGGAGGCAAGAGTGATGATGTGCCATCTTCGGCCTTCATCCATGGCGACAACAACGAGATGGTTGAGCATGGGATTTTCCCGTCGACCACGGCGACGTATCATGACTTGAGTGACTTGTGCCACCATATTGAGAGTGAGAGTGACTTCACCACTAGCCCCATATATGTGTTGCCACAATTCACATGTGAGGAGAGACACAACCCCCACCACTTGAGTGAGATGAGTGACTCCGCCATATGTGAGTTTGAGTGCACCTATTTTGATGGAGTGAGTGAACCACCACATAGAGAGAGTGAGATAGTTGATAGGTCATGTGAGGCCACTTTCAACACTAACGACTTGACCTCTACCTCTATTGTGTCTTCTCATTTGGTGCTAGGTCCCATATATGATGACGCGCCGATTCACGGTGACTTCGTCCTCCCTTTGGACAAGACGATGGCCATGGTGGAATACGATGCACCCCCCAACATGGTTCCATCAAGATGAAGATGACTTCCCCATGCGATGAGTATGATGATTGCCATGTGGAGTCTATTAGTGGTGATGCCTTGTTACATAGGATTTCTTGTGCTAATTCTCTCGGTAACATCATGTTTGCCAATCCACTTGACTTGTCATATGCTATGCATGAGATCGACCACATGTCATATTTGCAATCTCTTCATAGTGACTATGCATATGCCATTAAGATTAACCCAATTTGCACTTATGGAATAGATGACAAGCCTATGGTTATTGGCATTAGTTTCTCTTGTGATGATATTGACATTCTATCTTTGCATCATTTATCTCATATGCCATGCTATAACCATCTTGCTTTGGATATGCATTGTTTTGGATGTCGTCCATTTTCTCCTCATGATGTTTCCAATATTGCTCATGAGGAGACCCCCATACTTTTCTCATACATTTTAGGAGATTTTGATCACTCCCATCCATTGCATGAACCTTATACTTGTATGCTCAATTTGCATCCCCATCGTGTTATACACAATAACTACTCTTTCATGATGGATGACATGTTCTTATAACATGCATCAAATTTCTTTGAGCGATGCTTATCTTCTGCTAACTTCCACGTGCAAATACACATCATGATGGATGATGTGTACATTTACCACGCGCACAATTTCTTTGGTTTGTGTGTCTTTTGTGTAGGTACCCATGAATACTTGTCAACCTCGCAATCCCACAAGTTGACAAAACGAGCTCTAGAGAGCAATGATGACTTGGGATCCCATGGAGTGTCTTTCCCACCGCTCTCTTCGTGCAAATACTTCACGCATTTCTTCTACATGACCCTCACTTGGCTATGGGTTATTGCCATTACTTATTATATGCCCATCTTGCCATGTTTACTTTGCATGATATGCCCATTCCTATGCCTTTGCCATGCACTTGTGACCCATGCTTTGCATAACACTTGATGATTGATTCTAGTAATTGTATGTGTATTTGCAAGCTTGGTGGAGATATCACTTGTTATTTCCATGTTTGCTTTGAGCCCCATTCCTATGATGATACTATGATATTGCTTTGTGTTCGTGCTTGCGACATGTCATATGCATTGTCTATGCCTCTTATTTGCTCACACGACATGATTGCCATGATTTCCTCTAGTATGTTGCATCTTTGCACTACTAGCTTGCACGACTTGATTCCTATGATTGCTTGCTTTGTTACATCACAAATGATTCATACTTGCTTATTTCATGCGGTTGATGACAACCATCTACATGCTTTGCACATGATTGTTATTGCTTCTTGTCATATCTCTCCATATGTTGCCCCCTCATGCTAGATGATTTGACATGTATTGAGTGCAACAATGCCTTTAATCTTACTAATGAGATTGCCCCCATAGCATTCTCACATATATGTGGAGATTTTGACATATTTCTTGTGAAGCATGCTTGTCTTACCTCTTTGCACCATATACCTAGTGCCACGAATATTGCCATTGTTGCATCATATTATTCATGCACTTGTGCTTCTAATGGTTATGTGCAAGAGAAGAGAACCATCATGATGGATGATGTGTTTATCTACCATGCGCATATGTTCTTTCTTTTGTTGTGTGCATGTGTAGGATACTTGGACTTTGTGTCAACTTCCACATCACATGAGTTGACCATCCGAGCTCTTGAGAGCGAACCACCTTCTACCACGACGATTCTACATCACACTTGCTTGTGTTTCAGTATTGTGAAGAATGAACAAGGACACGCCTTCAAGGTGACATCTTTCTTGAGCCTAGATATTATGGATCATACTACTTGTGTTGCTTTTCCCCATGAGACTTGTTCATCTTGGACTACTTGATTGCGCACATGTTAGAGATCTTGCTTGCCATTTCAACATTTCCCTGCCTCATGATATATATGCCTTGTGTGTTGTATCCAATTCTTTGATTACTTGCTCCTCTCACATGTTTGGTTGCAACAATGTCACTTCTTCACATATGCCATGTCCCATTGCTTGTCACATGATTGACTTGATTGCCTCACACATCATGAACAATTTCTCTTTCTATTGTGTTGAGTGTCATACTATCTTCACTACACCCTATGCACATTATGCTTGGATTGTCTTGCACTTGACTCATGTGTTTAGACACTTCATTTTATTTGGTGTGGTGAATGCTTCCTTTGCCTACCATAGACCATTTGTCGAGTGTTTTATGCATGATTGCTATGACCTTGAGGTAGATGCTTGTTCAATTGTCAGACATATTTGCATCTCTACCTCCCATTTGCATGCTTGTTTCCATGAAATCCTTCTTTGTGCTCAATTTATGTGCTTGCATGCCATGTCACAATCCTTTGTCACACCATATGCTATGCTTGATGATGACACTTGTTTGGTGAATCACCTCCTGAATGCTTGGTTTTGCACTAACGCTAACAACATTTGTTTTTCCAAGTGTTTGTTGTCTTTGCTCCTTTTGAAGGAATCCCAAGATGGTGCGACATTGGAGAGTGCCCATTTCGAGCTTAAAGATGATGAGAACTTGGTGATTGACCACTTCTACTTGGCGACGCTATCTCTTTCCCATGGTGGTTTGGATTTAGATCCGAGGTCGGATCTTTCCCAAGGGGGAGGGGATGATGCGGAGCATCCTACGGACATCACCATGTCATGAGACCATTTGGCAAGTGACACGTGCGACATCTACTTCACATACACAAAGGTGAATCATCTCCTTTACACGTGCTCACTTGACCGTCTCGAGGATGGTATACTACTTGACACTCCTTCCGTGTGCATGCATAGGTATTGTCGGAACATCATGGATGTCGAGGAGGAGTGCATGGAAGAGAAGACGGAAGCATGGAAGAGAAGATGGAAGAAAGGAGAAGAAGAAGACGGAGCGGCTGCAGGAGCCAGGCCAGACATCTGTACCGCCGTCCAGATTATCCGGGCTCAGCCGGATCATCCAGGTCCCCCTCTGGATCATCTGGGTAACTGCGTCCGAAGACACCCGAAGCTTGCAGAATCTCCACGGCGGAGCCGGATCATCCGGACGAGGTCCCGGATCATCAGGACGACGCCCGGATCATCCGGACCCCCATCCGGATCATCCGGCCTTGCCTGCGTGCATGCCACCGGGCCGAGGCCCATGTACCTGTTTCGCCCCCTCACTTAGCCCTTCGCCCACTAGACTATAAATAGAACTCCTCCACCTCCTTTCTAGGGTTAGCGTTGTGATAGCTCATTTGAGGGATAGAGCTACGCTCATCCATATCGGATCTCCTCCGTGCGAGAGATTGCGGCCTCTTCGGAGAAGATACCTTTGGATTCAAGCCCCCTTTCTCAGGGAAGACCCCCTCGTGGATTCAAGACCTCCTCACGGAGAAGGACCGGCTACCTTTGTATCGTCTGTTGTTGACTTTGGATCTTGTATCTCACCATTGTGTTCATCGATCTAGCGCATGTGTGATCTATTCTTGTTGGTTGAGTGATTCTCTTGTGTTTCCTCTTGTGTTTTCCCTCGTTTTCCACTCGTGTTCTTCGCGTTCTTGGACGGGATCAGCTCCTTTCGTGAAAGATCGGGCCGTTAGGGTTACTACCCTACATCATTGAGCTTTGAGCTTGAGCCAACATGTCTTCTTATTATTTTGAGGGGTCCACTTTTGATGAGGACATCAATACCATTGTTACATCCACAACCGTGCTGCTATACATACTGGACCAATTACTTGAGCTCGCGCACGCCAATTGAATTATCAGGTACTTTCGTTTCTTGGTAACGATTCTAATGTTCATGAGAATATGATGCTGCCTAAATTGGATACATTTGGTTTGCTTACACATGAAGGTCCTAGCTTGGACAAGAAAGATGAACCTTGGATCAAGTTCAAGCATGGAGATGATGGCATGCGTAAGGGGGTCAAGAACGGAGTTACAAGTGGTGATTTCAGGACTTTGAAGCCACCATAAGGAGTGCATGAAGCCTTGGACGAAATAAAAAGATGCCACTTCATAAATTTCGTCCAAAGGCTATTTTAGGTGCTGCATCACCTTATTATTGGGCCAGGACCATGTATTTTCGAAATACTTAAGTATAGGCTGTTTTAAGAGTCCGTATGTGTGGGGAAACAAGAGTTAGGGTTGGTTTCGGACCCCTCCTCCAAGGGCCACGAAATCCCCCCTTTTCCTCCATATATACAGCCCTTAGGGCGTCGTTTTGACTTTGGGTTTTGTTTAGATTAAAAGTACACCATAGCTGCAACTTCGCGTACTTTGTTTGTGTCCAACGACCAGACCAAGACGTCACAGAACCCCACCTTCATCAATAAAGCTTTCCTCTTATATTCGCAATATCCAGATTATCCAGATTGCAATTTCAATTTATTGCTTGTTCTTCGTTGCTTGCAGGAAATAGACCCTCGTGGTCAGGTTGATCGTGCTCCGGCGTGGTCAATAATCTCTCGAAGTTAGTTTAGCGATTGCTAAGGCGCGACGTCCTCGCACGTTCGTAGTCGGATCGTCAAAGTCGACTTTCACCAAAATGATAGCCACCATCTCATCGAAAGATCGGGCCCCTCGCCTCTATCAAGTGGTATCAGATTTCCAGGTTGCTCGGTGAGATTTTACAGTTTTTCGTAGTTTAGGCCGAGTCTGTTCTTCATACCTATAGTCCACGAAAAAGCCAAAAATAATTAGGGTTAGGTCATCATATCCGAACCAATCTGAGCCTTTGCATAGTCTTTTTAGAGTTTTACTTTGTTGAATTTGTGGTTGCATCGTTGTGTCGAGTTGCTGGTCTTAGCGTCTAGTCCCTTAGAGTTTTGAGTTCTGTTCACAGGTTGTCACGCCGCCGCCACACCATCATCATGAACATTACCATATACCACCACCCCACCATATACATCGCCGCTGCCATATACAACCACCAATCCGAGTCCACATATACCATCGCCATATACCACCACCAATCCGAGTCCAGATATACCATCGCCATATACCACCACCAATCCGAGTCCAGATATACCACCAGTCCGAGTTCCACCAGATTCATCTCCGCCACCAGTCCTAGTCCGAGTCTAGTATTTGTTGCTTTGTTTTCGAGTTCCAGATCACCTGATACTTCGAGTCGTAACCAAGTAGGACTCCCCAGCTTTCGAGCCATCCACGGAAGAAAATGAGTTCCAAACTCAAAATTGTTGCGGAGCAAAAAAGAGGAAAAAAAGTGCAAAATGTGACAAAAAAGGAATTTTTTTTCAAGGAGTGCTCCTCCCTTGTTTACGTGCCGCGCCGTGATTTTGTTCGTGTTCTAGGCTCGCATCTCTAGTACGGTCTGGCCTAGGACCAGCATAGTACCGTCGTTGAGCTTTTATTCAACTTTGCATCTCTGAATTGATTATTGCCGACATTTTTGCTACCATATCATAAGCCTTCCTAGCTCCACAAACATCTACATCGTGCGTTTGACACCACCTGGCAATCAACATGATAAATTTCAGCAAATGATGAGTGGACAGGTGCAAGATGTGCTAAACAGATTTGAAGAGGCCATGGAGAAGATAGATGGCATGGAGAAGACGTTCAAAACAAAGCTCGATAACAAGTTTAATGAATTGCTCGCGCGTCTTCCACCACCACCACCAGCTGCACCTAACGCACCTCTACAACAACAACAACAACAACAACAACATCGCCTTCCAAATCAAGTGGGACGGGCACTGCGCATTCCCCTTGAGCCTGGTCAAAATTCTGGTGCCGCTGTTGATGCTTCTGTAGCTCCTACTACTACTGCAGAAGTGGAGGACCGTTACGAGGATGAGGTTGATCAAAATCAGAACTATGTGCAACCACCAGCACCACCGCCACCAGGTCGTCCTCATGCATACCATCGCAATGGTAGGGCTCCACAACCACCTCAGGTACGTGATCATGACCATCTCGCTAAACTGAAATTGAACATTCCACCATTTGAGGGTAGATATGTTCCTAATATATATCTTACTTGGGAGTTAGCAACTAAACAATGATTTACATGTTTACAATATCCTGAGGAGAGACATGTTCTTGGTGCTGTTTGTGCTTTCACTAGCTTTGCATGTGTTTGGTGGTCTGAACATTGTAGATTATATCCTATTCCAGCTACTTGGGCTGCTTTGAAAACTGCTATGCGTACTCATTGGGTTCCACCATATTATCAACGTGAATTACTTCAAAAATTGCAGCGTTTAAGACAAGGAAAGACTTCTGTAGAAGAATATTATCAGGAATTACAAACTGGCATGATTAGATGTGGTATTGTTGAGGAGAATGAAGCTATGCTTGCATGTTTTATGGGTGGATTAAATAGAGAGATTCAGACTATTCTAGAGTATAAGGAGTATACTAATATCACTCGTTTATTCCATCTTGCTTGTATAGCTGAACGTGAAGTGCAGGATCGATAGGCATTGGCGCGAACTAACTTTTCTGCAGGTCGATCTTCATCATGGACACCACGTGCATCCTCTATTTCCACTGCACCACCACCTCCATCAGGTGCCACTTCTAGTTGTGATACAAGAAAGCAAGCCCAACCACCACTATCTGCCAAGAGCACACCCGCTGGGCCTGCACAGAGTTCTTCTTCTTCCATGGCATGAACAGGGCACACAAGTGATATTATTTGTCGTCGTTGTAAGGGAAGAGGGCATTTTGCGAGAGAATGCAAATCTCAGCGTGTCATGATTGTTACCGAGGATAGTGGGTATGAGTCCGCTAGTGACTATGATGAGGAGACTTTGGCTCTTATTACACATGAAGAACATGGTGGAGAGGATTCTGATCATGAGACGCAATACATGGCTGCTGAAGATGCTGACAGGTATGAATTTTTAGTTGCTCAACGTGTTTTGAGTGTGTAGGTTACACAAGCTGAGCAAAATCAGAGGCATAATTTGTTCCATACAAAGGGAGTTGTGAAGGAATGTTCTGTTCGCGTCATCATAGATGGAGGGAGCTGCAATAACTTGGCTAGCATGGAGATGGTGAAGAAGCTATCTCTCACCACAAGACCACATCCACATCCACATCCTTACTACATCCAATGGTTCAACAACAGCGGCAAGGTTAAGGTAACACGTACTGTTCGTGTGCATTTTAGTATCTCTACATATGCTGATTATGTTGATTGTTATGTGGTACCTATGCAAGCTTGTTCCTTATTACTTGGTAGACCATGGCAATTTGATAAAAATTCTATACACCATGGTAGAAACAATCAGTATACTCTTGTTCATATGGATAAAAATATTACTTTGCTTCCTATGACTCCTGATTCCATTTTGAAAGATGATATTAATAGAGCTAATAAAGTAAAAAAGGAGAAAAATAAGAGTGAAAATTAGATTGTGGCAAAAGAATTTGAGCAATAAATGAAGCCTAATAATAAACCATCTAGTGTTGTTTCTGAAATTAAATTGAAAAGTGCATGTTTACTTGCCACCAAATCTGATATTGATGATCTAGATTTTAGCAAATCTGTTTGCTATAATTTTGTGTGCAAAGAGGCATTATTTTCATTCGAGGACGTGCCTTCCTCTTTGCCTCCTGCTGTCACTAACATTTTGCAGGAGTTCGCTGACGTCTTTCCACAAGACGTGCCACCGGGATTACCTCCTATTAGAGGGATTGAGCATCAAATTGACTTAATTCCCAGTGCATCATTAACCAACCGTGCACCATACCGTACCAATCCAGAGGAAACGAAGGAGATTATGCGTCAAGTACAAGAACTGCTCGACAAAGGTTATATACGCGAATTCCTTAGTCCTTATGTTGTTCCTATCATTTTAGTGCCGAAAAAGGATGGTACATCGCGTATGTGCGTTGATTGTAGAGGCATTAATATTATTACTATTTGTTATCGTCATCCTATTCCTAGGCTAGATGGTATGCTTGATGAATTGAGTGGCTCTACAATATTCTCCAAAGTTGATTTGCGTAGTGGATACCATCAAATTCGGATGAAATTGGGTGATGAATGGAAAACAACATTTAAAACTAAGTTTGGATTATATGAGTGGTTAGTCATGCCTTTTGGGTTAACTAATGCACCTAGTACTTTGATGAGATTAATGAACGAAGTTTTACGAGCTTTCATTGGACGATTTGTGGTAGTTTACTTTGATGACATATTGATTTATAGCAAATCTTTGGAGGAACATTTGGAACATTTACATGTTGTTTTTATTGCTCTACGTGATGCATGTTTGTTGGGTAACCTTGGAAAGTGCACCTTTTGCACCAACTGAGTATCTTTTCTTGGCTATGTTGTTACTCCACAGGGAATTGAAGTTGATAAAGCCAAGATTGAAGCTATTGAGAGTTGGCTCCAGCCCAAAACGGTCACACAAGTGAGGATTTTCCTTGGCCTCGCTTAATTCTATAGGCGTTTTGTGAGAGATTTCAGCACCATTGCTGCACCTCTCAACGAGCTTACAAAGAAGGATGTGCCTTTTGTTTGGGGTACCGCACAGGAAGAAGCCTTCACGGTATTGAAAGATAAGTTGACACATGCTCCTTTACTCCAACTTCATGATTTTAGTAAGACGTTTGAGCTTAATGTGATGCTAGTGGAATTGGATTAGGAGGTGTGTTATTACAAGATGGCAAACCTGTTACATACTTTCCTGAAAAATTGAGTGGGCCTAGTTTGAACTATTCCACTTATGATAAAGAATTATATGCTCTTGTTCGGACCTTAGAAACATGTCAACATTATTAATGGCCCAAAGTATTTGTTATACATTCTGATCATGAATCTTTGAAACACATTGCATGTCAAGCAAAACTGAACCGTAGACATGCTAAATGGGTTGAATTCATTGAGAATTTCCCTTATGTCATTAAACTGAAGAAGGGTAAAGAAAATGTTATTGCTGATGCTTTGTCTAGTCGTTATACTATGCTTTCACAACTTGACTTTAAAATATTTGGTTTGGAGACCATCAAAGATCAATATGTGCATGATGCTGAATTTAAAGATGTATTGCAGAATTCTAAGGAAAGGAGAAATTGGAACAAGTTCGTTCTTAACGATGGTTTTGTGTTTCGTGCTAACAAGCTATGCATTCCAGCTAGCTCCGTTTGTCTTTTGTTGTTGCAGGAGGCGCGTGGAGGAGGATTAATGGGACACTTTGGCGGCAAGAAGACGGAGGATATACCTACTACACATTTCTTTTGGCCAAGGATGAGATGGGATGTTGAGCATTTTTTTTGCTCGCTGCACTACATGTCAAAAAGCTAAGTCACGACTCAATCCTCATGGTTTATATATGCCTTTTCCTGTACCTAGTGTTCCTTGGGAGGATATATCTATGGACTTTGTTTTAGGTTTACCTAGAACAAAGAAGGGGAGGGATAGCATATTTGTTGTCATGGATAGGTTCTCGAAAATGGCACACTTTATACCATGTCATAAAAGCGATGATGTTGATAATGTTGCTGATTTGTTCTTTCGTGAAATTATTCGCTTGCATGGTGTGCCAAATACTATCGTTTCAGATCGTGATACTAAATTTCTTTGCCACTTTCGGAGATGTTTATGGGCTATGTTTGGGACTAAACTGCTTTTTAGTACTACTTGTCACCCCCAAACTGATGGACAAACTGAAGTAATCAATAGAACATTGTCTACTATGGTTAGGGCTGTTTTGAAGAATAACAAGAAAATGTGGGAAGAATGCTTGCATCATATTGAATTTGCTTATAATAGTTCATTGCATTTTTAGACCATTTGTAGACTTTTCCGAAAAAAAATTGTTGCGGGGCAAACAAAAGGAAAAAAAGTGCAAAAAAGTGACAAAACAAGGAATGTTTTTTCAGAGAGTGCTCCTCCCTTCTTTACGTGTCGCGCCGTGATTTTGTTCGTGTTCTAGGCTCGCGTCTCTAGTACGGTCTAGCCTAGGACCAGCACAGTACCATCGTTGAGCGTTTATTCAACTTGCATCTCTGAATTGATTATTGCTGACATTTTTGCTACCATATCATAAGCCTTCCCAGCTCCACATACATCTACATCGTGTGTTTGACACCACCTAGCAATCGCTCTATCCAACCTTTGAGAGTTTTGACTACGACGGTTGCCGATCACCACCTGCTGCTAGGTAAGAACTGGTAAGAATTTGAGATTCGCTTGCGGATTTGTGATACACCACCACCACCACTTCCTAGTAGTCTGTAGGATCATATTCTTGTGTGTTTCTATTGCTGCTAACCATGGCAGGATCACAAGCCGATGAGACAGATTGGGAGAACATGATGAACAAAGATCTAGATGATAAATTTCAGCAAATGATGAGTGGACAGGTGCAAGATGTGCTAAACAGATTTGAAGAGGCCATGGAGAAGATCTATGGCATGGAGAAGACACTCGAAACAAAGCTCAATAACAAGTTTAATGAATTGCTCGCGTGTCTTCCACCACCACCACCAACTGCACCTAACGCACCTCTACAACAACAACAACAACATCACCTTCCAAATCAAGTGGGACGGGCACTTGCGCATTCCCCTTGGGCCTGGTCAAAATTCTGGTGCCGATGTTGATGCTTCTGTAGCTCCTACTGCTACTGCAGAGGTGGAGGACCATTATGAGGATGAGGTTGATCAAAATCAGAACTACGTGTGAGGGAGTCCTGGATTAGTGGGTGTCCGGATGGACGGACTATACCTTTGGCCGGACTCCTGGACTATGAAGATGCAAGATTGAAGACTTTGTCCCGTGTCCGGAAGGGACTTTCCTTGGCGTGGAAGGCAAGCTTGGGGATATGGATATGTAGATCTCGTACCATTGTAACCGACTCTGTGTAACCCTAGCCCTCTCCAGTGTCTATATAAACCGGAGAGCTTTAGTCCGTAGGACGAACAACAATCATACCATAGGCTAGCTTTTAGGGTTTAGCCTCTCTGATCTCGTGGTAGATCTACTCTTGTACTACCCATATCATCAATATTAATCAAGCAGGACGTAGGGTTTTACCTCCATCAAGAGGGACCGAACCTGGGTAAAACATCGTGTCCCCTGCCTCATGTTACCATCCGACCTAGACGCACAGTTCGGGACCCCCTACCCGAGATCCGCCGGTTTTGACACCGACATTGCTGCTTTCATTGAGAGTTCCTCTGTGTCATCACTCTTAGGCCCGATGGCTTCTCCGATCATCAACAGCGATGTGATCCAGAGTGAGACTTTTCTCCCTGGACAGATCTACGTATTCGGCGGCTTTGCACTGCGGGCCCATTCGCTTGGTCATCTGGAGAAGATCGAAAGCTACGCCCCTGGCCATCAGGTCAGATTTGGAAGTTTGAACTACAAGGCCGACATCCGCGGAGACTTGATCTTTGACGGATTCGACCCACAACCGAGCGCACCGCACTGTCACGATGGGCATGATTTAGCTCTGCCGCCGAACAGTGCCTTGGAGGCTGCACCTGTGTCCGCTCCGACCCATAGCTCGGAGCCGATCACAGCAGCCGAGGATGGGTGGTTAGACACCGCCTCGGGGGCTGCAATTTCTATGGCGATCGAGCCGAACACCAGCCCTATTCTCTGCGAAGCCCATGACTCCAAGGAGCCGGACTCCTCTCCAGACTCCGAGCCCTCCGCACCCCGACCGATCGAACCTGATTGGGCACCGATCATGGAGTTCATCGCCGCAGACATCTTTCGGCACTCGCCCTTCGGTGATATTCTGAAGTCACTAAAGTCTCTCTCTTTGTCTGGAGAGCCCTGGCCGGACTATGGTCGGCAAGGTTGGGATGCGGATGATGAAGAAATTCAAAGCCCACCCACCACCCACTTCGTAGCCACTGTCGATGATTTAACCGACATGCTCGACTTCGACTCCGAAGACATCGACGGTATGGACGCCGATGCAGGAGACGATCAAGAGCCAGTGCCTATAGGGCACTGGAAAGCCACCTCGTCGTATGATATATACATGGTGGACACCCCAAAAGAAGACAATGGCGATGGAACAGCGGAGGATGACCCCTCCAAGAAGCAGCCTAAGCGCCGGCGTCAGCGGCGCCGCTCTAAATCCCGCCAAAACAAAAACGGTGATTCCGGCACGGGGGATAATAACACCCCGGACAGTGCCGAAGACAACCACCTCCAGCAAGATTCAGCACAGGAGGATAGAGAAGCCAGCCCTCATGAGTGAGCGGCAGAAAGAGAGGTCGAGGACGATAATTATATGCCTCCCTCCGAACACGAGGCAAGCCTTGACGACGACGAATTTGTCGTGCCGGAGGATCCCGTCAAACAAGAGTGTTTCAAACGTAGGCTTATGGCCACGGCGAGCAGCCTCAAGAAAAAACAGCAACAACTTAGAGCTGATGAAGATTTGCTAGCCGACAGATGGACTGAAGTCCCTGCGGCCGAAGAGTATGAACTCGAACGCCCCTACAAGAGCTACCCAAAGTGCAGGTTGCTACCCAATTAGAGGAGGAAGCACCTAAACCTACATCACCAACGCATGATGCGGCCCACCGGCCACCCCGTGGCTGCGACAAAGAGGCCTCTCGGCCCTCCACTCAAGCCGCACCCCGGCGCCGCTCAAAAACTACCAAGGCATGGGAAAATGCGCTAGACCTGCGAGATATATTGGAGGACAAGGCAAGGCAAACAAGATCGATCTACGGATCACGTGGGCGCCCCACGGCACGAGACGGTACTCGTCACGCCAGATACAGTAAATCTGGCTGGGCCGAACACAGTAGACAAAGCTCGTTTGAGCTGCATCGTGATGTAGCCCAATACAGAGGCGCCGCACACCCACTATGCTTCACAGATGAAGTAATGGATCATCAAATCCCCGTGGGTTTTAAAACCGTGAACATCGAATCATACGATGGCACAACAGATCCGGCGGTATGGATCGAGGACTATCTCCTTCATATCCACATGGCCCGCGGTGATGACCTACACGCCATCAAATACCTCCCACTCAAGCTTAAAGGACCAGCCCGGCATTGGCTTAACAGCTTGCCAGCAGAATCAATTGGTTGTTGGGAGGACCTGGAAGCTGCATTCCTCGACAATTTCCAGGGCACTTATGTGCGACCACCAGACGCCGATGACCTAAGCCACATAATTCAGTAGCCAGAGGAATCGGCCAGACAATTCTAGACACGGTTCCTAACCAAGAAAAATCAAATCATTGACTGTCCGGACGCAGAGGCCCTAGCAGCCTTCAAGAATAACATCCGCGACGAGTGGCTTGCACGGCACCTAGGACAGGAAAAGCCGAAATCTATGGCAGCCCTCACGACACTTATGACCCGCTTTTGCGTGGGAGAAGACAGCTGGCTAGCTCGCAGCAATAACATGACCAAGAGCCCTGGTACTTCGGATACCAAGGACAGCTGTGGCAGGTCT
This sequence comes from Triticum urartu, assembly GCF_056163025.1. NCBI lineage: Eukaryota > Viridiplantae > Streptophyta > Magnoliopsida > Poales > Poaceae > Triticum > Triticum urartu. The sequence goes on along the minus strand of NC_141874.1, from coordinate 319,065,658 downwards.
TGTCGCAACAAGCAAAAGCACCGCATTAACGGCGACAATGCTGAGGATACGGCAGTTAATGCCGGATTCAAAAGCTCTAAACCCGGTCAGCGGAAAAAGCCAATCAAAAGAAATAGTCTGGGCCCGTCCAGTTTGGACCGAATACCCGAACGCTCATGCCAGATACATGGAACCCCCAAAAAACCATCCAATCACACCAACAGGGATTGTTGGGTGTTCAAGCAGGCAGGCAAGTTAAATGCCGAAAGCAGAGACAAGGGGCTGCATAGTGATGACGAGGAGGAGCCCCGGCCGCCGAACAACAGCAGACAGAAAGGTTTTCCCCCACAAGTGCGGACGGTGAACATGATATATGCAACCCACGTCCCCAAGAGGGAGCGGAAGCGTGTGCTAAGGGACGTATACGCAATGGAGCCAGTCGCCCCAAAATTCAACCCATGGTCTTCCTGCCCAATCACTTTTGATCGAAGGGACCACCCCACTAGCATCCATCATGGTGGATTCACCGCATTGGTTCTAGACCCAATTATTGACGGATTTCACCTCACTAGAGTCCTTATGGACGGCGGCGGCAGCCTGAACCTGCTTTATCAGGATACAATGCGGAAAATGGGCATCGATCCCTCGAGGATTAAACCCACCAGAATGACCTTTAAAGGTGTCATACCAGGTGTAGAAGCCAACTGTACAGGCTCAGTTACACTTGAAGTGGTCTTCGGATCTCCGGATAATTTTCGAAGCGAGGAGTTAATCTTCGACATAGTCCCGTTCCGCATTGGCTATCACGCACTATTCGGGCGAACCGCATTTGCCAAGTTCAATGCGGTGTCGCACTACGCATACCTCAAGCTCAAGATGCTAGGCCCTCGAGGCGTCATCACGGTCAATGGAAACACCGAACGCTCTCTCCGAATGGAGGAGCATACGGCGGCTATCGCAGCGGAAGTACAAAGCAGCCTCTCAAGGCAATTCTCCAGTCCGGCCATTAAACGTCCGGACACAATCAAGTGCGCCCGGAGTAACCTACAACAAGACCGCCTGGCACGTTCCGAGCAAGCGTAGCAATGCGGCCCCAACCCCAGCCCTCGCGAACTTGCGAAACCAGTGTTGCACGTACATAACTACGCTCTAGAAATACCATGGGCACAGGGGGAGGGGCACCATCCCGGCACGCCTGAAACGCGGCTTAAACCGCACTAGGGGCTGCCGATTTCTTAATTTTCTCTTATTTTCAGGACTCCATTCTTCGGATGGCTTGTCCGGCAGTACAATTGCCGCACAAACGATACAACCAGGGAAGCAGAAAGCTACGCCGCACTATGGAACTCCAAGGTGGTCTCTATACCGAGCAGTATACCTGTTTCGCATAACATTCCGCAGCTCGCCCCTGGAAAGGACATATTTGATAGTCCCATCTTTTGCTTATCGCACTATTTGTATCATTCTGCTTTGATCGCAGCTTTTTTAAATAAACAATGCATAGCTTCCGTCTATTATTGCATTACCTTTTTTTACGAATATATGTTCATTAATGACATGTTGCACCCGTACACTTTGGTACGGCCAATACGCCAGGGGCTTAAGTACCCCACAACATGGTGTGAGAATTTCAAACACTTTCACAAGTGCGGCACCCCAAACTTATAGCATTATATGCATCTGCTCCGAATCATGTCTTGGGTCAATAGTTGGGTTTGCCCGGCTCCTATGTTTTGGTACCTTACGTTCCGTCATATCGGCTAAGGTAGCACTAGGAGAACTACTGCGATTGTGCCCCAGTTGAGCAGGGCTAAGCACCTCAGTAGAGAAAGCTAAAACTGGCCGTCATGATGAGGCGAGAGCTGGTCGCTGTTCGAGAGGTTTTCGAGTCCCTAAAGACTTATGCCGCTTAGAGCGAGGAGTCGGCTTTGTCCGGCCTAGGCGTGGATAGCGCCCTGAAGTCGGTCTTCCGAACACTAGGGGCTTCACCAAAATTTAAAATTATAGAATTCTATGGCTAAGTGAGAGTGTTCAAGCATTATAGTCCGATTGCCTTGTTCGTTGTGTTGAGCGCCTCCCTCGAAGGACCCAAGAATGGGAAAAGGAGCGCTTATGTTTATCCCGAACACCCCAGCACTCGTGGCATGGGGGCAGAAGCCGACGACTCGCCATCTCTCAAATTTGATGAACGGCCGCACAGAAGGTAATATTTTAAATACAAAAGCGTTGCTTAGCGCATATGAACAAGTTTTCAGCGTATAGGATCACAAATGCGAGTTTACTCAAAAATTACATCTTTGGAGCATTCATCCGCTATAAGGCAGGCACCCTTCAGGACGCCCTCATAATACGCTTCCGGGACGCAATGCTCCTTGCCCGACGGCGGCCCGTCCTTCACCAGCTTCTCCGCATCCATCTTGCCCCAGTCCACTTTAGCACGGGCAAGCGCCCTACGGGCACCTTCGATGTAGATAGAGCGCTTGATTACTTCAAGCCGTGGACAGGCATCCACCAGCCGCCTCACCAGCCCGAAGTAGCTCCCAAGCAGAGCCTCTCCAGGCCACAACCGAACTATGAGGCCCTTTACGGCCTGTTCGGCAACCTTGTGGAGCTTGACCATCTACTTCAGCTGGTCGCTCAAAGGCACCAGGCATCCGGCCTCAGCATACTGAGACCAAAACACCATCTCCGTCGAGCTCCCCTCCTCGGCTCGCTAGTAGGCGGCGACATCAGACGCACTACAGGGCAAATCGGCGAATGCTCCTGGAGAGCTCCGGACTCGGGTAAGTAACAAATAATTCACTTTCACATGCTTGCTTTGCATAATGAATGCCTTACCCGCTGCTATCTTCTTCATCGCGTCAATTTCTTTGAGGTCTTTCTAGGCTTTGGCCTTGGCAGACTTCGTGTTTTGAGGGCTGCCGCAAGCTCGGACGCTTGCGTCTTTGAGTCAAGCTCCAAACTCTCGTGTTTTTTCACGAGAGCATGGAGCTCTTTCTGCACCTCCTCCACCCGCGCCTCCTGCTACTCTCTCTCCATGCGCTCCGCGGCCGCCCTGTTTTCGGCTTCGGATAGCTGTTGCTTAAGGGTTGCCACCTCGGCCGTGGCCCCTATAATAGCACGTTGATCCTGTCATTTTTTGCAACAACATCTTCTCTATATAATTGCGCAAGGTATTACTTACCTTCCTTCTCCTCGAGTTGCCTCTTGGCATGGCCGAGCTCGTTCTCGGACCGTGCGAGGTTCTGCTTCAGCGTATCCACCTCCGCAGTCAGTGCGGCGGAGGCCAGCAGCGAAGCCTGCATACGTATATTGACTTGATTATGTTAGACTCCTCTGATTATTAGATCCTCTATTCGGCTTTTCTTTTCGAATGCCGAACAGAGCATCAGGGGCTACTGTCTATGCGGTAATATTTTTACATATTCTTTACCTACCTCAAAGCCCGTTAGAAGGCTGGCACAGGCTTCAGTCAGTCCGCTCTTGGCGGACTGAACCTTCTGGATCACCGCACTCATAATAGTGTGGTGCTCCTCGTCGATGGAGGCGCCGTTAAGCGTCTCCAGCAAATTGTCCGGTGCCTCCGGTTGGACGGAGGTCACTGTCTCGCTAGGCTTGCTCCTCTTGGAATGAGGCCGCCTACTGGAGTCCGGAACCATTGAAGGTTCCCGCGCGGTGTCTGTCTCAAGGCCGGACTCAGAGCCCTTGGGGGTTTTATTCCCTTTGCGCCTGGAGTCCGGGAGGTCGCCTTGCGGCTCCTCCAGGACCACCTCCTCCTGGCTTGGAACCTGTTGGGACAGCACCTTGGCGTCGTCCGTAGGGTGGGGGGAGGTAGCCGTCGGAAGCGAATTCCAATCCAACGAATCCAGGGAACCGCTCGACGACATGTTGAGCCGGTCTTTGGATGGACTGCATAAACATGTTCGACATAAGGAAAAGTTGTGCAATGGAATAATACTATGAATCACTCTGGTATCCGGACACTTACGACCTCGCCAGGGGCTTGGCCCTGTGCGGCCACTCCTCTTCGCCGTCGTTGGTGTTGTGGAGCCGTCCGGAGGAAGGGTTTTTCCCTTCTTGGACCCTTCGGCCTCCCTAGTTGGGGCGGCCTTCCTTTTCTTCTCTCCCCCCGCTGGAGGGGGAGAGGTCTCTTCTTCCTCCTCCTCGTCTTCACGGGAGGAGTGCGTCTTGGAGTCGTCGGATGATGAATCCGACACCCCCAGGCGCCGGGCACTCTTTCGAGTCCCCGTGGTCTTCTTCTTGGCCTTCTTCTCCGGCACCACATAGGGTGCCGGAACCAGCAGCTTCGCCAAGCGAGCGTCCGCTGGGCCTTCGGGCAAAGGAGCCGGATAGTTGATCTGTCCGGACGTCTCCTGCCAATCCTGTCAAAGGTAAGGGAGCTTAAGATCCCGCATGGAGTCAAACTATGAAAAACTAATACCCTGTAAAAGATAAAAACAGCTTATCGCACGAGCGCGACGCTGTGTGCTGAATCCGCGATCCTCGATAGCGGATGCGGGGGCCTCGGCGCCCTTGAAAAGCACCTTCCAGGCATCTTCGTACGTTGTGTCAAAGAGCCTGCTTAGAGTTCGGTGCTGCGCTGGGTCGAACTCCCACAGGTTGAAAGCTCGATGTTGACACGGGAGGATCCGGCGGATGAGCATAAACTGGACTACGTTGACAAGTTTGAGCTTCTTGTCCACCAGGGTTTGGACGCATGTTTGGAGTCCGGTCAGCTCTCCTTCTTTACCCCACGACAGGCCCGTCTCTTTCCAGGAGGTGAGCCGCATAGGGGGTCTAGATCGGAACTCGGGGGCTGCGACCCATTCAGGGTTGCGCGGCTCAGTGATGTAAAACCACCCTGATTGCTACCCCTTTAGGGACTCCACGAAGGAGCCCTCGGGCCATAGGACGTTGGGCATCTTGCCCACCATGGCGCCTCCGCACTCTGCCTGAGTGCCGCGCACCACCTTCGGTTTGACATTGAAAGTCTTGAGCCATAGGCCGAAATGGGGGCGGATGCAGAAGAAAGCCTCGCACACGACGATAAACGCCGAGATATTGAGGACAAAGTTCGGGGCCAGATCGTGGAAATCCAGGCCATAGTAGAACATGAGCCCCCGGACAAATGGGTGGAGAGGGAAGCCCAATCTGCGGAGGAAATGGGGGAGGAACACCACCCTCTCATGGGGCCTGGGGGTGGGGATGAGCTGCCCCTCTTCGGGAAGCTGGTGCGCAATGTCGTTAGACAAGTATCCGGCCTTCCTCAGTTTTTTGATGTGTCCCTCCGTGATGGAGGAGACCATCCACTTGCCTCCCGCTCCGGACATGGCTGGAGAAGGTTGAGGTGGGGTGTGCGGACTTGGGCGCTGGAGCTCGAGTGCGCGGAAATGGATAGGCAAAGGAGGAAGAAGGCATGGATGAAAAGGTGGATCCTTATCCCCTTATATGGGCGGACGCGACTATGCCCCCCCCCCCCACCAGCCTAGTAAAACTCGCCTATCTCCCAAGCGCCGTAGTCAATGGCGCGGTTGGGTTACTCACACCTGTATTGATGAGAATCCCGGAATAAGGGGACACGATCTCTGCTTTAGCAAGACATGCCGAGGAAACCGCCTCGCTAAATGCGCTGAGGTGGGACAATAAAACGATTCAAATAAAGACCTGGCCATGGTGTGATGTCACACTACGGAATACGTCAGCAGATTAGGTTTTTGTAAATATTATTCTCTCTATGGCAATATGTGGAAACATATTTTGCAGAGCCGGACACTACCTTTGCGTTCAAAATCTTCTATGAAGTACTTGGAGGAGGAACCCACCTTGCAATGCCGAAGACAATCTGCGCAGCGGACTAGTCGTCATTGAAGCCTGGTTCAGGGGCTACTAAGGGAGTCCTGGATTAGGGGGTGTCCGGACGGACGGACTATACCTTTGGCCGGACTCCTGGACTATGAAGATGCAAGATTGAAGACTTCGTCCCGTGTCCGGAAGGGACTTCCCTTGGCGTGGAAGGCAAGCTTGGCGATACGGATATGTAGATCTCCTACCATTGTAACCGACTCTGTGTAACCCTAGCCCTCTTCGGTGTCTATATAAACCAGAGAGTTTTAGTCCGTAGGACGAACAATAATCATACCATAGGCTAGATTTTAGGGTTTAGCCTCTCTGATCTCGTGGTACATCTACTCTTGTACTACCCATATCATCAATATTAATCAAGCAGGACATAGGGTTTTACCTCCATCAAGAGGGCCCGAAAATCGGTAAAACATCGTGTCCCCTGCCTCCTGTTACCATCCGACCTAGACGCACAGTTCGGGACCCCCTACCCGAGATCCGCCAGTTTTGACACCGACAACATGCAACCACCAGCACCACCGCCACTAGGTCATCCTCATGCATATCATCGCAATGGTAGGGCTGCACAACCATCTCAGGTACGTGATCATGACCATCTCCCTAAACTGAAATTGAACATTCCACCATTTGAGGGTAGATATGTTCCTGATATATATCTTACTTGGGAGTTAGCAACTGAACAACGATTTACATGTTTACAATATGATAGAGCCAAAGGTGTCCCGATGTTTCGATGAGATGGTGGCTATCGTTTTCTGTGGGAGTCGACCTTGACGATCCGACTACGAACGTGCGAGACGTCGCGCCTTAGCAATCGCTAAACCAACTTCCGAGGGGTTATTGACCACGCTGGAGCACGATCAACCTGACCACGAGGGCCTGTTTCCTGCGAGCAAACGAAGAACAAGCAAGAAACTGAGATTGCAATCTGGATATTGCGAATATAAGATGAAAGCTTTATTGATCAAGGTGGGGTTCTGTGACGTCTTGGTCTGGTCGTTGGACACAAACGAAATACGAGAAGTTGCAGCTATGGCGAGCTTTTAATCTAAACAAAACCCAAAGTCTAAACGACGCCCTAAGGGCTGTATATATGGAGGAAGAGAGGGGAATTTCGTGGCCCTTGAGGGTGGGGTCCGAAACCAACCCTAACTCTTGTTTCCCCACACAGACGGACTAAAAAAATAGCCTATACTTAAGTATTTCGAAATTACATGGGCCTGGCCCATTAATAAGGTGACACAGCACCTAGAATAGCCTATGGACGAATATTATGAAGTGGCATCTTGTATATTTCGTCCATCTCTTCATGCACTCCTTATGGCGGCTTCAAAGTCCTTAAATCATCACTTGTAACTCCGTTCTTGATCCCCTTGCGCATGCCATCAACTCCATGCGTGTTCTTGCTCCAATGTTCATCCTTCTCCAAGCTAGGCCCTTCATTTGAAAGCAAAACAAATGTATCCAATTTAGGCAGCATCATAATCTCATGAACATTAGAATCATTACCAAGAAACGAAAGTACCTGGTAATTTAATTGGCGTGCGCGAGCTCTAGTAATTGGTCCAGTATATGTAACAGTAGGGGCTGTGGGTGTAACAATGGTATTGATGTCCTCATCATCCTCCCCTTCTTGAAATGAAGTCGTCCTCGACGGAAGCTCATCTTCCTCACCCAAATAAGGCTTCAAATCTGCAATGTTAAAAGTGGGACTAACCCCAAAATCTGGAGGTAGCTCAAGTTTATATGCATTATCATTTATTTTCTCTAAAACCTTAAAAGGACCATCAGCACGTGGCATTAGCTTTGATTTGCGCAGATTAGGAAATCTATCTTTACGCAAATGTAACCAAACAAGATCTCCAGGTGCAAACACAACATGTTTTCTACCCTTATCTCCAGCAAGTTTATATTTAGCATTCATACGCTCAATGTTTTCCTTAGTTAACTCATGCATTTTTAAAATCAATTCAGAATGTTCTTTAGCATCAAAATTAACCTTCTCCGAAGATGGAAGAGGCAACAAATCAATAGGTGCACGAGGTAGGAAACCATACACAATTTCAAAAGGGCACATCTTAGTAGTAGAATGCAATGAACGATTATAAGCAAATTCAATATGAGGCAAGCATTCTTCCCACATTTTCTTGTTATTCTTCAAAACAGCCCTAAGCATAGTAGACAATGTTCTATTGACTACTTCAGTTTGTCCATCAGTTTGGGGGTGACAAGTAGTACTAAAAAGCAGCTTAGTCCCCAACTTAGCCCATAAACATCTCCAAAAGTGGCTAAGAAATTTAGTATCACGATCTGAAACAATAGTATTTGGCACACCATGTAAGCGAATAATTTCACGAAAGAACAAATCAGCAACATTAACAGCATCATCGCTTTTATGACATGGTATAAAGTGTGCCATTTTCGAGAACCTATCCATGACAACAAATATGCTATCCCTCCCCTTCTTTGTTCTAGGTAAACCTAAAACAAAGTCCATAGATATATCCTCCCAAGGAACACTAGGTACAGGCAAAGGAATATATAAACCATGAGGATTGAGTCGTGACTTAGCTCTTTGACATGTAGTGCAGCGAGCAACAAAACGCTCAACATCCCGTCTCATCTTTGGCCAAAAGAAATGTGTAGCAAGTATATCCTCCGTCTTCTTGACGCCAAAGTGTCCCATTAATCCTCCTCCATGCGCCTCCTGCAACAACAAAAGACGAACGGAGCTAGCTGGAATGCATAGCTTGTTAGCACGAAACACAAATCCATCATTAAGAACGAACTTGTTCCAAGTTCTCCCTTCCTTACAATTCTGCAATACATCTTTAAATTCTGCATCATTAACATATTGATCCTTGATGGTCTCCAAACCAAATATTTTAAAGTCAAGTTGTGAAAGCATAGTATAACGACGAGACAAGGCATCAGCAATAACATATTCTTTACCCTTCTTGTGTTTAATCACATAAGGGAAAGTCTCAATGAATTCAACCCATTTAGCATGTCGACGGTTCAGTTTTGCTTGACTTTTAATGTGTTTCAAAGATTCATGATCAGAATGTATAACAAATTCCTTGGGCCATAAATAATGTTGCCATGTTTCTAAGGTCCGAACAAGAGCATATAATTCTTTATCATAAGTAGAATAGTTCAGACTAGGCCCACTCAATTTTTCAGAAAAGTATGCAACAGGTTTTCCATCTTGTAATAACACACCTCCTAATCCAATTCCACTAGCATCACATTCAAGCTCAAAAGTCTTATTGAAATTAGGAAGTTGGAGTAAAGGAGCATGTGTCAACTTATCTTTCAATACCGTGAAGGCTTCTTCCTGTGCGGTACCCCAAACAAAAGGTACATCCTTCTTTGTAAGTTCGTTGAGAGGTGCAGCAATGGTGCTGAAATCTCTCACAAAACGCCTATAGAAACCAGCGAGGCCAAGGAAACTCCTCACTTGTGTGACCGTTTTGGGCTGCGGCCAACTCTCAATAGCTTCAATCTTGGCTTTATCAAAGTCAATTCCCTGTGGAGTAACAACATAGCCAAGAAAAGATACTCGGTCGGTGCAAAAGGTGCACTTTCCAAGGTTACCAAACAAACGTGCATCACGTAGAGCAATAAAAACAGCATGTAAATGTTCCAAATGTTCCTCCAAAGATTTGCTATAAATCAATATGTCATCAAAGTAAACTACCACAAATCGTCCAATTAAAGCGCGTAAAACTTCGTTCATTAACCTCATGAAAGTACTAGGTGCATTAGTTAACCCAAAAGGCATGACTAACCACTCATATAATCCAAACTTAGTTTTAAATGCTGTTTTCCATTCATCTCCCAATTTCATACGAATTTGATGGTAACCACTACGCAAATCAACTTTGGAGAATATTGTAGAGCCACTCAATTCATCAAGCATATCATCTAGCCTAGGAATAGGATGACGATAACGAATTGTAATATTATTAATGCCTCTACAATCAACGCACATACGCGACGTACCATCCTTTTTCGGCACTAAATGATAGGAACAGCACAAGGACTAAGGGATTCGCGTATATAACCTTTGTCGAGCAGTTCTTGTACTTGACGCATAATCTCCTTCGTCTCCTCTGGATTGGTACGGTATGGTGCACGGTTGGGTAATGATGCACCGGGAATTAAGTCAATTTGATGCTCAATCCCGCGAATAGGTGGTAATCCCGGTGGCACGTCTTGTGGAAAGACGTCGGCGAACTCCTGCAAAATGTTAGTGACAGCAGGAGGCAAAGAGGAAGGCACGTCCTCGAATGAAAATAATGCCTCTTTGCACACAAAAGCATAGCAAACAGATTTGCTAAAATCTAGATCATCAATATCAGATTTGGTGGCAAGTAAACATGCACTTTTCAATTTAATTTCAGAAGCAACACTAGATTGTTTATTATTATTAGGCTGCATTTGTTGCTCAAATTCTTTTGCCACAATCTGATTTTCACTCTTAGTTTTCTCCTGTTTTGCTTTATTAGCTCTATTAATATCATCTTGCAAAATGGAATCAGGAGTCATAGGAAGCAAAGTAATATTTTTATCCTTATGAACAAGAGTATACTGATTGTTTCTACCATGGTGAATAGAATTTTTATCAAATTGCCATGGTCTACCAAGTAATAAGGAACATGCTTGCATAGGTACCACATCACAATCAACATAATCAGCATATGTAGAGATACTAAAATGCACACGAACAGTACGTGTTACCTTAACCTTGCCGCTGTTGTTGAACCATTGGATGTAGTAAGAATGTGGATGTGGTCTTGTGGTGAGAGATAGCTTCTCCACCATCTCGATGCTAGCCAAGTTGTTGCAACTCCCTCCATCTATGATCACGCGAACAGAACGTTCCTTCACAACTCCCTTTGTATGGAACAAATTATGCCTCTGATTTTGCTCAGCTTGTGTAACCTGCACACTCAAAACACGTTGAGCAACTAAACATTCATACCTGTCAGCATCTTCAGGAGCCATGTATTGCGTCTCATGATCAGAATCGTCTCCACCGTGTTCGTCACGTGTAATAAGAGCCAAAGTCTCCTCATCATAGTCACTAGCGGACTCATACCCACCATCCTCAGTAACAATCATCACACGCTTAGATGGGCATTCTCTCGCATAATGACCTCCACCCTTGCAACATCGACAAATAATATCATGTGTTTGCCCTGTTGATGCCATGGATGAAGAAGAGCTCTTTGCAGGCCCAGAAGGTGTGCTCTTGGCAGATAGTGGTGATTGTGCCTGCTTTATTGTATCACGGTTGGAGGTGGCAGCCGACGGAGGCGCCGGTGTAGCAGAACGTGTGGAAGTAGATGATGCACGTGGTGTCCATGAAGAAGGTCGACCTGCAGAAAAGTTAGTCCGCGCCAATGCCTGTCGATCCTGCACTTCACGTTCAGCTTTACAAGCAAGATGGAATAAACGAGTGATATTAGTATACTCCTTATACTCTAGAATCGTCTGAATCTCTCTATTTAATCCACCCATAAAACATGCAAGCATAGCTTCATTCTCCTCAACAACACCACATCTAATCATGCCAGTTTGTAATTCCTGATAATATTCTTCTACAGAATTTTTTCCCTGTCTTAAGCGCTGCAATTTTTGAAGTAATTCACGTTGATAATATGGTGGAACCCAACGAGTACGCATAGCAGTTTTCAAAGCAGCCCAAGTAGCAGGAATGGGATATAATCTACAATGCTCAGACCACCAAACACATGCAAAACTAGTGAATGCACAAACAGCAGCAGGAACACGTCTCTCCTCGGGATATTGTAAACATGTAAATCGTTGTTCAGTTTCTAACTCCCAAGTAAGATATATATCAGGAACATATCTACCCTCAAATGGTGGAATATTCAATTTTAGTTTAGGGAGATGGTCATGATCTCGTACCTGAGGGTGAGCCCTACCATTGCCATTGTTTGCATGTGGACGACCTGATGGTTGCTGTGCTGGTGGTGGCACGTAGTTCTGATTTTGATCAACCTCATCCTCGTAATCGCCAACAAAATCATCCTCCTCTGCATCAACAGCAGGAGCCACAGAAGTAGCAACAGTAGCACCAACAGTTTGGCCAGGTGCAAGAGGGAGACGGCTCGCTCGGCGGAGGGTTGTTTCACGATGTGTAGGTAGTCGTCGTTGTTGTTGTTGTAGAGGTGCGTTAGGTGCAGCCGGTGGTGGTGGTGGAAGACGCGCGAGCAATTCATTAAACCTGTTATCGAGCTTTGTTTCGAACGTCTTCTCCATGTCATCTATCTTCTCCATGGCCTCTTCAAATCTGTTTAGCACATCCTGCACCTGTCCATTCATCATTTGCTGAAATTTATCATGCAACTCCTGATTCGTCATGTTCTCCCAGTCAGTCTCGTCAGCTTGTGATCCTGCCATGGTTAGCAACAATAGAAAACACACAAGAATATGATCCTACAGAATACTAACAAGAGGTGGTGGTGGCGGGTGTCACAAATCCGTCAAGCAAATCTCAAATTCTTACCAGTTCTTACCTAGCAGCAGGCGGTGACCGGCAACCGTTGTAGTCACAACTCTCAAAAGCTTGGATAGAGCGATTGCCAGGGAGAGTCAAACGCACGACGTAGAGGTATGTGGAGCTGGGAAGGCTTATAGTATGGTAGCAAAAAGGGTTAGCAATAATCAATTCAGAGATGCAAAGTTGAATAAACGCTCAACGACGGTACTGTGCTGGTCCTAGGCTAGACCGTGCTAGAGACGCGAGCCTAGAACACTAACAAAATCACGGCGCTGCACGTAAATAAGGGAAAAGCACACTCTGGAACTTTTTTTTTCGCTTTTTTTGCGCTCCTCGTTTTTTTTGCGCTCCTCTTTTTTTTGCGAAAAATTACTATAATGGCGAGTGTCTCAAAACTCTTCCCTCGTCAAACTGATAGGATGGGCACGAAAAAAAAATTTCACTTTTTTTTCGGAAATCAGGGCAGCGACGACGAAAAAGTGCGACAAAAAATCACTATGATGGCACGTGGCTCAAAAGACTCAGAAAAACCTAAAAATAGGATAGGGAAAAATATTTTTGCCCGTGAAAATTTTGGCCTAAAAACTGCCCGGGGGTCTCCAGACTCTTTTTTCTTTTTTTTTTCGAGACCTACGCAGGCGAGGAAACACGAATCGGAATTGAGATTGATCTCAAGAACAAACCTAATAAGAGAAGAACTCGGATTGGTGGTGGATATATGGTTACAGATTGGTGGTGGTATATGGATACGGATTGGTGGTGGTATACGGATACGGATTCAGAACGGTGGCGGATAAGCAATGGTGGTAGATGGGCGATGATGATGGTGCGGCGGCGGCGTGACAACTTATGACCAGAACTTGAAACTCTAAAAGACTAGACTCTAAGACCAGCAACTTGACACGACGATGCAACCGCAAATTCAACAAATCAAAAACCCTAAAAAGATTATGCAAAGGCTCAGATTGGTTCGGATATGATGAACTAACCCTAATTTTTTTTGTGGCTTTTTTGTGGACTGTAGGTATGAAGAACATACTCGATCTAATGTACGAAAAACTGTAAAAATCTCACCGAGCAACCTGGAAATCTGATACCACTTGATAGAGGCAAAGGTGTCCCGATGTTTCGATGAGATGGTGGCTATCGTTTTCTGTGGGAGTCGACCTTGACGATCCGACTACGAACGTGCGAGACGTCGCGCCTTAGCACTCGCTAAACCAACTTCCGAGGGGTTATTGACCACGCCGGAGCACGATCAACCTGACCACGAGGGCCTGTTTCCTGCGAGCAAACGAAGAACAAGCAAGAAACTGAGATTGCAATCTGGATATTGCGAATATAAGATGAAAGCTTTATTGATCAAGGTGGGGTTCTGTGACGTCTTGGTCTGGTCGTTGGACACAAACGAAGTACGAGAAGTTGCAGCTATGGCGAACTTTTAATCTAAACAAAACCCAAAGTCTAAACGATGCCCTAAGGGCTGTATATATGGAGGAAGAGAGGGGAATTTCGTGGCCCTTGAGGGTGGGGTCCAAAACCAACCCTAACTCTTGTTTCCCCACACATACGGACTCTAAAAATAGCCTATACTTAAGTATTTCGAAATTACATGGGCCTGGCCCATTAATAAGGTGACGCAGCACTTAGAATAGCCTATGGACGAATATTATGAAGTGGCATCTTGTATATTTCGTCCATCGCTTCATGCACTCCTTATGGCGGCTTCAAAGTCCTGAAATCATCACTTGTAACTTCGTTCTTGATCCCCTTGCGCATGCCATCAACTCCATGCGTGTTCTTGCTCCAATGTTCATCCTTCTCCAAGCTAGGCCCTTCATTTGAAAGCAAAACAAATGTATCCAATTTAGGCAGCATCATAATCACATGAACATTAGAATCATTACCAAGAAACGAAAGTACCTGGTAATTTAATTGGCGTGCGCGAGCTCTAGTAATTGGTCCAGTATATGTAACAGTAGGGGCTGTGGGTGTAACAATGGTATTGATGTCCTCATCACAATATCCTGAGGAGAGACGTGTTCAAGGCGCTGTTTGTGCTTTCACTAGCTTTGCACGTGTTTGGTGGGTCTGAACATTGTAGATTATATCCTATTCCAGCAACTTGGGCTGCTTTGAAAACTGCTATGCGTACTCGTTGGGTTCCACCATATTATCAACGTGAATTACTTTAAAAATTGCAGCGTTTAAGACAAGGAAAAATTTTTGTAGAAGAATATTATCAGGAATTACAAAACTGGCATGATTAGATGTGGTATTGTTGAGGAGAATGAAGCTATGCCTGCACGTTTTATGGGTGGATTAAATAGAGAGATTCAAACCATTCTAGGGTATAAGGAGTATACTAATATCAATTGTTTATTCCATCTTGCTTGTAAAGCTGACCATGAAGTGCAGGATCGACAGACATTGGCGCGAACTAACTTTTCTGCAGGTCGATCTTCATCATGGACACCACGTGCATCCTCTATTTCCACTGCAAGAGCACCTCCATCAGGTGCCACCTCCAGCCGTGATACAAGAAAGCAAGCACAACCACCACTATCTGCCAAGAGCACACCTGCTAGGCCTGCATAGAGTTCTTCTTCTTCCATGCCATCAATAGGTCACACAAGTGATATTATTTGTCGTCGTTGTAAGGGAAGAGGACATTTTGTGAGAGAATGCAAATCTCAGCGTGTGATGATTGTTACTAAGGATGGTGGGTATGAGTCCGCTAGTGACTATGATGAGGAGACTTTGGCTCTTATTACACATGAAGAACACGGTGGAGAGGATTCTGATCATGAGACGCAATACATGGCTGTTGAAGATGCTGACAGGTATGAATGTTTAGTTGCTCAACGTGTTTTGAGTGTGCAGGTTACACAAGCTGAGAAAAATCAGAGGCATAATTTTTTCCATACAATGGGAGTTGTGAAGGAATGTTCTGTTCGCGTCATCATAGATGGAGGGAGATGCAATAACTTGGCTAGCATGGAGATGGTGGAGAAGCTATCTCTCACCACAAGACCTGGTGTAGGGTGGAACCCTAAGTGGAGATCTTTCATGAATTGGAGGGGGAATCCCCAAGAACAGGATGAACACAAGAGGGAAAACAAGAGGAACACTCAAGAACAAGTCCAATCACACATCCACTAGACAATCAAACACACAAGATCCACAAGGTACATGAACAATCAAAGGGAAATAAGATACATGGTAGAGTTCATCCAAAATCCTATGAAGGAGATGAGGGCTTGATGATCTAGATAGATCCTTCCCACAAGGGGGTCTTTATCCACTAGGAATCTTCTCCAATGGAGGCCTTGAACTCCAATGGAGTGTCTCTCTCTCAAGAGGAATCCCACAAGGGGAGATACATGAGCTAAGCTCTAGTGTTTAGATCTATTCTTAGCTAAGTCTAAATGGAGGAGATGAAGGAGTATATATAGTCCTAGGCAAAGAGAGGGATAAGTGGAAGTGAAATGGTAAAGCAAGGGCAAAGCCCGCAGCATCACACAGGGGGGGCCCATGTGCACGGGGTAAGTGGAGCCCGTGCGCACGGGGTATCCAGAGACCTGACGCAAGGGCCCGTGCGCACGGGGTCCGTGAGGCCCGTGGGAATGGGGGTCCCGTGGGCACGGTACACGCCCGTGCGCACGGGGTCTTCAGGACCGCTAGCTTGGGAGGCCCGTGGGCACGGGGTCGGAGGGGCCCGTGCGCACGGGGTTGCCTGGGAGCTGCTGCCTTCTTCTTGGCGCTTCCTTCTCCGCTTCCAGGCTTCCCTCTTGGATGGTGTAGATGTTCTCTTCTTCTTGGACTCCTCCTTGATGAATGTGTAGCTCCGCTCACACCTATGTATGCATACGAGAGAGGGGTCAAGTAGTATACCATCCTCGAGAGGTACAAGTGGACATGTGTAAAGGAGATGATTCACCTTTGTATGTATGAAGTAGATGTGGCACGTGTCACTTGCCAAATGGACTCTTTACATGGTGATGTCCATAGGATGCTCCGCATCATCCCCTCCCCCTTGGGAAAGATCCGACCTCGGATCGAAAGCCAAATCACCATTGGAAAGAGATGATGTTGACGTGTAGTAGTGGACGATCACCAAAGCATTCATCATCTTGTATTTCCAAATGGGCACTCTCCGATGTCATACCATCTTGTAATTCCTTCAAAAGGAGCAAAGATAACAAGAACATGGAAAAACAAATGTGGTTGGTGTAAGAGCAAAACCAAGCATTCAAGAGGTGGTTCACCCAACAAGTGTTGTCATCAAGCATAGCATATGGTTTGACAAAGAAGTGTGGCATGGCATTTAAGCATATAAGGTGAGCACAATCAAGGACATCATGGAAACAAGTATGCAAATGGGAGGTAAAGATGCTAATATGTGTGACAAGTGAACAAGCATCAACCTCAAGATCATAGCAAGAATGCGCAATGTGCTCAACAAAAGGTCTATGGTAGGCATAGGAATCATTCACAACACCAAATAGAATGAGGTGTCTAAAAACATGGGTCAAGTGCAAGACAATCCAAGCATAATGTGCATGGGGTGTAGTGAATATAGTGTGGCACTCAACACAATAGAAAGAGCAAGTGTTCATCATGTGTGAGGCAATCAAGGCAAGCATGTAGCAATCGATGGAACATGTCATATGTGAAGTGATGACTGTTGCAACCAAACATATGAGAGGAGCAAGTAATCCAAGAATTGGATGCAACATACAAGGCATATATATCATGATGAACAATAAGTCTCATGGTGCAAGCAACACAAGTAGTATGATCCGCAATAGCCATGCTCAAGAAAGATGTCACCTTGAAGGCGTGTCCTTGTGCATTCTTCACAATGCCGAAGAGGTAGCAAAGGTGTTGGAGAAGCGAGTCGTGGTCGAATGTATGAGGCTCGCTCTCAAGAGCTTGAATGGTCAACTCATGTGAAGCGGAAGTCGACAGAATGTCCAAGTATCCTACACATGAACAAAACAAAGCAAAGAACGTATGCGCACGGTAGATAAACACATCGTCCATCATGATGGTTCTCTTCTCTTGCACATAACCATTAGAAACACAAGTGCAAGAATAATATGATGCAACAATGGCAATATTCATGGCACTAGGTATATGGTGCAAAGGGGTAAGACAAGCATGCTTCACAAGAAATATGTTTGAATCTCCAAATATATGCGAGAATGCTATGGGGGCAATCTCATTAGCAAGACTAAAGGCATAGTTGCACTCAATACATGGCAAATCATCTAGAATGAGAGAGGCAACATGGGGAGATATATGACAAGAAGCAATAATAATCATGTGATAAGCATGTAGATGGTTGTCATCAACCGCATGAAGTGAGCAAGTATGAGTCATCGGTGATGCAACAAGGCAAGCAATCATAGGAAACAAGTCGTCCAAGCTAGTAGTGCGAAGATGCAACATACTAGAGTAAATAATGGCAATCATGTCATGTGAGAAAGTAATAGGCATAGGCAATGCACATGACATATCGCAAGCACAAACACAAAGCAAGATCATAGTATCATCATAGGCATGGGGCACAAAGTAGACATGGCAATAACAAGCAATATCTCCACCAAGCTTGCAAATACACATACAAATATGAGAATCAATCATCATGTGTAATGCAAAGCATGGGTCACAAATGCATGGCAAAGGCATATGAATAATCATATCATGCAAAGTGAACATGGCAAGATGGGCAAAGGATATATAATGGACAATAACCCATAGCCAAGTGAGGGTCATGTAGAAGAAATGCGCGAAGTATTTGCGCGAAGAGAGCGGTGGGAAAGACAATCCATGGGATCCCAAGTCATCCTTGCTCTCTAGAGTTCGTTTTGTCAACTCGTGGGATTGTGAGGTTGACAAGTATTCATGGGTACCTACACAAAAGAGACACAAACCAAAGAAATTGTGCGTGTGGTAAATGTACAAGATAAGCATTGTGTGAGTTAGCACAAGATAAGCATTGCTCAAAGAAATTTGATGCATGGTATAAGAACATGTCATCCATCATGAAAGAATAGTTATTATGTATGACACGATGGGGACACAAATTGAGAATGGAAGTATATGGAACATAATTCATGGAAAGCATATGGTGCGCACAAGTATTGGGATCATGCAATGAATGGGATGAATCAAAATCTCCTAAAATGTATGAGGAAATTATGGGGGTCTCCTCATGAGCAATAATGGAAACATCATATGGAGAAAATGGACAACATCCAAAACAATGCATATCCGAAGCTAGGTGTTCATGGCATGGCATATGAGATAAATGATGCAAAGGGAGCATATCAATATCATCACAAGAAAAACAAATGCCAATAACCATGGGCATGTCATCTATGCCATAAGTGCAAATTGGGTTAATCTTAATGGCATATGCATAGTCACTATGAAGAGATTGCAAATATGACATGTGGTCGATCTCATGCATAGCATATGACAAGTCAAGCGGATTGGCAAACATGATGTGACCGAGAGAATTAGCACAAGAAATCCTATGTAACATGGCATCACAACTAATAGACTCCACATGGCAATCATCATACTCATCATAAATGGGTAAATCATCGCATGGGGAAGTCACACTAGCATGAAGCATGGAAATAGGTTGATCAACATCATGCAAGCAATCAACGTCAAGAATGTCCACTAGTGGGACTAGAGCATCACCTTCACCTATGTTACCTTGTTCATTCCACTAAAGTGGTGTAGGTGAGGTGGTAAAGACCAAATGGTGGTCATCTTCATCTTGATGGAACCATGTGGGGGGGGTGCATCATATTCCACCATGGCCATTGTCTTGTCCAAAGGTAGGACGAAGTCGTCGAGAATCGGCGCGTCATCATATAAGGGACCTAGCACCAAATGAGAAGACACAATAGAGGTAGAGGTTAAGTCGTTAGAAATCATAGTGGCCTCACATGCCCTATCAACTACCTCACTCTCTCTATGTGGTGGTTCACTCATTCCCTCACAATAGGTGCACTCAAACTCACATATGGTGGAGTCACTCTTCTCAATCAAGAGGTGGGGGTTGTGGCTCTCCTCACATGGGAATTGTGGAAACACATCATATATGGGGCTAGTGGTGAAGTCACTCTCACTCTCAATATGGTGGAAAAAGTTACTCAAGTCATCATGCGTCGCCGTGGTTGAGGTGACATACTCAACCATCTCATCGCCGTCGCCATGGATGAAGGCCGAAGATGGAACATCATCACTCTCGCCTCCTAAGATGGGAGCATCATCCTTGCTCGCCACCATGTCGCTCACCTCCAAAGCTTGGTCTTTGAAGGTCTCCGTAGTTGAACTCGTCGCCGCACTGTCTTGAAAAAGAGTCATAGGAGACTTGGCATCATCAATGCCACAAAGAGGGATGGCGGTGAAGTCGAACTTGGGAGCATCGTCTTGGAGCTCGTCGGGCTTGGACATCATGGTGGTACTAGCCTCATGCTCGTCGTGTTGGAGCTTGGTCTTCGAGAAGTGTGCTTGGGGTGGAGAAGCCTTGGCCTTCATGAGTTCTTGTTCGGCCTTGAGAGCACCAATGTAGTTGTCGTCGAGGGACTTGTAGTTCTCGAGGAAGATAGGCTTGGAGATGTCGTTGTTCAATCCCATCATGAAGTGGAACTTCATTGACATGGGGTCATCCATGCCGGCACGTCGCAAGGCATGCTTCATCTCCTTGAAGTACTCATCGATGGAGTTGGATCCTTGGATGGTGTTCTCCAATTGGCGTGGAAGTTGTTCCGTGTAGGTTGGAGGCACGAACTCTTGCCTCAAACCTCTCTTCGTCTTGCGCCAACTCATGTCGTAGCTCTCCAAAGGTGCATGAAGCCACCATGTGGACGCGTAGTCGTGGAAGTTTCTTGAGGCGCACTTCACTTGATCTTCGGGATGGACTTGATGTATCTTGAGGAAGTCGTCCATCAAACGCTCCCACTCGAGATACTCCTCGGGTTCTAGAGTCCCATAGAAAGGAATCTCGTGGTTGGTGTCGAGGTCGTAGTAGCTCAAGGGAGTAGTGGACTTGAGCTCGTGGAGTAGGCGAAGATGTCGTACGTCCGAAGGCAAAGATGCCTTGAAGTCACTTGGTGAAGATGCCAAAGGTATTGAAGAAGTCGTAGCCTTGTAGTCGATGTTGCTGTACTGTATGGCCCGTGCGCACGGAGGGGCTGGAGGCCGTGTGCACGAGGGTCGAGGGCCCGTGTGCACAGGGGTGGCAGAGAAGCCAACTCTCGTCCAGTAGGTCACTCTTCATGGTCTTGTCGATGTCGATGCTTGTGTGTACTTGCCGCAGATGGTAGCACGGAAGTCTTTGCACTTGAGCGTCTTCTCGAAGATGAGGAGGACCGCTTGCGGTTCTTGATGAGGGCCTTGAGCTCCTCCATTTGCTTGTCCATCTTGGCATCGATGACGTTCTTGATAGCATCGAACTCGTTGTCGTGGTTGTAGACCGGAGGTGAAATGCCTTGCCTATCCATCACAAAACTCGAGCAAAGGTGAGTAGGAAATGAGATAAACAATACCAAGCTACCTTTTCCCAAAGTTGAGGATGTATCTTGTATCACTGAATGTGAGATGAAAGAATAGTGGAATTGGTACCGGACATGTTCACTCACACCTATCAAGTAAAGCTTAAGGAGGAGCTTGGTGAGGATAGTGGCACAAAATTTTTATGCAAAATGTTAGCAAGAGTCAATAATGTTGGAAAATATTCACAAATTCGCAAAGTGAAACAAGTATACCAATAGCAATATGTGGCACACGAAAACACACACAGATAGATAAATGGGGTCGTGCAACCAAGGAATGAGCACAAAATGTGGAATCCACGGAAAACGCTCGTGTTGCACAACTCAAGAGAGACGCTAGCACGATTGCTCAATAGGCGGATACGACACTTGTGCACAACCTATAAGATGCAAAATGTATGAGCTTTCTATCCCACGTATGCTATGTGTATGATGTTCCCTTTGTTCTTCTCAAGGTGATCCAAGATGATCGGATATGACAATCTTATGCACAATGTGGTATGATGCTATGGCTCTCGCTTACAAGATCTTTGCTCTCTTTTCTTTTGCTTAAAAGCTTATTCTCTTTTTTTATGGCCACTATGCGAAATGCACAAACCAAGATAGCAATTGTGTATATGCGGGAACAATCTTGTCACACAAGAGATGATATGATGATACCAATATGACATGGTATGTATGCAATGGAAGGTGTAGATCACTAATGTGCACAAGTAATGTTGCCGGCAATACTCAAATGGCTAGTCTCGATAGGCAAGTGACGCAAAAGGGGTTAGGGGTTATCAATGGAATTGCAAGGGGAATGTACAATGGTGTCGTCGAGGTTACCGTCCTTGAAGATGGTGAGTGGCGGTGTTCTCAATGTAGATACCAAGATGATGGAGACTCGTCCCTAAGTAGCTGAAACACCTTAGGAAACGGTAAAAAACCGTGAACTCAAAATCTCACGGACACAAGTCAAATGGTGGTAGCGGAGATGGCAATGTGGAAGTGGTGGTGATGGATGATGAAGAAGCAACCGTCCCTAAGTAGCCGAAACACCTTAGGAGACTCAAGTCACCACTCAAACAACCACAAATGCTAAATGGAGCAAAATGGGTTAGGTTGCGGAAGGATATGGTGGATTTTGCGGATGGTATGGTGGAAGGATTATGCAAAGATGCCAAAATGTGAAAATTTTTATGGAGTCAAATGGTGATGGAACCTATCTAGGTGGATGGGGGATGTCAATAGCTACTCAACAAGGTAAAGAACGCGACAATCGGACTCCGGATGTGGAAGTTATGGCCGAAATGGTGAAGTGCACGCGGCTGCTGTAGGGGGGGCCGTGCGCACGGGGTCTAGGGCCTGTGGGAACGGGGTGCCGTGCGCACGGTACACAACCCGAGGGCACGGGGTCACCTGGGACACGCGAGTGTGGTGGATTTCTGCCCGATCTGGGCTCCAAATGGATGGATCTCTTTGCTTTGGTGTAGCTGGGGTGTATGGGGGTGGTATGGGAGGGTGGGAGGTCGAAGGGACAGCGGCCGAAGCGCACTGGAAGGGTCATGCGCACGGGGTCTGTCTGGCCCGTGTGCATGGGGTCCCGTGTGCATGGGGTCCCGTGTGCACGGGGTCCCGATGGCCCGTGTGCACGGGGTGCTCTGTGAGCGGATGAACTGCTCCGGATCCGTGGGTAAATTCGAAATTGGGGTCTAAATCGAAGGACGGAAGGTAGGGGAAGGTGGAGGAAAGCTAGATCCACTTGAAATCAAGCAAATCCATGGATCAAATCCAACAAAACATCATCCAAACAAACAAATCACAAAAAAATGCGGCTATTTTTGGTGGGGAATTTTCGAATTTAGGACGAAATCAACAAAACTAGGCTAGAAAACAAAGAGGGGGGCTCCAATTTCGTGAGAAACCTTGGCTCATGATACCAAAATGGTGTAGGGTGGAACCCTAAGTGGAGATCTTTCATGAATTGGAGGGGGAATCCCCAAGAACAAGATGAACACAAGAGGGAAAACAAGAGGAACACTTAAGAACAAGTCCAATCACACATCCACTAGACAATCAAACACATAAGACCCACAGGGTACATGAACAATCAAAGGGAAATAAGATACATGGTACAGTTCATCCCAAATCCTATGAAGGAGACGAGGGCTTGATGATCTAGATAGATCCTTCCCACAAGGGGTCTTTATCCACTAGGGATCTTCTCCAATGGAGGCCTTGAACTCCAATGGAGTGTCTCTCTCTCAAGAGGAATCCCACAAGGGGAGATACATGAGCTAAGCTCTAGTGTTTAGATATATTCATAGCTACGTCTAAATGGAGGAGATGGAGGAGTATATATAGTCCTAGGCAAAGAGATGGATAAGTGGGGGCGAAATGGTAAAACAAGGGCAAAGCCTGCAGCATCACACAGGGGCCCCGTGTGCACGGGGTAAGTGGAGCCCATGCGCATGGGGTATCTAGAGACCTGACGCAAGGGCCCATGCGCACGGGGTCCGTGAGGCCCGTGGGCACGGTACACGCCGTGCGCACGGGGACTTCAGGACCGCTAGCCTGGGAGGCCTGTGGGCATGGGGTCCGAGGGGCCCGTGCGCACGGGGTTGCCTGGGAGCTGCTGCATTCTTCTTGGCGCTTCCTTCCCCGCTTCCAGGCTTCCCTCTTGGATGGTGTAGATGTTCTCTTATTCTTGGACTCCTCCTTGATGAATGTGTAGCTCCACTTACATCTATGTATGCATACGAGAGAGGGGTCAAGTAGTATACCATCCTCGAGAAGTACAAGTGGACACGTGTAAAGGAGATGATTCACCTTTGTATGTATGAAGTAGGTGTGGCACGTGTCACTTGCCAAATGGAATCTTGACATGGTGATGTCCATAGGATGCCCCACATCAAGACCACATGGTAGAAACAATCAGTATACTCCTGTTCATAAGGATAAAAATATTACTTTGCTTCCTATGACTCCTGATTCCATTTTGAAAGATGATATTAATAGAGCTAATAAAGTAAAACAGGAGAAAAATAAGAGTGAAAATCAGATTGTGGCAAAAGAATTTGAGCAACAAATGAAGCCTAATAATAAACCATCTAGTGTTGTTTCTGAAATTAAATTGAAAAGTGCATGTTTACTTGCCACCAAATCTGATATTGATGATCTAGATTTTAGCAAATATGTTTGCTATGCTTTTGTGTGCAAAGAGGCATTATTTTCATTCGAGGACGTGCCTTCCTCTTTGCCCCCTGCTGTCACTAACATTTTGCAGGAGTTCGCTGACGTCTTTCCACAAGACGTGCCACCGGGATTACCACCTATTAGAGGGATTGAGCATCAAATTGACTGAATTCCCGGTGCATCATTACCTAACTGCGCACCATACCGTACCAATCCAGAGGAGACGAAGGAGATTATGCGTCAAGTACAAGAACTGCTCGACAAAGGTTATATACGCGAATCCCTTAGTCCTTGTGCTGTTCCTATCATTTTAGTGCCGAAAAAGGATGGTACATCGCGTATGTGCGTTGATTGTAGAGGCATTAATAATATTACTATTCGTTATCATCATCCTATTCCTAGGCTAGATGATATGCTTGATGAATTGAGTGGCTCTACAATATTCTCCAAAGTTGATTTGCGTAGTGGATACCATCAAATTCGTATGAAATTGGGAGATGAATGGAAAACAACATTTAAAACTAAGTTTTGATTATATGAGTGGTTAGTCATGCCTTTTGGGTTAACTAATGCACCTAGTACTTTCATGAGATTAATGAACAAACTTTTACTAGCTTTCATTGGACGATTTGTGGTAGTTTACTTTTATGACATATTGATTTATAGCAAATCTTTGGAGGAACATTTGGAACATTTACGTGTTGTTTTTATTGCTCTACGTGATGCATGTTTGTTTGGTAACCTTGGAAAGTGCACCTTTTGCACCGACCGAGTATCTTTTCTTGGCTATGTTGTTACTCCATAGGGAATTCAAGTTGATAAAGCCAAGATTGAAGCTATTGAGAGTTGGTCGCAGCACAAAACGATCACACAAGTGAGGAGTTTCCTTGGCCTCACTGGATTCTATAGGCATTTGTGAGAGATTTCAGCACCATTGCTGCACCTCTCAACGATCTTACAAAGAAGGATGTGCCTTTTGTTTGGGGTAGCGCACAGGAAGAAGCCTTCACGGTATTGAAAGATAAGTTGACACATGCTCCTTTACTCCAACTTCATGATTTTAATAAGACTTTTGAGCTTGAATGTGATGCTAGTGGAATTGGATTAGGAGGTGTGTTATTACAAGATGGCAAACCTGCTGCATACTTTTTTCAAAAATTGAGTGGGCCTAGTCTGAACTATTCTACTTATGATAAACAATTTTATGCTCTTGTTCGCACCTTAGAAACATGGCAACATTATTTATGGCCCAAAGAATTTGTTATAGATTCTGATCATGAATCTTTGAAACACATTCAAAGTCAAGCAAAACTGAACCGTAGACATGCTAAATGGGTTTAATTCATTGAGACTTTCCCTTATGTCATTAAACACAAGAAGGGTAAAGAAAATGTTATTGCTGATGCTTTGTCTCGTCGTTATACTATGCTTTCACAAGTTGACTTTAAAATATTTGGTTTGGAGACCATCAAAGATCAATATGTGCATGATGCCAAATTTAAAGATGTATTGCGGAATTGTAAGGAAGGGAGAACATGGAACAAGTTCGTTCTTAGTGATGGATTTATGTTTCGTGCTAACAAGCTATGCATTCCAGCTAGCTCTGTTCGTCTTTTATTATTGCAGGAGGCGCATGGAGGAGGATTAATGGGACACTTTGGCGTCAAGAAGACGAAGGATATACTTGCTACACATTTCTTTTGGCCAAAGATGAGACGGGATGTTGAGCGTTTTGTTGCTCACTGCACTACATGTCAAAAAGCTAAGTCACGACTCAATCCTCATGGTTTATATATGCCTTTGCATGTACCTAGTGTTCCTTGGGAGGATATATCTATGGACTTTGTTTTAGGTTTACCTCGAACAAAGAAGGGGAGGGATAGCATATTTGTTGTCGTGGATAGGTTCTCGAAAATGGCACACTTTATACCATGTCATAAAAGCGATGATGTTGTTAATGTTGCTGATTTGTTCTTTCGTGAAATTATTCGCTTGCATGGTGTGCCAAATACTATTGTTTCAGATCGTGATACTAAATTTCTTTGCCACTTCTGTAGATGTTTATGGGCTATGTTTGGGACTAAACTACTTTTTAGTACTAGTTGTCACCACCAAACTGATGGACAAACTGAAGTAGTCAATAGAACATTGTCTACTATGCCTAGGGCTGTTTTGAAGAATAAGAAGAAAAATGTGGGAAGAATGCTTGCCTCATATTGAATTTTCTTATAATCGTTCATTGCATTCTACTACTAAGATGTGCCCTTTTGAAATTGTGTATGGTTTCCTACCTCGTGCACCTATTGATTTGTTGCCTCTTCCATCTTCGGAGAAGTTTAATTTTGATGCTAAAGAACATGCTGAATTGATTTTAAAAATGCATGAGTTAACTAAGGAAAACATTGAGCATATGAATGCTAAATAGAAAACATGTTGTGTTTGCACCTAGAGATCTTGTTTGGTTACATTTGCGTAAGGATAGATTTCCTAATTTGCACAAATCAAAGATAATGCCATGTGTTGATGGTCCTTTTAAGGTGTTAGAGAAAATAAATGATAATGCATATAAACTTGAGCTGCCTGCAAATTTTGGGGTTAGTCCCACTTTTAACATTGCAGATTTGAAGCCTTATTTGGGTGAGGAAGATGAGCTTTCATCGAGGACGACTTCATTTCAAGAAGGGGAGGATGATGAGGACATCAATACCATTGTTACACCTACAGCCCCTGGTGCTATACATACTGGACCAATTACCAGAGCTCGCACACGCCAATTGAATTATCAGGTACTTTTGTTTCTTGGTAACGATTCTAATGTTCATGAGAATATGATGGTGCCTAAATTGGATACATTTGTTTTGCTTACAAATGAAGGTCCTAGCTTGTACAAGAAAGATGAACCGTGGATCAAGTTCAAGGATGGAGATGATGGCATGCGCAAGGGGGTCAAGAACGGAGTTACAAGTGATGATTTCAGGACTTTGAAGCCACCATAAGGAGTGCATGAAGCCTTGGACGAAATATACAAGATGCCACATCATAAATTTTGTCCAAAGGCTATTTTAGGTGTTGCGTCACCTTATTATTGGGCCAGGCCCATGTATTTTCGAAATACTTAAGTATAGGCTGTTTTTAGAGTCCGTATGTGTGGGGAAACAAGAGTTAGGGTTGGTTTCGGACCCCTCCTCCAAGGGCCACGAAATCCCCCCTCTTCCTCCATATATACAACCCTTAGGGCATTGTTTTGACTTTGGGTTTTGTTTAGATAGGTGGTGGTTCTGATAGGTGGTGCTATCGTACATCCACATTGATGGAGACTTCAACCCACGAAGGGTAACGGTTGCGCGAGTCCACGGAGGGCTCCACCCACGAAGGGTCCACGAAGAAGCAACCTTGTCTATACCACCATGGCCATCTCCCACGAAGGACTTGCCTCACTAGGGTAGATCTTCACGAAGTAGGCGATCTCCTTGCCCGTACAAACTCCTTGGTTCAACTCCACAATCTTGACGGAGGCTCCCAAGTGACACCTAACCAATGTAAGAGACATCACTTTCCAAAAGGTAATAGACGGTGTGTTGATGATGAACTGCTTGCTCTTGTGCTTCAAATGATAGTCTCACCAACACTCGGCTCTCTCTCATAGTATTGGATTTGGTGGAAAGAGGGTTTGAGTGGAAAGAAACTTGGGGAAGGCTAGAGATCAAGATTTATGTGGTTGGAATGGAATATCTTGACCACAACACAAGTGTAGGTGGTTCTCTCTCAGAAAATATGTGTTGGAAGTGTAGGCATGTTCTGATGGCTCTCTCCATGAATGAAGAGTGGGTGGAGGGGTATATATAGCCTCCACACAAAATCTAACCGTTACACACAAATCACCAAACTCGGTGGGACCAAATCATGAAACTCGGTCGACAGATTTAGTTCAAAATGTGAACGTTAGGATTTTCAGTGGGACCGATTCCATTAGGGTTAGGGCATAACGTAATCTCGATGAGACCGATTACACAAATTCGGTGGGACCGATTTTGGTAATAGGCAAACAGAGAGTTGGTCAAGCAAACTCGATGGGACCGATTCACCCATCTCGGTTAGACTGAAACATTATGAAGGGGAAACAGAGAGTTTGCATTGCAATCTCAGTGGGACCCATCGCTCATCTCGGTTGGACCGAAACGTTATGAAGGGAAATAGAGAGGTTGCAATCCCATCTCGGTGAGACCGAGATCCCTATCGGTGAGACTGAAACAACCAGGGTTTGTGGCAGTGGCTATGTCAAGTGAACTCGATGGAGCCGGGTGGGAAATTTCGGTGGGGCCGAGTTTGACTTTTGGTTTGGAACATATGTGGATATGAGGAAGTAGTTGAGGGTTTTGGAGCATATCACTAAGCCCCTTGAGCAAGCAAGCCATTAAGCAACACCTCATCCCCTTTTAATAGTATTGGCTTTCCTGTGGACTCAATGTGATCTTGGATCACTAAAATAGAAAATGTAGAGTCCTGAGCTTTGAGCTTGAGCCAACATGTCTTCTTAGTATTTTGAGGGATCCACTTTTGATGAGGACATCAATACCATTGTTACACCCATAGCCCCTGCTTCTATACATACTGGACCAATTACTAGAGCTCGCGCACACCAATTGAATTACCAGGTACTTTTGTTTCTTGGTAACGATTCTAATGTTCATGAGAATATGATGCTGCCTAAATTGGATACATTTGTTTTGCTTACAAATGAAGGTCCTAGCTTGGACAAGAAAGATGAACCTTGGATCAAGTTCAAGCATGGAGATGATGGCATGCGCAAGGGGGTCAAGAACAGAGTTACAAGTGATGATTTCAGGACTTTGAAGCCACCATAAGGAGTGCATGAAGCCTTGGACGAAATATACAAGATGCCACTTCATAAATTTCGTCCAGAGGCTATTTTAGGTGCTGCGTTACCTTATTATTGAGCCAGGCCCATGTATTTTCGAAATACTTAAGTATAGGCTGTTTTTAGAGTCCGTATGTGTGGGGAAACAAGAGTTAGGGTTGGTTTCGGACCCCTCCTCCAACAGCCACGAAATCCCCCCCTCTTCCTCCATATATACAGCCCTTAGGGCGTCGTTTTGACTTTGGGTTTTGTTTAGAATAAAAGTTCGCCATAGCTGCAACTTCGTGTACTTCGTTTGTGTCCAACGACCAGACCAAGACGTCACAGAACCCCACATTCATCAATAAAGCTTTCCTCTTATATTCGCAATATCCAGATTGCAATTTCAATTTCTTGCTTGTTCTTCATTGCTTGCGGGAAATAGACCCTCTTATGTAGGGTGGGACCCTAATCAGCCGATCTTTTACGAAAGGAGCGGATCCCGTGAAGAACACGAGGAACACAAAGAGGGGAACGAGGGAAAACACAAGGGGGAACACGAGAGGAACACTCAAACTAACGAGAACAAGTCACACATGGGCTAGATCCTTGAGTACATGAAGTAAGATACACGATCCACGATCAACTAGGGACAATACAAAAGGGTAACCGGTTCTTCTCCGTGAGGAGGTCTTGATGTTCTTCCCTAAAGAGGGGTCTTGAATACGCTTGGGGGATCTTCTCCGGTGGAGGCTCGAATCTCCGAGGAGAAGGTAACCAAGTGAATGAGCAAAGCTCTCACACAAAATATGAGCTAATCCTTTGCTAACCCTTGTACGGAGCTAAGGGACAAGTATATATAGTCCAAGGGGTAAGTTGGGGGGATACATGGGGTGAAACCCCTGTCGCTGCACGTAGGCAGGGCGGTTGTACAGGTCATGGGGGCGGTTGTACCGCTGGGAGCTCAGGTACTGGTTCTTGGAGGCGTTTCTGGATGTGCTCGGCGGTTGTACCGGTGCCAGGGGTGGTTGTACCGGTCAGGTGGTTGTTGCAGGGATAAACATGTGTTGTACCGGCCTTGCACCGCTTGATGTCAAAAGCTTGACCGGTAGTCGACTAGTGGTCCAGCGGTTGTACCACCCAGGCGGTAGTTGGGTGGTGCATGGGCGGTTGTTCCGGGACTTCTGGGCTGGGATGATGTTCTTCATTCTCTTTATGTCCTTCTCGCATCATGACTTCTCCTTGGTTGCTTACATGGCACCTAAGCACACAAAGCATCTCTGTTTAAGGTAGTAGCCATGTCTCAAGTTGGTAAAAGGGAAGTTCAACAAGGAGAGAGTTAACCTCGTTCTCAATGGCTCTCGCACGGGCTCTTGTCATTGGTCAAAGTGGTGTCGTGGGAGATGTAGGTAGGTCCATGGGGATGACCTTGGGATTCTCCGCATCATCTCCCCTCCCTTGGGGAAGATCCGTCCTCGGATCGAATTCTTCATCACCATGGAAAGGCGAGAGGTCATTGACATTGAAGATATCGCTCACGTTGTACTTGTCACGGGGGAGGTCGATCTTGTAAGCGTTGTCGTTGTAGCGTGCGAGCACCTTGAAGGGTCCGTCCGCTCGTGGTCGAAGTTTGGACTTGCGTTCTTGGGGAAAGCGGTCCTTGCGAAGGTGTAGCCACACGAGGTCTCCAATGTTGAATATCATAGGGTGCTTGTTGACGTTGAGCTTGGTCGCAAGGCGTTGTACTTGGCGCTCGATGGTGTTTCTTGTATCTTCATGAACCTTCTTGAGATGGGTCGCTCATGCACTTGCGTCCAAATTGATTCGCTCTTGGAGTGGTAGAGGTAGAATATCCAATGATGACAAAGGGTTGAATCCGTAGACGACCTTGAAAGGGGACTTGCCGGTTGTTGAGTGTCTTGCTCGGTTGTAGGCGAACTCGGCGATGGGTAGACACTCCTCCCACTCCTTGATGTTCTTCTTGATGAGTACTCGAAGTAGAGCGGAGAGTGTGCGGTTTGTCATCTCCGTTTGGCCGTTGGTTTGAGAATGGTACGCCGTGGAGAATAGTAGCTTGATTCCGAGGTTGGCACATAGGGTCTTCCAAAAGTAGCTAAGGAACTTGTAGTCACGGTCCGAGACGATGGTCTTTGGCACACCATGGAGACGCAATATTTCCCTACAAAAGAGATTAGCAACATGTGAAGCATCGTCTATCTTGTTGCAAGGAATAAAATGTGCCATTTTTGAGAAATGGTCCACAACGACAAATATGGAATCTTTCCCATTTCGAGTCCTAGGCAAACCAAGTACAAAGTCCATGCTAATGTCTTCCCATGGTTGGTATGGAATTGGTAGAGGCATATAGAGGCCATGAGATTGAGCTTTGGACTTAGCTTTGCGACATGTAGAACATCGGTTGGTGAAACAATTGACGTCCCGAAACATCTTGGGCAAAAGTAGTTCTTCGAGAGCGTGGCGAACGTCTTGTTGCGGCCGAAATGTCCCATTAAGCCTCCTCCATGCGATTCCTGCAAAAGCAACAAACAAAGAGATGACTCGTGGATGTAAAGTTTGTTAGCTCTCATAAGATAGCCATGTTTGATGTAATAGCGTTCCCAAGATGTATTCGACAAACACTTGGCATAAGGAGTAGCAAAAGTTGCATCATGCTCATACAAGTCTTTGATATGGTCGAAGCCAATGACATCTAACTCAAGTTGCGTGACAAGCATCCATATGCGGGAAAGAGCATCCGCTACGATGTTTTCTTTACCCTTGATGTACTTGATGACATAAGGAAAAGACTCAATAAATTCACTCCATTAAGCATGACGCTTGTTCAACTTGGTTTGACCCTTAATATACTTGAGGGTCTCATGATCGTCATGAATGATAAACTCATGGGGACGAAGGTAATGTTCCCATTGATGCAAAACGCGGACTAAAGCATATAGCTCTTTGTCATAGATGGGGTAATTGAGTTGCTCTGCGGAAAGTTTCTCACTAAAGTAAGCTATGGGGCGCTTCTCTTGCGTTAACACACATCCTATGCCATTACCACTAGCATCGCAATGAATTTCAAAAGGTTTGTCGAAGTTGGGTAAAGCAAGCACGGGAGCATGAGTGAGCAAATTCTTAAGCTCATTGAATGCGGTATCTTGGGATGGTCCCCAAACAAAAGGTGCATTCTTCTTGCTCAAAGCATGCAAAGGCGAAGCAATGGTGCTAAAATCCTTCACAAAGCGACGATAGAAACCCGCAAGGCCATGAAAACTACACACTTGATGCAAGTTGGTTGGTTGCGGCCAAGTCTTAATAGCATTGATCTTGGACTCATCAACATGAACACCCTTATAAGAAACAACAAAACCCAAGAAAATGAGCTTATCAACACCAAAAATACATTTCTCCATATTAGCATAGAGGCGCTCTTTTCTAAGAGTTTGCAAAATGGTGCGGACATGGGTGACATGCTCTTTGATAGATTTGCTAAACACAAGAATGTCATCAAAGTAGACCACAACAAATATACCAATGTAAGGGCGAAAGACATGATTCATAAGGCGCATAAAAGTGCCCGGTGCTTCCGAAAGACCCATGGGCATGACTAACCACTCATACAAACCAAACTTGGTTTTGAAGGCGGTTTTCCATTCATCACTATCTTGTATGCGGATTTGATAGTAACCACTCTTAAGATCAATTTTGGAAAATATAGTGGCACCGCTAAGCTCATCAAGCATATCATCTAGGCGTGGAATGGGATACCTATAGCGAACGGTGATAGCATTGATAGGTCTACAATCGGAGCACATGCGAAAACTACCATCATGTTTTGGCACAAGAATGACCGGAATGGCACAAGGGCTCAAACTTTCACGCACATGTCCGTGGTCCATGAGATGCTTTACTTGCCTTTGTATTTCTTTTGTGTCGTCGGGGTTGACACGGTATGGAGCTTTGTTCGGAAGAGGTGCTCCGGGGATGAGGTCGATTTGGTGCTCAATGCCTCATAGAGGAGGTAGACCCGGAGGTAGCTCATCGGGGAAAACATCTTGAAATTCCTGCAAAAGAGAAGACAACACTAGAGGAAGAGTGTGAGAAGTGTTAGTTTGTCGTGCATTGTCCTTGCACACGAGGACGTAGTGTAGGACACTAGATGGGTTCTCACACACTTCTCTTATCTCATGTTTGGTGGCAAATAGAACTAGGTTCTTGTTTTCGCTCATTGTGGAGGCACTCAATTTTGGCTTGTGGCGCTCACTCTCTTTTTGGTGGCTCGCTTTCTCACTATGATCTCCACGATGGGTGGCTTGCTTGTCGGCGATCACTTGACTTGGAGACATTGGATGGAGGACGTACTCCTTGCCCTTCATCTTGAAGATGTAGAGGTTCATTCGGCCGTTGTGGACACCTCCTCTATCGAATTGCCAAGGCTGTCCTAGGAGAAGATGACAAACGGTCATAGGAACGGCGTCGCACTCCAAGGTGTCTTTGTAGGCGCCGATTTTGAAGGAGACTTGTACTCGGTGCTCGACTTGGATGGTGCCGGAGTCACTAAGACATTGAACTTTGTTGGATGTGGATTCTTCGTCTTGGGCAATTGGAGCTTGGAGCAAAGTTCTTCACTTGCGAGATTATGACAACTCCCTCCATCGATGATGACCTTGACGGATCGTCCATTGATGCCGGCCTTGGTGTGGAATATGTGGCATCATTGGTTTTCTTCTTGGTGATGTTGGAGAGTCAAGACTTTGGAGACAACAAGTGCGGGGCTTGAGTCTTCATCGCAAAAGACTTGTTCTTCTTCATTGTTCACCTGGCGGTGCATGGCGACTTGCTCAAGGGCTTCCATTTCTCCTTCACTCATGGAGTCATAAGTGCCATCGTCGTTGAAGACCAAGGTTCGCTTGTTGGTGCACTCGTAGGACTTGTGGCCTCGGCCTCCGCAAGTGAAACACTTGAAGGAACTCGTCTTGACGGTCTCACCGGTTGGGGTTGATGATGATGAAGCTCTCGGCTTGAAGTTGCTAGTAGGAGGATGGCTTGTAGTTGACGAAGCTTTCTTGGAAGTTGACTTGTCGATGTTGGAAGTAGAAGGTCTTGTAGTCGGTGTTGGAGTCGTTGAAGCTTGGTTGTTGGAGAAGCCGTAGGACTTGGATGAGAACTTGGCATACTTCAAATCATCTTGCACTTGGTGTTCCTCTTTGGTAGCTTGGTGCACTAGCTCGATGAGATTTGAGTATGGTTGGAAGTCGGCGATCTTCTTGATGGCATGATTGAGTCCATTCAAGAAATGTGCCATTGTTTGCTCATCATCTTCCATGACATTGGCTCTTATCATTGAAATCTCCATCTCCTTGTAA
Organism: Triticum urartu; assembly: GCF_056163025.1. Taxonomy (NCBI): domain Eukaryota; kingdom Viridiplantae; phylum Streptophyta; class Magnoliopsida; order Poales; family Poaceae; genus Triticum; species Triticum urartu. Next base: position 319,031,302 of record NC_141874.1, on the reverse strand, counting down.
TATTCTTCAACGGTCTTTGTTCCTTGCTTGAGTTGTTCGAGTTTCTTGAAGAGGTCGCGGTTGTAGTTGGTAGGTACGACGCATGCTCTCATGACATCCGTCATTTGTGCCCAAGTAGTGATGGGTGGTTCACCTCTTGCCTCTCGGTGCTCTATGATTTGTTCCCACCAAATGAGCACATAGTCTTGGAACTCAAGGGATGCCATTGCGATCTTCTTCTCTTCGTTATAATTGTGCAAACGAAAGATCTTGTCAATCTTCAATGCCCATGAAAGGTACTCTTCGGGATCGTTTCTTCCGTTGAACTTGTGCATGGTGAACTTGAGTTTGCCATAGCGTTGCTCTTCATTGTGTTGGGGTCAGGGATGAGGACGCCCATGTTGTTGATGATTGTGCAACTCGTGGTGCTCTTGGCGCGGAGGGTTGTTATCGTCATGTTGTTCTTGTCGTGGAGGATCTCCATTGTCTTCATGCTCTGGATTGACTTGTTGTTCTTGGCGAGCTTGTGGAGGAGCTTGTCGAGCTCGAGGAGGAACTTGACGATGCACGCGAGCTTGAAATCTTCGTTCTTGAATTTCTTCACGAAGTGCTTCCTCTTGTTCACGGGCTTGTCGGCTTCGGTCGGCAAGAGATCGACTCGAATCGCGTAGAGCTTGTTGCGCCGCAAGTGCTTGAGCGTCACGGAGTTGTTGTTCTTGAAGTTGTGCCTCGGCATCTTGGGCATTTTGGTGTAGACGTGCTCACTCTTCCTCTTCATGTTGGCGTTGTCGTTGCCGTTCTCGTGCAAGCGCAAAGGCCTCTTGAGTTTGACGTTGTCAGCGCTCTTGAGAGTCGGTGTCTCGTAGGGGATTGAGGCTTGCTTGATGGTCGGTGCGCGCGGCTCGGCGAAGAGTGTTTGATGTCGGTGTACTTGAGCCGGAGAGGGTGAAGTCGGAGTGGCGGCTTCAACGGCTCCTTCTTGAAGTGGAAGACGAGCGGTTGAGCAACAAAGCACGAATTTCGTCCATCCTGGCATCATTCTCTTGCTTGTGATCATCGAGCTTGTGGTCGAAGTACTCCCTTGTACGCTGCTCGAAAAGTCGCAAGTCTGCGGCAAGGTTGTCGATGCGTTCACTCATAGCTTGTTGCTCTTGATGCAAAGCACGTTGTGCACCAAAGAGGTGACTCTTGGTGACGAAGGAGTTCATGTCGTCGTCTTGCTCCATGAAGAGTGGGTTTGTAGAAGTACTTGGCCTATCCATCATTGCAAGACAAATGTGAGTGGTAGAAAGAGAAGAACGAGTACCAAATGTACCTTGACCGAAGTTGAAAGTGGATCGAGGATCACTCCAATGTAGGACAAGGAAATAGCACAATTGGTACGAGTTCTTGTCGGTTTCTCACATCTACACAAGTAAAAGCTTTTGGTGGAGCTTGGTTAGGATGGTGGCACAAAATTTGATGCAATTGTAAGTGAGCTTCAATAATATTGGAAAAGATTCGCAAGATGCAATGTAACAAGTAGACCAAGCATATAAGGTACACAGAAACACACGCGCAAAAAGATAAGTGGGGTTGTGCAACCAAGGGTGAGCCAAAATGTGGAATCCACAAAAATGCTCTTGTTGAACAACACTATAGAGACGCTAGCACGATTGCACAATAGGCAGATACAAGAACTTGTGCACAACCTACTTAGCAAAAATGCAACGACTTCTATCCCAAATATTCTGTATGCAAGGTGTTGCTATGATATGATCCAAGACAATCTTAATGTTGTCAGATGCTATGGTTCTTGCTTAAAAGCTCTTTTCTTATCTTTTCTATTTGCTTAAAAGCTTGTTTGGCTCTTTGATGTTTGAGCTCTTTTCTCATGCAATGCTTGACGAACCAAGATAGCAAATGAGTATGTGATGACAACTTTGTGACACAAGAGATGATACCAATATATGCAACAATGATGTATGTATGCTATGGGGAGTATGATCACTAATGTGCACAAGTCTCGTTGCCGGCAATACTCAAAGGCTAGTCTCGATGGGTAAGTACCGCAAAGGAGTAAGGCTATGATGGCTATTAATGTAATGGCAAGAATGATGTATTACATTACCAAGATGAATTTACCGTTCTTGCTTCGGTATGGTGTCAAAATGGTGGCACAAATACCAAGTTGTAGTCGAGGTTGTCGTTGTTGATGACGTGTCCGTGGCGAAGATGAGCGGCGATGATGTCGATGTCGAACCGTACCTAAATAGGCGAAACACAAAAGGATACGATACCGCGACTCAAATTCTCAAACCTCGAAGTGGCAACACGTGTCGGAGTGCGAAACGGGCACAATGGTGGTAGTATGCGGAAGTGGTGATGGTGTATAAGTGGTGGACGCAAAGATGCCAATCGGTTTTGACTGAAACTGGGTGGGGCGGTAGTACCGCTTGGTACTTTAGCGGTAGTTCCACTCGTGGGGACGGTAGTACCGCAGGGGTCGGGAAGATCGCAAGATCTGGATCGGGGTGGTTTTTGGGGCGGAAAAGGATGATTTTGAGGTCAAAATTCGAGTGATTTCATGGATGGAAGGTGGAGAAAAATGGGAAGATGCTAGATCCACTTGAATCCAAGCAAATCCACGGATCAAATCCAACAAAACATCAACACACCAACAAGTCACAAAAAAAATTTGGGGCTATTTTTGGTTGGGAATTTTCGAATTAGTACGAAAAACAACAAAACAAGGCTAGAAACACAACGGGGAGGCTCCAAAATCGTGATCAAGTTGGCTCTGATACCAACATGATGTAGGGTGGAACCCTAATCGGCCGATCTTTCATGAAAGAAGCGGATCCCGCGAAGAACACGAGGAACACAAAGAGGGGAATGAGTGAAAACACAAGGGGGAACACGAGAGGAACACTCAAACTAACAAGAACAAGTCACACATGGGCTAGATGCTCGAGTACATAAAGTAAGATACACAATTCACGATCAACTAGGGACGATACAAAAGGGTAACCAGTTCTCCGTGAGGAGGTCTTGATGTTCTTCCCTAAAGAGGGGTCTTGAATCCGCTTGGGGGATCTTCTTCGGTGGAGGCTCGAATCTCCGAGGAGAAGGTAACCAAGTGGATGAGCAAAGCTTTCACACAAAATATGAGCTAATCCTTTGCTAACCCTAGTACGGAGCTAAGGGATAAGTATATATAGTCCAAGAGGTAAGTTGGGGGGATACATGGGGTGAAACCCCTGTCGCTGCACGTAGGCAGGGCGGTTGTACAGGTCATGGGGGCGGTTGTACCGCTGGGAGCTCGGGTACTGGTTCCTGGAGGCGTTTCCGGATGTGCTCAGCGGTTGTACCGGTCAGATGGTTGTGGCAGGGATAAACCGGTGTTGTACCGGCCTTGCACCGCTTGATGTCAGAAGCTTGACCGGTAGTTGACCGTTGGTCGAGCGGTTGTACCGCCTAGGCGGAAGTTGGGCGGTGCATGGGCGGTTGTTCCGGGACTTTTGAGTTGGGATGATGTTCTTCATGCTCTTGATGTCCTTCTCACATCATGACTTCTCGTTGGTTGCTTACATGGTACCTAAGCACACAAAACTGAACGATGAATTCTTAGCGGTGATCTGAATAAGTCAAGAAAGATTAAAGGGGGGAAGGGATCTGTTGTTTATTTGGAAAGGAGGAAAGAAATCTGCACGTAAATCGAAGAGATGTGGTTGTTTTCACGTTTGGAAGAGTGAGAGAAAAGGAAAGCTCCGGATATTCTTTTTACGTACGATTTTGTGCTATATGGAAGGACTTCTACTTGGGACGTTGACATAAAAAAGTTGTTCGGTTTGGAGTCCTTGCTCTTCACGTTTTTGGAAACCAAGTAAAAGAAAGTGCTAACCGATTTGTGTGTTTGGAAAGAGAGCAAAAGAAAAAAGGCAAGAAGAGAGAGTTTGGAAAGGAATCAAAGAGATAGATAAAGGGAGATCTGATTGGTAAAAAAAAGGGAAGGAAAGGAAATAAAAGAGGGAGTAGTACTGTAATTGGCTGATTCGCTTGGTGGTGTCTAAGTTTTGGAATTTCCTTGGCGAAAATAAAGGAGAAAAAGGGCAGCCATCTTGCAGAGAAAAAAGGCAAGTCGGATCAGATCCAGGCACATTTATTGAAAAAAAAAGAGTTGAGTACGTTTTGGAGAGAGAGAGTTCAATTAGGAAAGGAATAAAACAAAGAAGGAAAGACCTGACCGGTTTTGCAGGTTTGCATCGGTTAACAATAAAGTGCAGATCTGTTTCCAAGTTTGGAAGGTATTCAAAGAGAAGAAAAAAGGGCAAGTCTAATCAGCCAAAAAAGAGACGAGGAATTAAAAGAAGAAGTAGAGGGAGACTAAAGGAAGGAGATTGAAAAAGAAAGGAAAGTGCACGTGGAATTTGCCTAGGTCCTCACGTTGGAGTTCAAAAAGTCTGTTGGCTGATTCGGTTGTGTTTCCTAAAAAGAAAAACAGCATATGCAGTTTTTTTCTAGGAGAAAGGAATTAGGAAAGAAAGGAAACAAAAGGTTCAGGTGCTATCAATTTGCATAGGGAGTAGTAGGCCTTTTGGTTTAACAAAAAAGAGGGTGGTTGTGTGCCGCACTACAGAGAGATAGATCATCAGGACAGAAAAAAAATCAACCTTTTCAGTACGCCCATTTTTTCTAGTTGCTTCCTGCTTATGCATGCACATCCGTTTGTCAAGTTGTTACGTGAATCCCTCTTTGTCTTAGGCTCGCGTCTCTAGTACAGTCTAGCCTAGGACCAGCACTCGACCACTTTGAACGAATGTTCATCTTGCATTAATTAATGTTGTTGTAGCATTTTTTTCACATATATAAAGCCAACCCAGCTCCACATATTTGTACACCATGTATCCATACGTTCAACTGGCAATCGCTTTACCCAACTTTTGGTGTTACGTGACACCGTTGGTCGCCGATCACCGCCTGCTGCATGGTAAGAACTTATAAGACATTGATATTTGCTTTACTGTGAGCATTTTATCACCCCATCCTAGTAGTTATAGGAACATTATTTTTGGATTTTGTTTCTTGTTTCTACTAATCATGACAAGATCTAGAGTCAATTCATGGGCTTTGTCGATCACGGGAGACGTGCCACCACCTATGCAAATTCCACAACGATCACGAGAGGTGCATAAACATCCAAATGCACATGATCAGGTTAATTTTCCTACACCATCATTTAATGGCCGTTTTAGACCTGCTTTATATATTGAATGGGATTTTGACATAAATAATATATTTGCTTCCCATAATTTTGATGAACGTAAAAAAGTTAATGTTGCGGTTGGTTCTTTCACTGGTTATGCTTTAGTTTGGTGGAGTGAATATTGTCGGTTACACCCTGATTATATACCTATTACTTGGGATGATTTGAAACTTTCCATGCGACATACATTCGTCCCCGCTTATTATACTCGTGACATGATTAAAAAGTTGCAGCATTTAAAAAAAGGTAGTGACACTGTAACGAAATATTATGATGATTTACAAACTATCTTGTTGCATTCCTCTTTAGAAGAAACTGAAGATGATTTTATGGATAGATTTTGGGGAGGATTAAACTATGACATTCAGGAGATACTAATGCATGAACAGTGTTATCCTATGGACCGTTTGTTTCATCTTGCTTGTAAAGCTGAACAGGAGATAACAAGACGTATTGCCTAGAAGACAAACAAGTGGAAGGTGCAAATCCCAAGAGTTGCGACAGTTGTTCCTTCCACCACTGCGCCTACTATGACAACAACATCCATTGTTGTGAGCACTACTTCACCTCCACCACATGACCTATCGCCACCTATAGTGCCTACATCATCTGAGTTAACCATAATAGGTAATGACAAAGGTATTAATCTTCCACCTCCACATGAGTATAATTAGTGCCTTGTTAATTTAAATGCACCATGCGATGAGCTACCTACTACTTTCATCATACCAGCTATTTTAGAGGACTCTGTTGATGATTTGACTTTGCCATGTGATCAAACAATTTTGAGTGAACCCATTGAATTTACTATTGATGCGAAAGAACCATGTGAATCAGGGAATAACTCAAATTTGGATCAAATACGTTTGAAAATAATTGTGCCAATGTTTAATCATTTTGATATGACCTCTACTCTTGGTGATGGTTCATCAATGTTGGTCTCGTTTAATGAAAAGCACTGTCAATCTTTTGATATGAATAAGAGCTTCACTTATATGTGCAAACTGAATTGCAATATTTTCATGCCTTTGACTTCTTGTGATAATATATTGGCTTTATATTTCATGACTTTCGAAGGGTGCTCTTATATAACCATGTCACATGTTCCCCAACTGAGATCAGGAAAAATGGATGACATATACATATACAATGTGTACACCTTGTCTCTTTTGTTAGCCACATTTCAGACTAAGCAACGCCGAGGACGACTTTGTTTCCAAGAAGGGGAGGATGATGATGACATGGCTACCGCAGTTACACCCATATCCCCTGCTACCTCTTGGAACAATTGCTAGGGCTCGCATATGCCAATTAAATTATCAGGTACTTTCGTTTCTTGGTAATGTTTCTAGTGTTCATGAGAATATGATGCTGCCTAACTTAGATACATTTGTGTTGCTTGCAATGGAAGGGCCTAGCACGGACAAGAAGGATGAACATTGGAGCATCGTCAAGCACAGAGATGAAGGTGCGTGCAAAGAGAACAAGAACAGAGGTTCAAGTGGAGATTTCCAGACTTTGAAGCCACCATGATGGCATACAAGAAGATGGACGAAATATACAAGATGGCCTTTCATAAATTTCATCCATAGCTTATTATTGGTGTTGCGCCACCTTATATTGGGCCAGGCCCATGTAATCTATTTTTAGAGTCCATATTGTAGGGGGAATGACTTAGGAGGTGTTTTAGTCCCACCTTGCCTAGGGTGGAAGAAATCCCCTCTCATTTCCCTATAAATATAGCCCTTAAGGCATCGTTTAGACTTGGGATTTGTTTAGTAAAAATTTAGCCATTGCAACTTTGTGTTCTTCGTTTGTGTCCAATGACCAGACCAAGACTGCTTACAGATCCCCACCATTATCAATACTTCATATATATTCGCAATATTCAGATTGCTTTATCATATTCTTGTTCGTTCTTCGATTGCTTGCAGGAATAGACCTTCGTGGTCAGGCTGACCATGCTTCCGGCATCGTCAGTAACCTCAGGAGATTGGTTTAGCGATTGCTAAGGCGCAACGTCGTGCACGTTTGTAGTCGGATTGTCAAAGTCGACTCCACCAAATCGATTGTTATCATCTCATTGAAAGATCGGGACACCCCGCCCCTATCAGTCCTCGCCCAATCACTCTGGTAAGTCTTCAAGGTAGACTTCCAAACCTTCACAGACTTCGTTCACCGGCAATCCACAATGACTCTTTTATACTCAGAATGCGACGCCTAACCGGCTAGAGGATTCATAGTCCTCAAGTGCAACAAGTCTTCAGATCATGCGGACAGAAAGACTTCAGTGATGCCTAACACTCTTTGGCTTTGGGTGTTTTGGGCTTTGTCCTCACAAGGTTCTCTCTCTCAAATTCTTTGGAGGTGGGTTGCTCTCAAACGACAAAAGCCATGCACTAGCTCTGAGCAGCCACCAATTTATGGTGTAGGGGGTGGGCTATTTAAAGCCAGGAGGGAACCCGACCTGATTTGTCCAAAATGACCCTGGGTCACTAAGGAAATGACATGTGTCCAACGGTCAGATTTCAAACAAACGCGACAGCTTGACTTGGGCTACAAGTAAAGCTGACTCATCCAGCTCTGGATAAGATTTGCTCTCATTGTCTTCACTCGAAGACATAGGATTTGGTTGAGCATCACTTTAGTCACTCTGACTTTGTTCACTTGGACCACACTTAACAGTACCGTGGTTCCTATGACTCAACAAAGAAGAAAAGGAAACTACAAAACAACTATGTCTTCGCACTCCATAGTCTTCATGTGAATGTCTTCTCATGTCATAATGTTCATTGTGAATATCTTCACAGACGACCATTGTCTTCAATGTCTTCACACATTTTTAGGGCTCATCTTTGGTAGGTAAATCGAATCAATATGGGACTACTACCTGTGTTATCCAGCAATTCTCACAAACACATTAGTCCCTGAACCAAGTTTGTCATCAATACTCCAAAACCAACTTAGGGTGGCACTAGATGCACTTACAGGTACCCACACACCTCTCCACATTTGCAAATAAGGCCTTCCCTCATTCATCCTTTTCTCTCACAAGATAAACTACTCATACAAATGCATCCTGATGTTACGTGCAACGCACGGGCATCTTGCTAGTAAGAATGAAACAAACGACAAAAAAATATTGGATGGTGGTTCGAAGTCATGACCATGGACACAACGGACAAGGTGGCCTTGTATTGGTATGTTGAGTCGTCTGCTTTAACACACATGAGCTGGTGTGGTGATTATACACACACGCACGCATGCACACAAAGTGCATGCACGCAACACTCACACGAACACATGCAGCCACGCACGGCAACACTCACACGTACACACACAGCCACGCACGCACGCAACACTCACACGCACACACGCACGCATGCATGCACACGCAACACTCACACGCACACACGCACGCATGCATGCACACACCACACGACCAACACACACTGTCAAGCTCAAATGCTCAACATGCACGTGCATGCGCACACATCAGGCCTTGAGAGACACATACACAACCAGGTGGTTCCCGTGCACGGGTTGGAGTCTTGTCGCGCCTGCGTAAATTTGTGTTTAGCTGACCTTTTTCCAATGCAAACTGACAGGTGGGACCCACAAGGAACATGGTCAATTTAACTAGTCAATATAGTGCTACACAGACTATTTGGCCGGTCAACAGAGTGCAATACGAAGCTGAACCGTGAGCACGTGGCCGTATAATCACCGCAAAACGTATATAGTGACCATAATGAGCGTATTATGAAGTCCGCTGACTGTATTAAGCTTTTCTCTCTGTAGGCCGTCCAAAACTACATCTCTACACATTCTCGCATGTTACATATAACGACTATGCAATACAACAATACTACTACACACCAACACAATAAATTATATGTGTTTTTTAGTTTTACTAGATCTCATATTGTTACTTAATTATTCAGTTTGCAAACATTAAAATTGCCTTTGAAATGTATGGCCAGTATCATCTACTGCGTGGGAAAAATCCCGCCCTTTCCTATTTAATCGGGTTTGTATCGACAGATTGTGCCAAACAGCAAAACTATAGTAGTACTATAGTACAAGTAACAGTTCACTAGGCCGCTGTGTCGTGTAGTCCTCCGCCGTAAGACTAGAGCGCTCACTTTCATAAATGTTCTAGTCCCTTTCGCCGACATGTGGGACATCAAGCTACTGGATCCATGTCCCATACCCAAATACAGTGCAGAGCAGTAGGGGTGAAGCACCTCAGTCATGGCGCCAGCGTAGTGATGAGCAATGAGGCGTCAAATCACAAAGTTGCACCTTTTCCGCAGTTAAGTTGGAGGGACGAAGTAATAATGCTAAAAAAAGAAGTTGGAGGGATGAAGCAACCATCATTTCACTCGTTGCTAAATCCGTTTCTCCCTCATCTTCTTCATCTTAACCACGTGTTGCTTCTGCCGTTGTTCTGCCTCATGTGGGACGCGGATCGGCTTGGTAAAGCACTAACACGTGGGACCGCATGTTAGCAAAATGCCAGGCCAACGTCCTCTAATAGTATGAAACGTGCCTAGCCATCCTCCGACAAAATCACCTCCTTTTTACTAATCTTGATACTATAATTTTGTAGATCAATATAATTGAGATTTGTATAGATAGCACACAGGAGCAAAACCAAGTGGTGCGGTTAAGGGCATCCACAATGTGTAGCCAAATATGAAAATAGCTTTTGTCATCTATGGGAACCATTGTGGACAGTGCTGTCAAAGCCAAAAAGATGGAATCAAAGCTCCCTAATTGATTTATTGAAGGAATAGAGAAATGCAACGTCTCTCCTCTTTCTCCCGTGCTTGGACGCATGTATAGTATAGAGCACAGAGTCTACTGCCCTGTCCCTTTTATCACAAATCACAAAGCAGTGAGGAGTCAAATCACAAAGCACGGACAAAGCAGCCATCATTTCACTCTTTGCTGACTCTACTTCTCCATCGTCTTCTTCGAGAAACTACCTCACTACACTAAAGTTGAACGGACGACGCTATTGTGTAGTACCAGTACAATTATGCATCCTTTGGCTCACGGACATAATGGATGAAAATAAGGCGGTTGTATCGGCTTCCAAGCGGCACTTGTGAACGACTTACCGTGGTCTCCCTCAATGGTGTTCTCCGTCGAACGCACTTCGCCAAACCACAACGTTCGAGATATCATCGACATCACCGCAATGGGGAAGGAAGTCAAATAGTTACTACCTCAATTTTTATTGTACACAAGGCCAGTATATCAAAATTACAATTTGCAGAAGGCCACTAACACTAATCGAGGCAAAATTGATGGGGTTTGCCTTGTACTAGCAACCAAGGACATTAATATACCCATGCATGCATGCGGAAATGAGAAGGTTGGTTTGCATGGCGCTGCATTAATTAAGTGATGAGGAGTGAGATGGTTAGCTCTTTGGGCGTTGGAGAAAAAATACGCATTAATTGACACATCAAACGAGGACTTGTATCGATTAATCCCGCGAAGGAAAACCCCGCCTTTCTTTTTGAACCCTAGTACTCCTACGTACGTACTTGTATCCTGTTTGGGTCTAGGCCTTGCATTGCCATACTTCGCCACACATTTTTTGATGCGGAGCATCCCACGACTATCCCCATGGACGCCACCTCAACTATCCAAGCTCCAAATGGGCCCACGATAAGGGCTAGGGCACATGCTATTCAATCTGAGGTGACATCACTCCTACTTGAGTTTTCCCCCTCTTCAAGTGAGACATGGCTACTGCCTAAGTCCGAGATGCTATATGTGATCAGGTACAACACTCAAGACACCGGAGCCGAGGGCTGTAGAAGAAGAGACAGGCATCAACACTCTGGATCGCCCGGAACCTCTGGCCAGAGCCCGGAACTTACGGCCCCTGGACCTTCCGACCGACCCGGAGCTTCCGGCCGCCGATGACTTCGACCAGCCCAGGCGTGCCAACTCCAGGGTTAGCCCGGACCCCGTCCCGGACCTTCCGGTGCCTGAAACCTCCGGCCAGCCCGGACCTTCTGGCCCCCGGATGCCAACACATCTCCACCCGCGCCAACTCTCTGGTTAGGCCGGACCCTCCCCGGAACCTCCGGCGCCCGGAACTTCCGGCCTCGCCCGGAACTTCCGGCCCTGCCTGCGTGCAGCGACTTGGGCCGAGGCCCGTGTACCCTTTTGTCACCTAGACTATAAATACTCTTCTCCTACCTATGTTTTAGGGTTAGCAAAGAGATAGCTCATGATTGTGTGAGAGCTTTGCTCATCCACTTGGTTACCTTCTCCTCGGAGATCGCACCTCCTCGGAGAAGATTCCCCAAGCGGATTCAAGACCCCTCTTTAGGGAAGAACATCAAGACCTCCTCACGGAGAAGACCGGTTACTGTGTATTATCCCTAGTTGATCGTGGATCATGTATCTTACTCTATGTATTCGGGGATCTAGCACGTGTGTGACTATCTTGTTGGTTTGAGTGCTCCTCTCCTATTTCCCTTGTGTTTCCCCTCGTTTTTCCCTTTGTGTTCTTTGTGTTCATCGCGGGATTCCGCTCCTCTCGTGAAAGATCGGGCGATTAGGGTTCTACCCTACATCATCTTGGTATCAGAGCCACGTGGATCACGATTTCGGAGCATCTCTGTTGTGTTTCTAGCCTAATTTTGTGGTTTTTCATCCTAATCCGAAAATCCGCACCATAAAATAGCCCCAATTTTTTTTGTGATTTGTTGGTGTGTTGAAGTTTTGTTGGATTTGATCCATGAATTTTGTGTGTGGCTCGTAGATCCAGCCTCCCCACCCTTCTTTTCCACCAATTTCCTTGCTTTTCCCTGTGGATTTGTGTTTTTCCTCAAGTTTTTCTGCCCAAGTCCACGATACCCACTTCTCTGTTCTTGCCAGTTTCGCGACCACCGGACATTCCGGACACGCCCGGACCTTCCGACCCCCGGACCTTATGGCCATGCCCGGACCGTCCGGCCACCGGACCTTCCGGCCTCACCGGAACCTCCGGAACCCGGACCTTCCGTCTTTCCCGGACCTTCCGGCTTAGACAGAAAGTTCGCACATCTTCGACGATTTCCGCTACTTCGACAACTCCACCCACGGTGCAGCGGCATCTTCACCAACATACTGAAGACCGTGCACTACGACAACGACTACAATCTCATCCTTTTGAAACCTTCAACCGTAAGCAAGAACGGTAGCCTCATCTTGGTATTGGACATATCACTCTTGCCATTATATTGGTAGCCTTCATAGCCTCACTCCTTTGCGTTGCTTACCCATCGAGACTAGCCTTTGAGTATTGCTAGCAACGAGACTTGTGCACATTAGTTATCATACCTCCCATAGCATACATACATCATTGTTGCATATATTGGTATCATCCCTTGTGTCACAAAGTTGTTTCCGCATACACAATCACTATCTTGGTTCGTCAAGAATTGCATGTGAAAAGAGCTCAAACATCAAAGAGCCAAACAAGCTTTTAAGCAAAAAGGAAATATAAGCAAAGAGATTTTAAGCAAGAACCATAGCATCATGCAACATTAATCTTGGATCATCTTGGATCATATCATCGGAACACCTTGCATAGAACATACTTGGGATAGAAGTCGTTGCATTTTTGCTAAGTCGGTTGTGCACAAGTTCTTGTATCCGCCTATTGTGCAATCGTGCTAGCGTCTCTCTAGTGTTGTGATAGAGGCGAAGGTGTCCCGATGTTTCGATGAGATGGTGGCTATTGTTTTTGTGGGAGTCGACCTTGACGATCTGACTACGTACGTGCGAGACGCCGCGCCTTATCAATCGCTAAACCAACTTCCGAGGGGTTATTGACCACGCCAGAGCACGATCAACCTGACCACGAGGGTCTGTTTCCTGCGAGCAAACGAAGAACAAGTAAGAAACTGAGATTGCAATCTAGATATTGCGAATATAAGATGAAAGCTTTATTGATCAAGGTGGGGTTCTGTGACGTCTTGGTCTGGTCGTTGGACACAAACGAAGTACGCGAAGTTGCAGCTATGGTGAACTTTTAATCTAAACAAAACCCAAAGTCTAAACGACGCCCTAAGGGCTGTATATATGGAGGAAGAGGGGGGAATTTCGTGGCCCTTGGAGGAGGGGTCCGAAACCAACCCTAACTCTTGTTTCCTCACACATACGGACTCTAAAAATAGCCTATACTTAAGTATTTCGAAAATATATGGGCCTAGCCCAATAATAAGGTGACGCAGCACCTAAAATAGCCTCTAGACGAAATTTATGAAGTGGCATCTTGTATATTTCGTCCAAGGCTTCATGCACTCCTTATGGTGGCTTCAAAGTCTTGAAATCATCACTTGTAACTCTGTTCTTGATTCCCTTGCGCATGCCATCATCTCCATGCTTGATCTTGCTCCAAGGTTCATCTTTCTTGTCCAAGCTAGGCCCTTCATTTGTAAGCAAAACAAATGTATCCAATTTAGGCAACATCATATTCTCATGAACATTAGAATCGTTACCAAGAAACGAAAGTACCTGATAATTCAATTGGCATGCACGAGCTCTAGTAATTGGTCCAGTATGTATAGCAGCAGGGGTTGTGGGTGTAATAATGGTATTGATGTCCTCATCATGTTGTGCAACACGAGCATTTTACTTGTGTAGGCATGAGAAACAGACAAGAATTGGTACCAATTGATGCGGAGCATCCTACGATCATCCCCATGTACACTCGAGCATACGCCATTGGACACAAGGTGAACTCGCTCCTTTCTGAATGTTCCCTTTCCGCATGTAAGACATGGATGCTACTTCAAGCGCGGACCTTGTGCATACCCAGGTACACCCGAGGAGACCATGGAGAACCCAAGGACCAAGGCCAAGCGTGCGCGGAAGCGACGACGGAAGAAGACAGAGACAGCTCCAGGACCCGGACATCCGGCCCCAGGCCCGAACATCCGGCCACTAGAGACGACCACTACAACAACAGCCGCCAAGTGCTACAGGCCCCGGATATCCGGCGTCAACCCCGGACATCCGGCGCCTTGCCATGTCCCGGACATCCGGCCTCACCCCCAGAAATCCGGCACCGTCCAAACAAAGAGCAAAAAAGTCAGCTCCTCCAGCCCGGACATCTGGCCTGCCAACAAGGACATCTGGCTCTCCGTGAAGCCCCGAACATCCGGCCCGTCGCCCGGACGTCCGGCCTCCCCTGCCTCCACCTACGTTTTAGGGTCAGCATTGTGATAGCTCATTTGAGAGGTAGAGCTTTGCTCATCCATATCGGATCTACTCCACGAGAGAGACCGCGGCCCCTCTACGGAGAAGATCCACCTTGGATTCAAGACCCCTCACGGGAAGATCCCCTTGTGGATTCAAGATCTCCTCATGGAGAAGAACCAGTTACCTCTTGTATCATCCGTTGTTGACTTTTGATCTTGTATCTCCCTTTGTGTTCATGGATCTAGCGCATGTGTGATCATTCTTGTTGGTTTGAGTGTTCTCTCGTATTTCCCCTCATTTCCCCCCTCGTGTTCTTCATGTTCATCGCGGGATTCACTCCTTTCATGAAAGATCGGGCCACTAGGGTTCTACCCTACATCATCTTGGTATCTAGAGCCATGTTGATCACGATTTCGGAGCCTCCCCTCATAGTTTTCTAACCTAATTTTGTTGTGTTCTTCCCCAATTTCGAAAATCCCCACCAAAAATAGTCCCTAATTTTTTTGTGATTTGTTGGTTTGACGAAGTTTTGTTGATTTTGATCCATGGATTTTCTTGGTTTCAAGTGGATCTAGCATATCCCCAATTTTCCCCACTTTCCATCCACGAAATCCCATCAATTTTGCCCCCAAATTCATCTATTTCCGCCCCCAAATCGAGTTTTGATGTCCTGAACGAGATCGGGAATCATCGGGCCGGACATCCGGGCCATCGGGCCGGACATCCAGCTCGTGGAACATAAAACCCGCACGGTTCTGGACATCAGCCCCCGGATATCCAGCCCGCACCCCCGGATGTCTGGCCCCTGTACATTTCAGCTTTCCCATTTCACCGTTTTGTCCATAACTAATTCATCTGGATTCCGATTTTCGCGTTCTTTAGCTCGTTGAAAAGCTCTTGACATCCCCCTTCCAACAAAAATACTACCAACACCATTTGACTCAATCAAATATTTGGAACTTTGGCATCTTTGCCTAGGGCTTCCACCACAACCTCCACATAACCACGACCAACTTCTGCAACCTAACCAATTTTGTTCCCCATCGCATTAGTGGTTGCTTGAGGAGTGATTTGAGTCTCCTAAGGTGTCTAGGCTACTTAGGGACGGTTGCTTCTTCATCAACCACCACCACTACCGCATAGGCTTGACCACCATACACTTCCACCATCCCAACTTAACCCAATTTTGTTTGTGTTGTGAGTTGTGTCTCCTAAGGTGTTTCGGTTACTTAGGGACCGTGCTTCCAACTCCGACACCGTGTATAGTCCACCACCTGACTCTCGACTTCCGCATTGCGTACTCCATAACCCATCATTGCCATTTCCGCAATCCCATTGAGCTTCCGCAACCACCACTGCATTCCCGCTACCACCATTTGACATTTGAGATTTTGAGTTCGCGGTTTTTCCGTTTCCTAAGGTGTTTCGGCTACTTAGGGACGAGTCTCCATCATCTTGGTATCTCCATCAAGATCACCGCCACTCATCATCGCCAAGGACAGTAACCTCCATATCATCTTGGTATCATGGTATCCCTCCATTGTATATTTCCTTACCATTGCACTGATAACCCCTAGCCCATTTTGTGTTACTTGCCTATCGTGACTAGCCATTTGAGTATTGCCGGCAACGTTACTTGTGCACATTAGTGATCTACACCATACATTGCATACGTACCATATCATATCGGTATCATATCATCCCTTGTGCCTCAAGTTTGTTCCCGCATATACACAATAGCTATCTTGGTTTGTGCATTTTGCAAAGTGGCCATACAAAAAAAAGAATAAAGCTTTTAAGCAAAAGAGAAAGAGCAAAGAAGCTTGTAAGCAAGTGCCATAGCATCATACCCCATCGCATAAGATTGTCATATCCGATCATCTTGGATCATACCACCGGAACATCATACATATATAGCATACTTGGGATAGAAAGTTCATACATTTTGCATCTCATAGGTTGTGCACAAGTGTCGTATCCGCCTATAGAGCAATTGTGCTAGCGTCTCTCTTGAGTTGTGCAACACGAGCGTTTTTCGTGGATTCCACATTTTGTGCTCATCCTTGGTTGCACGACCCCATTTATCTATACGTGTGTGTGTTTCCGTGTGCCACCCATATTGCTATTGGTCTACTTGTTACACTTGCGAATTTGTGAATCTCTTTCAACATTATTGACTCTTGATAACATTTTGCATCAAATTTTTGTGCCACTATACTCACCGAGCTCCATCATAAGCCGTATTTGTGTAGGTGTGAGAAACTGACAAGAATTGGTACCAATTGTACTATTTCCTTGTCCACATTGGGGTGATCATTGATCCACTTTCAACTTCGGTCAAGGTACATTTGGTATTCGTTCTTCACTTTCTACCACTCACATTTTTCTCTTAGAGTGATGGATAGGCAAGGCATTTCATCTCCGGTCTTCCACAACAACGATAGCATGAACAACTACATCACCAAAGCGACAATCTTCGATCTACAATGACAAACCCAAGGTGCACGATCAAGATTGCGAGAGCGCATCGAGAACCTCTCCATGGAAATTCGCCTCTCCGAAGCGAGGAAAAGGGACTACATCGACAACAAGCTTTCCGCACAAAAGAAGGAGCAAGATGCAAGGATGGAGGAGATTCGGGCCTTGATCAAGTCTACTTCCCCTTTGTCATCTTCAAGGCGGCGGCGAGCACATCGATCCTCTTCGGAGCGCCCAAGCGATACAAGCGCAAGTCATCCACGTCCACATATCCATGGCGACCACCATCATGTTTGTGATCAACCTCGTCGTGAAGGGCAAGTCACCTCCAAGAAACATGTGCACGACGATGACGAACGACATCTAATACGAGCTCAAGTGCGACAACGCCAACATCATCATGACGATGCTCACGAAGCGCAAATGCACAAGTCCCTAGAAGCCCTACTTCACAAGTCCAAACTTCATGAGCAGAAGAGAAGACCGCGAGACGAGCACCACCAAGATGGCGCTATGGCTACTACCACCACCACTTTGGCATCTTCGCCAAGTGCTATCAAGGGATCTTCGCCTTTGGACGTACGGCATTTTCGCCTACTTCCCATGAGCTCCCTACATTGACGTCATCAATTACAAGGCGACCACCTATGAGCGAGGGCGACACTTCCATCTTCGGAAGCCCCTAAAGGAAAATGGCCGAGCATGGGAAATTCCCTTCGGTCATAGAGACGAGCTACGAGGTGCCACATCATATGGGCCTCCAACAACAAGGCGGTGACAAGAAGGTCGATCTAGGGCCATCCCCTTCGACCACGGCGACGAGCATGAACCTCTTCAACAACATGAAGACGGCGCCCATATTGGACTCATACTCCGAGTCAAGCTACGAGACCGCACATAAGACCTTATCTTTGGTCTTAGAGGAGAGTGATGATGTGCCATCTTCGGCCTTCATCCACGGCTACGACCACGACATGATTGAGCATGGAGACATTTGCACCTACATCTCTCCGACACCCACATATGAAGAGATGCCCCAATTCCCATGTGAGGAGATCCACCACCACATGAGTGACATGAGTGACTCCACCATATGTGACATTGAGTGCATTTACTATGAGAGGATGAGTGTGACCACCACTAGCCCCGCACTTGAGAGCATGCCACACATCCTATGTGAGGTTGAGCGCCATTTGAGTGACTCCACCAACCATATGAATGAGACCATCCAAGAGGGAGTGAGTGAGCCACAACACTTAGTGAGTGAGGTAGTTGAGACGGCATGTGAGGCCACTTTGATTTCTAACGACCTAACCTCTACTCCGAGTGTGTTTTCTTCTTTGGTGCTAGCTCTCCTACATGACGACATGCCTATCCTCGACGAGTCCATACCTCCAATGGAGACAACGATGGACATGGTGGAAGAAGATGTACCCCCACATGGTTCCATCAAGATGAAGATGACCAAGACTTGGTCTTCGACACCTCACCTACAACACATGAGCGATGCTCCAAAGGTAACATAGGTGATGGTGCTTCTCTTGTCCCACTAGTGGACTATTTTATGAATGATTTCTTGCATCATGTTGACACACCTATACCCATGCTTCATGCTAGTGCGACTTCTTCATGTCATGACTTACCTATTTATGATGAATATGATGACGAGCATGTCGAGTTGCCTAGTTGTGATGCTATGCTCCATAGGGTATCATGTGAAAATTCTTTTGGTCACATCATGTTTGACAATCCATTAACCTTGTCATATGCTATGAGTGAGATATCCCATATTGCATCATTTCAATCTCAACATAGTGACTATGCATGCCCCATTACCATAAATCCCATTTGCACTTATGGCATAGATGACGAGATGATGGTCATTGGCTTTTGTTTCTCTTGCGATGGTATTGCTATGCTTCCTTTACATGATTTGCGCAATTCATCTACTATGCCATGGCATGATCACATTGTTCCAAATATGCATTTTTGGGGATGTTGTCAATCTTCTCCATTTGATGTTTCCATTAATGCTCATGAGGAGACCCCCATAGTTTCCTCATACATATTAGGAGATTTTGATGCATTCCATACTTTGCATGATTCCCATAATTGCTTGCACCATATGCATTCCATGAATAACAATGCTCTACATATTTCTTCTGATGCATTACACAATTTGAGTCTCCAGTATGCTATACATAACAACAAACCTATGATGATGGATGACATGTTTCTATATCACGCATCTCATTTGTTTGAGCATTGGATATTTTGTGCTAACCAACACAAGCACGTGCACATCATGATGGATGATGTGTACATCTACCACGCACACACAATTTTTCCTTTGTCTTTGTTTTGTGTAGGTAATCATGCACAATCGTCAACCTCTCAATCCCAAGAGTTAACGAAACGAGCTCTTGAGAGCAAAGATGACTTGCGATCCCGTGAACTATCCTTACCACCGTTCCTTTCGCGCAATAACTACGTGCATCTCTCTCACTTGGCTCTCACACGGCTATGGGCTGCTCTCTTTCTCATTTTACCATGGTCACTTTGCATGTTATGCTTTCTTCTATGCCTTTGCCATGCAATTGTGACCCTTGCTTGCATCTACCCATGATTCACAATTATGCTACTCCTATGTGTATTTGCATGCTTGGTGGAGATCCTTGTTGCTATTTCCATGTTTATCATGTGCCTCATGCTATTGATGTTATTTTGCTCATATCATCCTTTCATGCTTGTGCTATGTCATGTGAATTATTCATGCACACTATTTGCACCCATAACATTCTTGCTATGATTCCCTCTAGTATGTTGCATCTTCGCACTACTAGCTCACACCACTTGATTGCTATGATTGCTTGCTTTGTCGCATCACCCATGTTCCATTATTACTTGCTTTCTTGGGTTGATGACATATATGTTCATGCCTCTCACATGATATATTTTGTTCATTGTGGCTTGCCTCCAATTGTTGCATCTATTGATCGTGGAGACTTGGACACTTTACTTGTGATGCATGCTTGTTTGGTTGAACCTATTGCATTTGGTTGTTCTCGCATCATATGCCTTCATACTATGAAATGCTCCCTTGTCCTTTCTTATGATGAGCATGATGCATACACTTATTGGGTATCTTCCCACACGAATGATAGGTTTTGCACTTCCGCTAACCTCATTTGTTTTTCCGAGTGTTTGTTTTGTTCTTTCATTTTGAAGGATTCACAAGGCGATACCGTCATGACACATTTTGGTCATGTGAAGGCATACACGATGTGCAACACCAACATTTGCGAGAATCTCCTAAAGGTGAACTCCTTCCCTTTGAGCCATCCTCAAATATGCATATTGGATGGGTCACTCTTTCATTGTTGTTTCCTTCTTGTTGTCTACATAGTACATCTCGCGAACGGAGGAGCGACATTGAAGATTGGCTCTATGGACCTTCACAATGAGGAGCGCTCGGACTTATTGGATGCACCTTCAAACTTCCACTCATACCACGACATTGAGCATTGGTACACCAACACCTCCATACTTGTTGATTGTGACCACACATGTCATGCTCGATGGACATATCATACAAATGACAAATTTGCATCTTATGCATGGATTGACTCATATTATGATTGCCTTGTTGCATCTTGTCTTTCTGTGTCATCCATGATATATGAGCTTGTGCATTTCATTAGCAAATTTGTTGTGATATACCTTGAAGGCATATTCATACATCATGATCTAATTGCCTACCATCAATTGCATGATCACATCACATTGAGCATCCATTACCATATTCATGCTATTGATAAACCGTCTCACTATGACATCATTTTGCACCATGGTTGCATTGATCGTATTCACAACACATTTGTGTGCGCACTGAATGTTTTTGCTCCCATGAATGCTTTGCATATCATTCCATATCTTTTGGATAAGCTTCATGCACCTTGTCATGATCAATCTTATTGCACAGACTCTTTCTTACATGATGGACACTTTGTGTGCACTAACCATCGTATTTCCGAGTGTCCGTTGTGTTTGATTTTCTTGCATGTATACCACTCCAGCGACACCTTGGCGTACTTGGATTGCGCAATGTCTTCAACTCCGTCCAACTATAAGTTCGTCAACAACAACCGTTTCCATGGTGATGAGGATCACGATCCGAGGTCGGATCTTCCCCAAGGGAGGGGAGATGATGCGGAGCATCCTACAATCATCCCCATGTACACTCGAGCATACGCCATTGGACACAAGATGAACTCGCTCCTTTTCGAATCTTCCCTTTCCGCATGTAAGAAATGGATGCTACTTCAAGCACAGACCTTGTGCATACCCAGGTACACCTGAGGAGACCATGGAGAACCCAAGGACCAAGGCCAAGCATGCGCGGAACCGACGACGGAAGAAGACGGAGACAACTCCAGGACCCGGACATCCGGCCACTAGAGACGACCACTACAGCAACAGCCACCCAGCCGCCAAGTGTTATAGGCCCCGGATATCCGGCGTCAACCCCGGTCATCCGGCGCCTCGCCAAGTCCCAGACATCCGGCCTCACCCCCAAAAATCCGGCACCCTCCAAACAGAGAGCAACAAAGTCAGCTCCTCCAGCCTGGACATCCGGCCTGCCAGCTCAAACATCCGGCTCTTCGTGAAGCCCCGGACATCCGGCCCGTCGCCCGGACGTCCGGCCTCCCCTGCCTGCGTGCAGTGCATCTGGGCCAAGGCCCATGTACCCCTTCGCCCCTTAGACTATATATACTCCCACTCCACCTACATTTTAGGGTCAGCGTTGTGATAGCTCATTTGAGAGATAGAGCTTCGCTCATCCATATCGGATCTACTCCACGAGAGAGACCGCGACCCCTCTATGGAGAAGATCCACCTTGGATTCAAGACCCCTCATGGGAAGATCCCCTTGTGGATTCAGGACCTCCTCACGGAGAAGAACCGGTTACCTCTTGTATCGTCCGTTGTTGACTTTGGATCTTGTATCTCCCTTTGTGTTCATGGATCTAGCGCATGTGTGATCATTCTTGTTGGTTTGAGTGTTCTCTCGTGTTTCCCCTCGTGATTCCCCTCGTTTCCCCCCTCGTGTTCTTCGTGTTCATCGCGGGATTCGCTCCTTTCGTGAAAGATCGGGCCACTAGGGTTCTACCCTACATCACCAATCGTGCTATTTCCTTGTCCTACATTGGAGTGATCACCGATCCACTTTCAACTTTGGTCAAGGTACATTTGGTATTCGTTCTTCTCTTTCTACGTGACGGTGTCCTGGACTAGGGGGTACTCACCACGTCGTCTCCCGATCTATTAGATTGGGCCGAGGACCCCCGTGGCCGTATACTCATGGGCCAGTTCGGACAGCTACCGCATACAAGCAAGATTCCACAAGACTTGGCGATCA
This sequence comes from Triticum urartu, assembly GCF_056163025.1. NCBI lineage: Eukaryota > Viridiplantae > Streptophyta > Magnoliopsida > Poales > Poaceae > Triticum > Triticum urartu. The sequence continues at coordinate 319,008,965 of NC_141874.1, read as the reverse complement.
AGACAAGGACTTCTCCCCACTGGCGTATTCGGCTAGGACTCTTGTTATCCTAGGCCTCCGGTGCATTATATAAACCGAGGCCAGGCTAGTCGATAGATATAGAACATCATACAACAATCGTACCATAGGCTACCTTCTAGGGTTTAGCCTCCTTCATCTGGTGGTAGATCTACTCTTGTACTACTCATATCATCAATATTAATCAAGCAGGAGTAGGGTATTACCTCCATCGAGAGGGCCCGAACCTGGGTAAAAACATCGTGTCCCTTGTCTCCTGTTACCATCCGGCCTTGACGCACAGTTCGGGACCCCCTACCCGAGATCCGCCGGTTTTGACACCGACATTGGTGCTTTCATTGAGAGTTCCGCTGTGTGATCGACAAAAGGATCGATGGCTCGCCTGCAGATCAACTGCGACTTCGGCATCTTCATCACCAGCTCGACTGGTCACCTTGGTTCGACCAAGAATTGTGCCCCGTGTTCGGATCGCCATGTCCAGACGAGGGCCTTCATCAAACATCAACTCCGATCTCTATCAAGATCATGGAGGAATCATCTATGGAGCTCGGGGGCTCAACGTCAACATTGCCCTCAAGCGACCGTGCTGTCTTTCTGGGCAGCGAACTCGTATCTGCCATCACCACCTCCTCGAGTATCGCTTTGACGATCGCTTTGGTGGAATTGTGCGAAATTGAGTCTACAACAACCCTGGAAAATTTCGTCGAGTTCCGATGGAGAAATCTCTGGCAATCCACGATATACTGGAGCCCTGTCAAATCTGGACGGGAATTTGGATGAGTTTAGGGCGTGGTGTCCAGCTTCTAGCTCGGACGTCCTTTGGAAGATCTAGCCGTTGATCGGCTGCGGAATTCCTATATCTACCATCTCTCAAAATTTCGGCTCGATCCGACCGTCCAATCTCCGGAAACCTTCCGATTAGTGCATCACTTTTTGGATCTGTTTTCTGCGCAAAAACGAATCCGACCCGAGTTCATCTTTTTTATGAACAGGATTTCGGACCTCCCTTTTGAAGGAAGTTTTGTATGGGGTATTGTGTTTTGTTCCCGAACACGTCCCACTAACTGTAAGATCTTTGGAACATGATCTTCAACATCATGCTGGTGTCAAACTAGTCCGGCAATATTACTCCACGGCTGCCGACCTGCGCTAGACACGGCGTCACTTTGTTGAGCCGAGCTCAACTTCTTCGGATCATCATCTCGGCAAGCCGAACAAGAGCCCGGCATCGCGAAGGATAAATCATCACCAACATCGCCGCCCCATGGATTACACGGAGCGGGCATACCGGCATCGCCGCACGGTCGCTTCATCAAGTCGGCATCGACCACGTCACGACCTGCATCGATGGGGCCGCACTATTGCTTCTTCAAGCTGGTGTCCATCACGCCGACATACTTCGACTCATCGGCTGACATCGAGGCTTCGACATCTCGGCTGGACCGGGGGCTTCTCCATCTCTTCTTCAACCTACTCCGGACACTTCGGCGTCACTAGCCGACCAGCTCCGTCACGTTAGCTGGGCCGAAGGCTTTGCCTCGGCGAGTCAACCTTTACCAGCATTACCATGCCGTCGTTTTATCGCCCATCAGGCAATGGGTGTGCGGAGCGGGTCCCAATTTTAGGAATCACCTTCCTTCGGATTGCTACAACAAATAAACCAGGTGCTATTAATCCCAGTATTTTTTGCTTGTTTGGGTTCATTTTTCCCAAGGAATTATTACTCTGGTTTGTCCGTCATATGTACACAGGTCTATCAAATGGTGGCTGCATTAACGACAGTCGCATGGTGGTTCGGTCAGTTTCCGTACATAGTCCGGCGAACGCCGCACTCGGAGCTCGGACCGACCTGCGAATTCAGGCTTTGCCACGCCTTTACCGCATCACACCGACGCCCTGCATCGACTTGACTTCGGCGCCAGGCCATATTTCTTTTATTACTCACTTTGCATAAATTATTTATTATGCAACGATTTTTTTAATTATCATTATTACTATTATCTCGGGTTTGCACTATTTTTTGTGCACAGGAAAATGATCCGGGGACTTCGGCGTCACTCTGCCGGTCTGCATTGATCGTGCTATGTCACCACTTCGGCGTGTCAAGCTCTCTACTCCGCCACCTCGGGACCGGCTTGAGGGATGGAACCTTGCCCCGCATCAAGCTCGGACCGCGTCATCAATACCGAACACATTAACCAGCTAAGTCGCTTTCATGCTCAAAGCTTTAATTTCTAACTTGTGCTCAGTTCGACCAAGCATTATACTTTTTTGGAAAAAAGTTTCTTCTAAAAAATTTCCTTGTCCAAACTTTGTTTGTGACGCATAAATTCAAATACCCCGTTTACTTGGAGGGTTCCTTTATGAAGCTTTTCCTATTGCATATGATTATACTTGTACGGCTTCGTTCCTTGTTCGTGTATTACGCCACAATATGCACCACATTGACTTAAGCGATTTGCAAGCTGGGTTGCCTCGCTCCTGTGTTTACCCCTACGTTCCCGATTGTTCGGCTAGGGAGTAAAGGGAGCACCTCTGCGATTGTCATGATCGGGTCACCCGAGCCGGACCTCAGACTGGGTGAAGCCGAAAGCTAGCGCTCTTATAGTTATTCAATGATGGTCGGCACACAACGGAACTCATGAGTACAAAAAATCTATTGCACAAGTCTCATAATAACAATGAGCACCGAAGAAAGGTATCAGTGGGGGTACTATTTTCTTCGAAGATGCTTCTTACTCTTCGCAGTAATATAGCATAAGTTCCCTGAGCGCACTTTGTCTGTTACAGCCTTATGGCCTGATTGCCTAGTTATTGGAAACACCGTCGATATTCTCGGCCCATGGAGTACATAACACTTTTCGGTCCTTAACCGAAGAGGGAGAAGCCGACGGTCGGTTAAGACGCGTTTAAAGTTCGGTTGAACATAGATATGATATAAGTACTTCGGTACATGCAATCATTCTTCTACCCAAGTCACTTGGGGGATCTTAAGTTTATTTGAGCCGTTTTATAATAAGTGTTCTTCTTCTCAGTCGTTGCAAAGTTCTATTATTATTATTTATCACTCCCTTTTTCGACGCGAGTGTGCGTTCACTAGCCGGGGACCTAATTTCTCTCTCAAAGCCGCTAGAGTTTAGTTTGCTAAACTGGCCTAATGAGAAGTACTCCGCCCTCGGGATAGGAGGTTGAAGCTGTAGGCTGACCCGCTCGAAGTCTTGAGATAGGATGTGTCATGTTAAAGGACGACAGAAGCACTTCTTTTTTCTAAGAACAATTTCCGGATTGACACCGAACACTTGATCTTGTTCGGACGTCATGTTTTTACTGACGTTTCTTGGTTTTCCAAGCTTTTTGGCACTTTTAAACTATTTGTGCTTTTCCAGCATTAGTCTCGCAGTGCAACGCCGGACACCTCTAGGGATTCGGCAAAAACATTCTCAGATATTGCTATATATGCATCGGTTTCGAATTGTGTCTTCGGTCAATAGTTGGGTTGCCCGGCTCCTGCACTTGCTTCCTACGTTCCGTTTTGTTCGGCTAGGCGTGCAAAGGGAGAACCACTGCGATTGTGCTTCCATCTCACATGGTTAAGCACCTTAGTGGAGAAAGCCAAAAACTGACTGTCACAATAAGCGTAATCTGGTCAGCGATCCGATGACTATGACGGGCCATTCATAACATTGGCCGAAGTGTTTATGGCTTGACCTCGACTATCGCCGAACACTACCGGGGGCTATTAACTGGCCTCCCAAACTAAATCCTCGATATTTTGCTCTTACATTCAAGCTGAGGTTTCATGATCATGCTTACCATGACAACCCAAAGAAAGGAACCGATAGCGGGACTATTTTCTTTGGAATACATTTCTTCTGTTAAACACTAATATAACATATCTCTCTGCGTACCTTTGTTTATAAAACCGTGTGGCCAGATTGCCTTGTTTGTCGTAAATCTTTGCCCTCATAAAGGCTTTATAAAGTAGGACAAATACTCCTCGGCTACTGGCCAAGGAGGTGGAAGCCGATGGTCGGTCAACAAAGTTTTGTACAATGCGGATCCGAGCATTAATGGCGTAAAGTACTTGGATACATAGAGTCATTACACATAATTTGTGATTTTACCATGGATATTGATCCTTAATTCGGCCACCCGTGCCCACATTAAGGCTCGGGGGCTTCTGGGCTTCGGGCTTATTATTTACAAATATTAAAGGGGGCTACTGCATTGCTTGTCCAATGCAGAAAATTTTCTGTGCAATATAGTTTCCGAGGAGATTTTGATCCTCAGGTTGGTCGGCCGCACCCAACCTGAGTATTGAGGACTGAGCACGCCGCTTTTGTGTCCCGAAGTATTCTGCCGAGCTAGGACTTGATCCTCAGGCCGATTTTGCAAATCAACCTGAGTCTCAGCGGCTACTGGGGTCAGCGGTCTTATGTCATCCTTCGTGTGCATCTCGGGTTTTAGACCGAAACACACCTTGAGGGCTACTGGCTATATATCTCGGTAGAGAATAAATTGCACCAATAAAAAATATTGACAAAAAATCGGCCCATAGTGTAACGCCCCAGATACGACTTTCCCTATTTGTACTCAAACTCTTCCCGTTTCCGGCATTAAGTTACATTTATTTCTCGGGTTCGGGTCTTTGTCTCCGTATGGGTTATCATCGGCCGGTTGAATTTGTTATTGAACTTGAGCCCGGTACGGAACCTATGTGCAAACGTCCCTACAAGCTCGGCCCCGAAGAGTTGAAGGAGTTGAAGAAACAACTCGATGAGCAAGAAAGATTGGGTCTCATCCGGCCTAGTACTTCTCCGTGGGGTTGTGGTGTTCTTTTTGTGAAGAAGAAGGATGGTTCGAGCCGACTTTGTGTTGATTACTGTCCAGTGAATAAGAAGACCATCAAGAACAAATACCCACTTCCCAACATCAATGAGCTGTTCGAACAACTCAAGGGTGCTCAAGTATTCTCCAAGCTTGATCTCCGTATGGGTTATCACCAGATTCGCATTCGTGAAGAAGATATTCCCAAGACAGCATTCAGAACAAGCTTTGGTTCATATGAATACACTGTCATGTCTTTTGGCCTCGCCAACGCTCCTCCGACGTTCTCTCGCATGATGAACTTCATCTTCAACGCCTACACCAATGACTTCGTTTTGGTCTATCTCGATGACATTCTGGTTTTCTCGAAGAAGAAGGAAGATCATGCCAAGCATTTACGTTTGGTTCTCGATAAGCTCAGGGAACATCAATTCTATGCCAAGTTCTCCAAGTGTGAATTTTGGCTCGATGAGGTTCTTTATCTTGGTCATATCATCTCTGCCAAGGGCATTTCCGTGAATCCTGAGAAGGTGTCTGCAATTGTGAATTGGGAACCTCCTCAGAATGTGAAGCAACTCCGCAGTTTTCTCGGTCTCGCAAGCTATTGCCGAAGATTCGTTGAAAACTTTTCCAAGATCGCGAAGCCTCTCTCAAATCTTCTTCAGAAGCACGTCAAGTACGTTTGGTCTCCGGAGTGTGATATTGCTTTCAACACTTTGAAAGAGAAGTTGATCACTGCTCCAGTTCTGACTCCACCTGATGAATCCAAGCCGTACGAGGTCTTTTGTGATGCCTCTCTCCAAGGTCTTGGCGCAGTATTGATGCAAGAGAAGAAAGTTGTTGCTTATACATCTCGCCAGTTGAAGCCTAATGAGAAGAACTACCCCACTCATGATCTCGAGTTGGCGACAGTTGTGCATGCTCTTTTGACTTGGAGACATCTTCTGTTGGGAAGAAAAGTGGACATTTTCACTGATCACAAGAGTCTCAAGTACATCTTCACTCAGCCTAATCTCAACCTAAGGCAAACTCGATGGGTCGAAATGATTCAAGAGTACAATCCGAGTATTGAGTATACTCCAGGCAAGGCTAATGTGATTGCTGATGCTTTGAGCAGAAAGGCCTACTGCAACAGTCTGATTCTCAAGCCTTATCAACCCGAGCTTTGTGAAGCTTTCCGCAAACTTAATCTGCAAGTTGTTCCTCAAGGTTTCCTCGCCAACCTTCAAGTCTCTCCTACCTTAGAAGACCAGATTCGCCAAGCCCAGCTTCTTGATGCTATGGTGAAAAAGGTGAAGATTGGGATTGCCAAGAGTCAGTCCAAGTACAAGTGCTACCGCCTTGATGACAAGGAAACTCTCTTCTTCGAGGATCGTATTGTTGTGCCCAAAGGTGAACTTCGTAAAGTGATCATGAACGAGGCTCACAACTCTCTCCTCTCCATCCACCCTGGTAGTACGAAGATGTATCAGGATCTCAAGCAAGCTTATTGGTGGACTCGAATGAAGCGCGAGATCGCTCAATTCGTGAATGAATGTGATGTCTGCAGAAGAGTGAAGGCAGAACACCAAAGGCCAGCTGGTCTCCTCCAACCTCTTGCCATTCCAGAATGGAAGTTTGACCACATCGAAATGGACTTCGTGACTGGGTTTCCAAAGTCCAAGCATTGCAATGATGCTATATTCGTTGTCATCGACAAGCTCACCAAAGTGGCTCACTTTCTGCCTATCAAAGAGTCACTCACTGCAGCTCAATTGGCGGAACTCTATACCTCTCGCATTGTCCCTCTGCACGGTATTCCTCAAGTGATATCTTCAGACCGTGGCAGCATCTTTACCTCCAAGTTTTGGGATTCTTTTCAGAAGGCCATGGGCACCAACATCCGTTTCAGCACTGCTTTCCATCCTCAAACAAGCGGTCAAGTCGAGCGTGTCAACCAGATTCTTGAAGATATGCTCAGGGCTTGTGTGATCTCCTTCGGCATGAAGTGGGAGGATTGTCTTCCTTATGCTGAATTCTCCTATAACAACAGTTTTCAAGCAAGTTCGGGCAAGGCCCCCTTCGAAATTCTGTATGGCAGGAAGTGTCGTACCCCTCTCAACTGGTCTGAAACCGGTGAACGTCAGCTGCTGGGTAATGACTTAATCACAGAAGCAGAAGAAATGTGCAAAGTCATTCGTGATAACCTCAAAGCAGCCCAATCCCGCCAGAAGAGCTACTATGATAGTAAGCACCGTGATTTGGCTTTCAAGATCGGAGATCATGTTTACCTCCGCGTCTCTCCTATGTAAGGTACTCGTCGCTTCGGTATCAAAGGGAAGCTTGCCCCTAGATACGTGGGACCTTTCAAGATTGTCAGCAAGAGAGGCGACCTCGCCCATCAACTCGAGCTTCCTTCAAACTTTTCAAATGTTCATGACGTGTTCCATGTCTCTCAGCTTCGAAAGTGCTTCAAGACGCCTGACCGCACCGTCAACTTCGAGGACATTGAGCTCCAAGAAGATCTCTCCTATCGTGAGCACCCAGTTGCTATTCTTGAAGAGACTGAACGCAAGACTCGCAACAAGTCAATCAAATTTCTCAAAGTCAAGTGGTCTCACCATTCCGACCGTGAAGCTACCTGGGAACGCGAGGATCACCTCCGTTCTGAGTACCCGGAGTTCTTTCAGTCCTAGATCTCGGGACCAGATCTTTTCGTAGTGGTGGAGTGTTGTAACGCCCCAGATACGACTTTCCCTATTTGTACTCCAACTCTTGCCGTTTCCGGCATTAAGTTATATTTATTTCTCGGGTTCGGGTCTTTGTCTCCGTGTGTTGTTTTTCTTTTCGTGCATCTCTTATCATGTCATCTCGTGCATTGCATTTGCATACATGTTCATCTCATGCATTCGAGCATTTTCCCCATTGTCCGTTTTGCATTCCGACGCTTCGTTCTCCTCCGGTGGCCATTTCTAGCTTTCTTTCATGTGTGGGGTTCAAACATTTCCGGATTGGACCGAGACTTGTCATGCGGCCTTGGTTTATTACCGGTAGACCGCCTGTCAAGTTTCGTACCATTTGGACTTCGTTTGATACTTCAACGGTTAACCGAGGGACCGAAAGGCCTCGTGTGTGTTGCAGCCTAACACCCCCCAAATTTGGCCCAAAACCCACCAAACTCTTCTTCATGTCCTAGATCGTTCGATCACGATCGCGTGGGCGGAAACCGCACCTCATTTGGACTCTCCTAGCTCCCTCTATGCCTATTTAAAGTCCCCTCCGTTTTCGGATCGTCTTCCACCTCCGAAACCCTAAAAATCCCCACGTCGAGCTGGACATGTCCGTCCCGGCCCGGACAACCGCCGCCGCCGCCCGCAGCCACTGAGGGCTCGCCACGTGGCAGCCGCGCCTCCACCGCCGCCGCGGCCCGCCAGGCCCGGGGACGGCCCCCGCGAGCCCGCGCCCCCGCGCCTCCTCCTTTCCCCGAGCGCCGCCGCCTTCCGCGCCTCCGGCGACCGGCGCCGCCGCCGCACCGCCGTGCGCGCCCTTGCCGGCCGGCGCCCGTAGTGCCGCCGGACCACCGCCGCCTCCGCCCGCGGGCCTCCGCGCCACCGTGCCGGCGCCACCGCCCCGGCGACCACCGGATCCGCCCCAGCCGGCCTCCTCCCGCGTCTCCGACGGCCAAGTTCCGGCCAGCTACAGTGATCCCCGGCGTTCCTCGATCCGCGTGCCGATCTGGATCTGGATCTGGATCGGGTTGACCTCTCCCCCGAAACCCTAACTCCCAGATTTTCATGCATTCTTTGACTGCTTGTATTTCCGCAACCGTAGATCCGTTTTGGGCATATGATATATCAAAATCTTCGTCTCGACATGTACATCATTTCATTCCATTGAATCATTTGCATTTGAGGTCATCTTGATTCCCAAAATTCTGTTAGTAGGAGGCTTCGTGAGTTAAATTGCAGATCCGTTAGTTCATCATGCACTTTTGTCATTTTTGCCATGATTATTGTGTGCATGCTATGCCTGTGAGTCCTTCATATGTTTTGTTAAGAATTTTGTCTTATTTCCAGAGGTGCAACCCATGCATTTTTCGGATGTGTGTGGTGACTTGTGCAAGCTTGCAAAGTGAGGCACCCGGGAAATCTGTTTTCAGGGACTTAGTGATTTTCACTAAGTCTGGGATATTTTAGTTCGTGATGCTATATGTCCAGCTTGTTTCCTAGTGATCCGTGCCTCTTTTGAGGATGATCAGTAAGGGAGTTTTGATATTTACGTTATGCTCTATCCATCCATGTCTTTGTTTGCATATATGGAGTGCTCTAGGTTGACTCAATCGAGCTCAACTTTTGCTTCGTTGTTATTCTGGGCAGATCGTCAACTTGTTTGCGATTTTGCTGATGCTACCGTTAGTGTTCCATGCATGATATGCCTTTGTTCTTGCCATGTGTAGCTAGAATATTGTGTGTTCTTTCTGGATATATGCTTGCCTTGCCATTACTTGCACCATGGTGAGTGCATCGAGCTCGTTTACATGCCTTCGTGAGTTAAATTTCTGCATGTCTCAGTTTTCACAAAGTCTGAAAACTGATTGTGTTCGAGCTATGTTCGTGAGCTCGGTAGAGTATTTTGTGAACCCTTTTGACCCCAGTTCACTTTGGGTGTTTTGTTAAGCATGTTGAGTAGCTCCATGCCATGTTCTCACTTGTCACGTTAAGGTCATTTATCATGTTGTTTTGCTGCTCCAAAGAGAGCATCGTGATCTGAAATTTCAGGCTAGTGTTAATTTCACTAAGTCTGGAATCTGTTTTGCATATTCATTTTTGCCATGCTTGTTTTAACCTCTTAATGGATGAATTTGCCTATCGCTCAGTGCTAGTGTTTTGTTAACCATCTTGTGTACATCACTGCCATGTATTTTGTTTTCATGTTTGGTGTCTGTAGCATGTTTATTTAGTTGCATTAAGATGCCTACTTGCTGTAAATCGCAGACCGGTGTCCTATCTTAAAACGCTTGCCATTTCCAAACCGTAACTCCGATTCCAATGATCTTTATATCGTTTTCAAGCGATTTCATCCCCTCTATCCAGTGGCACCCTTGGAATTCCAAGTTGAGGCCAGGTTCATGCATTTCCTGTCATATCTTGCATTTTGCATCCCGCATCACATCCCGCATAGCATGTCATCATTTCATCATATTGCTTGGTCTTGCACGTGGTTGATTGTATCCTTGTTGCTTGTTTGTCTTGTTGGGTAGAGCCGGGAGACGAGTTCTCTACTGAGGAGCCCGTTGAGTTTGCTTGTGAGGATCCAGTCAACTCTGACAACTGTGCAGGCAAGATGATCATACCCTCGAAATCACTACTATCTTTGCTATGCTAGTTTGCTCGCTCTTGCTATGCCACTGCTACGATGCCTACCTTTTGCTTGTCAGCCTCCCAATTGCCATGGTTGAACCTTTAACCCACCTTGTCCTAGCAAACCGTTGATTGGCTATGTTACCGCTTTGCTCAGCCCCTCTTATAGCGTTGCTAGTTGCAGGTGAAGATTGGAGCCGTTCCTTGTTGGAACATCTTTTATTTACTTGTTGGGATATCATTATATTGCTATGTTATCTTAATGCATCTATACACTTGGTAAAGGGTGGAAGGCTCGGCCTCTCGCCTAGTGTTTTGTTCCACTCTTGCCGCCCTAGTTTCCGTCATATCGGTGCTATGTTCCCGGATTTTGCGTTCCTTACGCAGTTGGGTTATAATGGGAACCCCTTGATATTTCGCCTTGATTAAAGCTTTTCCAGCAATGCCCAACCTTGGTTTTACCATTTGCCACCTAGCCTTTTCTTTCCCTTGGGTTCTGCAGACTCAAGGGTCATCTTATTTTAACCCCCCCCCGGGCCAGTGCTCCTCTGAGTGTTGGTCCACCTGTCAGCTACCGGTGGCCACCAGGGGCAACTCTGGGCTGGCCTACCCGTACCTAGGACAATCTGAGTGTGCCCTAAGAAAGAGATATGTGCAGCTCCTATCGGGATTTGTCGGCACATTCGGGCGGTGTTGCTGGTCTTGTTTTAACCTGTTGAAGTGTCTTGAGTTACCGAGATACCGAGTCTGATCGGAACGTCTTGGGAGGAGGTCTTTTCCTTCGTTGACCGTGAGAGCTTGTCATGGGCTAAGTTGGGACTCCCCTGCAGGGATTGAACTTTCGAAAGCCGTGCCCGCGGTTATGGCAGATGGGAATTTGTTAATGTCCGGTTGTAGATAACTTAAACCTTAATTAATTAAAACGAATCAACTGCGTGTGTTGCCGTGATGGCCTCTTCTCGGCGGAGTCCGGGAAGTGGACACGGTGTTGGAGTAATGCTTGCGCAGGTTGTTCCTTCTAGTTTCTCGCTCGCGCTTTGCCTCCTCTTCTCGCTCTCCTTTGCGAATAAGTTAGCCACCATATATGCTAGTCGCTTGCTGCAGCTCCATATATACTTGCCTTATCCTGTCCTATAAGCTTAAATAGTCTTGATCGCGTGGGTGCGAGATTGCTGAGTCCTTGTGGCTCACAAATACTATAATTCCAGATGCAGGTCCAGGTGATTCCGCTCCAGGTGACGAGTACGAGCTCAAGTGGGAGTTCGACGAGGACTCTCAGCGTTATTATGTTTCTTTTCCTGATGATCAGTAGTGGTGCCTAGTTGGGGTTCAATTCAGGGCCTTGTCGCATGTTGGGTTCTTTTCCATTTTGGCGCCGTAGTCGGGCCATGAGTGTTTGTTTGATGAATGTTATTTATGTACTCTGATGTGACGTGGCGAGTGTAAGCCAACTATGTTATCTCCCCCTTTGATTATGTATTACATGGGATGTTGTAATGATTGCCTGACTTGCGACATTGCTTTCAATGCGGTTATGTCTCTAAGTCGTGCCTCGACACGTGGGAGCTATAGCCGCATCGAGGGTGTTACACATAGTCGGGGTGGTGCACCACCTCGGAAGCAGGCCGGCATAAAGCTCGGGCGCTAGTGGCTGGCTCCATAGAGGGCATTTCCGGCATTAAGCTCGGCTAAACTCCTTCAACTTTTTTGAACCAAGGTGATATGACACCTCGGATATAGTCCGGCATTGGAGCCTGGACACAGTCCGGCGTTGGAGCTCGGATATATTTCGGTGTTGGAGCTCGGATATACAGTCTGGCGTTGGAGCTCGGATACATAGTTCGGCGTTGGAGCTCGGATACATTCCGGCACTAGAGTTGGGAAGCGGTCCGGCGTTGGTGCTCGGCTGCAAAAGATACCTCGAATGCAGTCCGGCGTTGGAGCTCGGACGCAAGAGGACCCTGCCTCCCGGGAACGACTTCAAACCCGAGGTGTGGCATAAAAATAAACAAGGCATTGATAAAGGCTGGAAACTTAAAGGGGCTCCTTGGATACCCGACGTGTAAACTCGTCGAATGCATTTCGGTGATCCTCAAGATCGAAGATAAAGAAGATTTGTTGAACCAGTTTTCAAGACCGGCAACCGAAGATGAAGAACAGTTCGGAAGAATCGAGGAGCGTCCCTAACTTGAACACCGGTTCAGGGGGCTACTGACGGTATCCTGGACTAGGGGGTACTCACCACGTCGTCTCCCAATCTATTAGATTGGCCCGAGGACCCCCGTGGCCATATACTCATGGGCCAGTTCGGACGGCTACCGCATACAAGGAAGATTCCACAAGACTTGGCGATCAAGACAAGGACTTCTCCCCACCGGCGTATTCGGCTAGGACTCTTGTTATCCTAGGCCTCCGGTGCATTATATAAACCGAGGCCAGGCTAGTCGATAGATATAGAACATCATACAACAATCATACCATAGGCTAGCTTCTAGGGTTTAGCCTCCTTGATCTCGTGGTAGATCTACTCTTGTACTACCCATATCATCAATATTAATCAAGCAGGAGTAGGGTATTACCTCCATCGAGAGGGCCCGAACCTGGGTAAAAACATCGTGTCCCTTGTCTCCTATTACCATCCGGCCTTGGCACACAGTTCGGGACCCCCTACCCGAGATCCGCCGGTTTTGACACCGACACTACCACTCACATTTTTCTTGGAATGATGGATAGGCCAAGTACTTCTACCAACCCACTCATCATGGAGCAAGACGATGACATGAACTCCTTCATCACCAAGAGTCACCTCTTTGGTGCACAACGTGCTTTGCATTAAGAACAACAAGCCATGAGTGACCGCATCGACAACCTCTCCACCGACTTGCGACTCTCCGAGCAACGTATAAGGGACTACTTCGACCACAAGCTCGATGATCAAAAGCAAGAGAATGACGCAAGGATGGACGAGATTCATGCGTTGTTGCTCAACCGCTCTTCTTCCACTTCAAGAAGGAGCCGTTCAAGTCGCCACTCTGACTTCACCCTCTTCGGCTCAAGTACACCGACATCGAACACTCTTCGCCATGCCGCGCGCAAGGAGCATCAAGCATACATCAATCCTCTACGCGATACCGACTCGCAAGAGCACCGACGACGTCAAACCCAAGAAGCCTTTGCGCTAGCACAAGAACGGCAACGACAACGCCAACATGAAGAGGAAGAACGCGCGCATCTACACCAAAATGCACAAGATGCCGAGGGACAACGTCAAGAACAACAACTCCGTGACACTCAAGCACTTGAGGCACAACGAGCTCTACGCGATTCAAGTCGAGTCGTAGCCAACCGAGGACGACAAGCTCGTGAACATGCCGAAGCACTTCGCGAAGAAGTCCGCGAGAGGATTTATCAAGCTCGCGCGCACCGTCAACTTCCTCCCTCCGCTCGAGAAGCTCCTCCACAAGCATGCCAAGAACAACGAGTTCCTCAAGATCATGAAGACATTGGAGATCACCCACGACAAGAGCAACACGTGGTTGACAACCCTCTGCGCCAAGAGCACCACGAGTTGAACAACATCAACAACATGGGCGTCGTCATCCCCGACCCCAACACAATAAAGAGCAACGCTCGAGCAAACTCAAGTTCACCATGCCCAAGTTCAACGGAAGCACCAATCCCGAAGAGTACCTTTCATGGACATTGAAAGTTGACAAGATCTTCCGTTTGCACAATTATGAAGAAGAGAAGAAGATCGTAACGATATCCCTTGAGTTCCAAGACTATGTGCTCATTTGGTGGGAACAAATCATAGAGCATCGAGAGGCAAGAGGTGAACCACCCATCACTACTTGGGTGCAAATGAAGGATGTCATGAGAGCACGCTTCATACCTACCTACTACAACCGCGACCTCTTCAAGAAACTCCAACAACTCAAACAAGGAACCAAGAGCGTTGAAGAATACTACAAGGAGATGGATATTGCAATGATAAGAGCCAATGTCATGGAAGATGGTGAGCAAACAATGGCACGCTTCTTGAATGGACTCAATCATCCCATCAAGAAGATCGCCGACTTCCAACCATACTCCAATCTCATCGAGCTAGTGCACCAAGCTACCAAAGCGGAACGCCAAGTGCAAGATGACTTCAAGTATGCCAAGTTCTCATCCAAGTCCTACGGCTTCTCCAACAACCAAGCTTCAATGACTCCAACACCGACTACAAAGCCTTCTTCTACCAACATCGACAAGTCGACTTCCAAGAAAGCTTCGTCAACTACAAGCCATCCTACTACGAGCAATGTCAAGCCGAGAGCTTCATCGTCATCAACCGCAACCGATGAGACCATCAAGACGAGTTCCTTCAAGTGTTTCACTTGCGGAGACCGAGGCCACAAGTCCTATGAGTGCACCAACAAGCGAACCATGGTCTTCAACGACGATGGCACCTATGACTCCATGAGTGAAGGCAAAATGGAAGCCCTTGAGCAAGTCAGCATGCACCGCCAAGTGAACAATATAGAAGAACAAGTCTTTTGCAATGAAGACTCAAGTCCCGCACTCGTTGTCTCCAAAGTCTTGACCTTCCAACATCACCAAGAAGAAGACCAAAGATGCAACATATTCCACACCAAGGCCGGCATCAATGGACGATCTGTCAAGGTCATCATCGATGGAGGAAGTTGTCATAATCTCGCAAGCGAAGAGCTTTGCTCCAAGCTCCAATTGCCCAAGACGAAGCATCCACATCCATACAAAGTGCAATGGCTTAGTGACTTTGGCACCATCCAAGTCGAGCACCGAGTACAAGTCTCCTTCAAAATCGGCGCCTACGAAGACACCATGGAGTGCGACGTCGTTCCAATGTCCGTTTGTCATCTTCTCCTAGGACGGCCATGGCAATTCGATAGAGGAGTCTTCCACAACGGCCGAACGAACCACTACATCTTCAAGACGAAGGGCAAGGAGTATGTACTTCGTCCCATGTCCCTAAGTCAAGTTATCGCCGACAAGCAAGCCACCCATCATGGAGAGAATAGTGAGAGAGCGAGCCACGAAAAAGAGAGTGAGCGCCACAAGCCCAAATCGAACACCTCCACGATGAGCGAAAAGAAGAACTTAGTCCTATATGACACCAAAAGTGAGATACGAGGAGTGTGTGAGAACCCATCTAGTGTCCTACACTACGTCCTTGTGTGCAAGGACAATGCACCACAAACTAACACTTCTCACAATCTTCCTCTAGTGTTGTCTTCTCTTTGCAGGAATTTCACGACGTTTTCCCCGACGAGCTACCTCCGGAACTACCTCCACTACGAGGCATTGAGCACGGCATCGACCTCATCCCCGGAGCACCGCTTCCGAACAAAGCTCCCTACCGCGTCAACCCTGAAGAAACCAAAGAAATACAAAGGCAAGTAAAGTATCTCATAGACCATGGACATGTGCGTGAAAGTTTGAGCCCTTGTGCCGTACCGGTCATTCTTGTGCAAAAACATGACGGTAGCTTTCGCATGTGCTCCGGTTGTAGACCTATCAATGCTATCACCGTTCCCTATAGCTATCCCATTCCACGCCTAGATGATATGCTAGATGAACTTAGTGGTGCCAGTATATTTTCCAAAATTGATCTTAAGAGTGGTTACTATCAAATCCGCATACAAGAAGGTGATGAATGGAAAACCGCCTTCAAAACCAAGTTTTCTTTGTATGAGAGGTTAGTCATGCCTATGGGTCTCTCGGAAGCACCAGACACTTTTATGCGCCTTATGAATCATGTCTTTCGCCCTTACATTGGTATATTTGTTGTGGTTTACTTCGATGAAATTGTTCTATTTAGCAAATCTATCAAAGAGCATTTCACCCATGTCCGCACCGTTGTGCAAACTCTTAGAAAAGAGCGCCTCTATGCTAATATGGAGAAATGCCTTTTTGATGTTGATAAGCTTGTTTTCTTGGGTTTTGTTGTTTCTTCTAAGGGTGTTCATGTTGATGAGTCCAAGATCAATTCTATTAAGACTTGGACGCAACCAACGAACTTTCATCAAGTGCGTAGTTTTCTTGGCCTTGCGGGTTTCTATCGTCGCTTTGTGAAGGATTTTAGCACCATTGCTTCTCCTTTACATGCTTTGAGAAAGAAGAATGCACCTTTCGTTTGGGGATCATCCCAAGATACCACATTCAATGAGCTTAAGAATTTGCTTACTCATGCTCCCGTGCTTGCTTTACCCAACTTTGACAAGCCTTTTGAGATTCATTGCGATGCTAGTGGTAATGGCATAGGCGGTGTGTTAACGCAAGAGAAGCACCCCATAGCTTACTTTATTGAGAAACTTTCCATAGCGCAACTCAATTACCCCATCTATGACAAAGAGCTATATGCTTTAGTCCGTGTTTTGCATGAGTGGGAACATTTCCTTCGTCCCCATGAGTTCATCATTCATACCGATTATGAGACTCTCAAGTACCTTAAGGGCCAAACCAAGTTGAACAAGCGTCTTGCTAAGTGTAGTGAATTGATTGAGTCTTTTCCTTATGTCATCAAGTACATCAAGGGTTAAGAAAACATCGTAGCGGATGCTCTTTCCCGCATATGCATGCTTGTTACACAACTTGAGTTAGATGTCATTGGTTTTGAGCATATCAAAGACTTGTATGAGCATGATGCAACTTTTGCTACTCCTTATGCCAAGTGTTTGTCGCACACCTCTTGGGAACGCTATTACATCAAAAAATGGATATCTTATGCGAGCTAACAAACTTTGCATCCCCGAGTCTTCTCTTCATTTGTTGCTTTTGCAGGAATCTCATGGAGGAGGCTTAATGGGACATTTTGGAAACAACAAGACGTTTGCCACGCTCTCAAAGAACTACTTCTGGCCCAAGATGTTTCGGGACGTCCATCGTTTCACAAACCGATGCTCTACATGTCGCAAAGCTAAGTCCAAAGATCAATCTCATGGCCTCTATATGCCTCTACCAATTCCATACCAACCATGGGAATACATTAGCATGGACTTTGTACTTGGTTTTCCTAGGACTCGAAATGGGAAAGATTCCATATTTGCCGTTGTGGACCGTTTCTCTAAAATGGCACATTTCATTCCTTGCAACAAGATAGACGATGCTTCACATGTTGCTAATCTCTTTTGTAGGGAAATATTGCGTCTACATGGTGTGCCAAAGACTATCGTCTCGGACCGCGACGTCAAGTTCCTTAGCTACTTTTGGAAGACCCTATGCGCCAAGCTCGGAATGAAGCTACTCTTCGCCACAGCTTACCATCCTCAAACCGACGGCCAAACGGAGGTGACCAACCGCACACTCTCCGCTCTACTTCGAGTACTCATCAAGACGAATATCAAGGAGTGGGAGGAGTGTCTACCTATCGCCGAGTTGGCCTACAATCGGGCATGACACTCAACAACCGGCGAGTACCCATTCGAGGTCGTCTACGGATTTAACCCATTGTCACCATTGGACATTCTTCCTCTACCACTACAGGAGTGCATCAATTTGGACGCACATGCACGAGCGACACATCTCAAGAAGGTGCATGAAGATACAAGAAACACCATTGAGCACCAAGTACAACACCTTGCGACCAAGCTCGACGTCAACAAGAACCCTATGATATTCAACATTGCAGACCTCGTGTTGCTACACCTTCGCAAGGACCGCTTTCCCCAAGAACGCAAGTCCAAACTTCGACCATGAGCGGACGTACCCTTCAAGGTGCTTGCACGCTACAACGACAACGCTTACAAGATCGACCTCCCCCGCGACAAGTACAACGTGAGCGATATATTCAATGTCAATGACCTCTCGCCTTTCCATGGTGATGAAGAATTCGATCCGAGGACGGATATTCCCCAAGGGAGGGGAGATGATGCGGAGCATCCCACAACCATCCCCATGGACGCCACCTCAACTATCCAAGCTCCAAGTGGGCCCATGACAAGGGCTAGGGCATGTGCTATTCAATCCGAGGTGACATCACTCCTACTTGAGTTTCCCCCCTCTTCAAGTGAGACATGGCTACTGCCTAAGTCCGAGATGCTATGTGTGATCAGGTACAACGCTCAAGACATGGAGCCAAGGGCTGTAGAAGAAGAGACATGCGTCAACACTCTGGATCGCCCGGAACCTCCAGCCAAAGCTCGGAACTTCCGGCCCCCGGACCTTCCGGCCGACCCGGAGCTTCCGGCCGCCGATGACTTCGACCAGCCCAGGCGTGCCAACTCTCGGGTTAGCCCGGACCCCATCCCGGACCTTCCGGCGCCCGGAACCTCCGGCCAGCCCAGACCTTCCGGCCCCCGGATGCCAACACATCTCCACCCGCGCCAACTCTCTGGTTAGGCCGGACCCTCCCCGGAACTTCCGGCCTTGCCTGCGTGCAGCGACTTGGGCTGAGGCCCATGTACCCTTTCGTCAAGTAGACTATAAATACTCTTCTCCTACCTACGTTTTAGGGTTGGCAAAGAGATAGCTCATGATTGTGTGAGAGCTTTGCTCATCCACTTGGTTACCTTCTCCTCAGAGATCGCACCTCCTTGGAGAAGATGCCCCAAGCGGATTCAAGACCCCTCTTTAGGGAAGAACATCAAGACCTCCTCATGGACAAGATCTGTTACCGTGTATCATCCCTAGTTGATCGTGGATCGTGTATCTTACTCTATGTATTCAGGGATCTAGCATGTGTGTGACTATCTTGTTGGTTTGTGTGTTCCTCTCTTATTTCCCTTGTGTTTCCCCTCGTTTTCCCCTTTGTATTCTTCGTGTTCATCGCGGGATTCCGCTCCTCTCGTGAAAGATCGGGCGATTAGGGTTCTACCCTACATCATTTTTGCCATGCTTGCCTAAAGTTTTCAAAATGAAAAGGAGGTACACTTGTGCACGGCTGTCGCGGTCGCACCGCACCCTCACACAGTCGCTCCTGCACGCCGCAAACCCAACCAAGGGAACACACCCTCATTGACACGTGCTACTGTATGTGATCAAACCAAACTCAGCCATCATACCACTAACACATAATTTTCGTTCATACAACACGTTTATCCAACTACATGTTGGGGAAGATCCGTACGGCCCGTGCGGTGGTCTGTTGGGGAAGAAGAAGACGTAAGGAAGAAGGGTTAGGAGACGTAGGATATTCATCCAACCGCCTGAAGTGGTCGTCTGACCCAAATGATGGAAGTCAGGCGACTTGCATAAATATATGTTTTTACACAACAAAAGATCCCTAAAAACAACATAAAGAAAAACTATTATTGCTCGCAGAACAAGATGGTCTCGTCGTCTTTGGTTGCCGTCGCGAACAAGCCATAGCTGCCAACATGTGTCTTCGCACCGTGGTTGTCCTCGGCCTCCAGCTACACATTCATGCGGAGCATGTGGGCACTCTGCATGGACGAGAGCACCACCCGGTTCAAGAACAGGACATCCGGTTCCGCCTATAGGAGGGCCTCGATGGCAGTGGCATCCATACGCTCTACGTCGAGTTGAGCCTCTGCCGCCCGGTTCAAGTCTAGGACATCCGGTTTCGCCTGCAGGAGGGCCTCGATGGCAGCGGCATCCTTGCACTCCGCGTTAAGTTGAGCCTCCGCTGCCCGGTTCACATCCACGACATCTAGTTCCACCTGCAGGAGAGCCTTGATGGCAGCGGCATGCGCGCGCTCCGCATCGAGTTGAGACTCCGCCTCCCGGTCCTCCTTTAGTATCGCCAGGTTGAACCACTGGTATGCCTGCACCATTGGGGACCCGGACGCCGGCACGAAGTCGACGTCCATCATCTCATAGGCATGAGGGGCCTTCTGCGCCACGTCCTCCGCCATGAACATTGGATCGGCTTCCTCCTCCTCGTAGCTTGGGTCCAGAGAACTCGGGGATTGGCCCGCCGCAAAGCGAGCTTGGGAACGGAGGTTTGTGGCACCGACCGCTGCCGCGATTTCTGCGCGGCGCTCCGGAATCAGCATCTTGTAGTACGTGATCTTGCGGCGCACCATGGCTTTTCGGCAAACTAGGGGGCACTTGATGCGGGCTAGGGGATCAAAAGGTGGGGGAATGGGTTGTAGAGGAGGTGTGGTTTTGGCGCAGTGGCTGGCGTAGGCCGAGCAGGGAAGGTTCTGGTGTGAATAGTGGTTCCAATGACTACTGGTCAACCGGGTTTGACTGTACATCGCTCTTGTCATGTTCGCGTTGCACCCTGGCACGCTGGACCCTCCACGTTACTCACCGAATGGAACGCGCTTCTTCTTGCATTTTCGGTCACTTGTGGGACCGCAGTTGAGAGCAAACTAACATCCCTCTCCCTCCCCCGCCAATGTCATTTATACTACTACTCCCTCCTTTTTATGCGGAGTAAGTAAAAATAGAGGGAGTATACTATGGATGAGGATCCCCTGACATGGCTGAACCCATTGAGTAACTCACATGCGGGGCCTAGCAAGCATGGGGCCTGCCAGTAAGTGATCGAAATGGAGGGTAAGGCAGGGATAACGTGAGAGGATCCACTTCCACCACTACTCCATCCTTCCATCTATACATTGCCTAATGCATTTTTCGAGGCTAACTTTGACCAAATTTTAGAGTAATAATATATGAAATGCAACTTACACAAAGCATACGGTCAAATTCGTATGTGAAAGGAGCTTATAATGATATAATTTTCACATTATACATCTCATGTACTATTAATCTTGTCAATACTCAAAGGCGGTTTTGAAAAACACATTAGAGCATGGTAAATAATGTAGCCTGTTGTTGGCTATAAAGAGATGCCACCTCACTTAGAGCCATCATAAAGAATACTCATATAAGAATTTAATATTTGCATGGTTAAGTAATAGGCTGGCTCTTAGAATGGCTATTAGGTTGGCTCTAAGCATTTAATATTTGCATGAGCAAGGTATATGATTGGAAGAGAGTTGCATGCATAGTATTTTTCTTTATCTATGTGTTGTAGCTGGGCTGTAGAATAAGAGCCCGCTTCACTCTCTCTCCTCTCTAATCACTCCTCCAAGTAGGATTTTAATGACATGGAAAGTCTTATAGCCTACTGACTAGGCCTTATTAGACTTGCTCTTAGAGCATGATTAATAATATAGCCAACTGATGGCTATAAGAAACCTCCATGTCATCTATAGCCGTCGTCTATATGCACTCATAGAATAGTGTGGGCTATAAGGTTGGCTATTGCATCTGTACTTTTTTCCATCTCCTCTCTATCTCTTTCTTCACATTTATTGTATTTACCTAGGAATGCGCATATAGCTAGGCTCTTGCATGAGAGCCCACTCCCCTTACTTTTTCACATCTCTCTCCTCCACATAGGCCAAAATGCCATGTAAGCGGGCTATAAGCCCATTATTGTACTTACTCTTAGGCCCTATATAATTGGAAGGAGGGAGTACTATGAGCACTGCATACTCTACTACAGATGTTGTCAGTACTACACTAGTACTATTGGACAAGGAGCTTAAAAAAGTTACTATTGGACTGGCTACACGTGGCGAAATCCTAGTAGGAAGAGCATGCGCAAGAACAGGCACATTCACGTGGTTGAAAACAAATAGGAAACCATCTCTGTTTGAATACAAATCTAGGAGTACGTACGAATCTAATAATATTGATTGGGCGTTGTTGAATGTTGATACTTTTTTCTGTAAGTTTGATGAAAGTAGAGATACTTGGACTATACATAAAACTTATATGTAAACTAGAAAGGATCGGAGGGAGTACATTGTATGTTCAAAAGTGAAATGAATATTGAATACCCTTTATATGTGATTTGCGGATGCTATGATCACCGGTTGAAACTTTTGAATCCGCCTTAGGTATCACACATTAACCCACTCGTTCTCTCTCGATTTCATCTCGGGGTCCGAAGATCCATTGAAAGAGGACTAGGGCGGGTACAGTACATTTGTTTCTCTTATGAACATACAATATACTCCCTCTGATCCCCACAGACCCCCCACGGGTCATTTCTATCATAGAAACAAACCAAACCTTTATATCCTTGCATGACACTCAATTGATTTCTCAAAATCAATCGATCTCGTCAAGATGTGTCGAGGCATGAACTGAATGGGATGTCAAAACTAAGATGGGAAGCGACACGTAGTGGAGGCAAAGTGAAACTTTAAACGAACTGTTTGTTTGTATGCATGTCGGACAAATTATAACATTGGAAATACAAGCATGGTCTAGGCCCACATGCGAATGATACTCGACGGAATGTTCAAATGAGGCATGTAGGAGGATGGAATCGACCGGAGGGCGACATGATCGATGGAGAAGAGGGTTGGAGAGGAATGAGAAATAAGCAAAGCCACATGATTATACTTGAACGGTTCAAATAAACAATAAGTTGTCTCGTTTTCCCTTACGTCTTGGTCACGGAGTAAGATACTCCCTCCGTTTTTAGTTACTTTGCATATTAGGTTTGACTGAAGTCAAACTTCATAAAATTTGACCAAATTTATAGAAAATATATGAACATTTACAATAGCAAATCTATATGATGTGAAAGTATATATATTCAATAATGAATCTAATGGTATTGATTTGTTATTGTATATGCTATTATTTCTGTCTTCAAACTTTGTCAAAGTTTACGAAGTTTGACTTTGATCAAAGCTAAAATGCGGAGTAACTAAAAACAAAGGGAGTACGTAGGGACTAGTATAGTTACTACTGCCGGAACATGGTAAGTTGGACCCCTAAATGCGGGCACGGATCGGGCACACCTCAATTGTTCCTTCAAACAGTCGGACACCTACATTAGCACACCATCCGGCTACTTAATCAAGTTTTATGCTTCACTAGTTGAAAAGGAAAAGGGTGGTACCGTACCCAAAACCACCACACTCGGGGCTAGGGTAACAACTTGGTACTATACCACATTTGAACCAGGGCACACAAACCACTTGTTATGCGCCTAATGCGCAACGTGGAGCCCTGACGCTCGTATTTGGCCGAGAAAACGGGGAAACCAACATGTGGGGCACACCTGTCGGGACGACGTGGAGTAGACTAGTCCAATGGAGGAGCTGGCCCATGACCTCCTCGCCACCGGCAACCGTTCATGTGGATTGTGTGGGCTGTCGGTGTCAAAACCGGCAGATCTCGGGAAGGGGGTCCCGAACTGTGCGTCTAAGGATCGAAGGTAACAGGAGACAGGGTCAAAGTGTTTACCCAGGTTCGGGCCCTCCTGATGGAGGTAATACCCTACATCCTGCTTGATTGACTTTGATGAGTATAGGGGTTACAAGAGTTGATCTACCATGAGATCGTAATGGCTAGACCCTAGATGTCTAGCCTGTATGATTATGATTGCCTCTACGGAGTAAACCCTCCGGTTTATATAGAGATAGGAATCTTCATATTCGCACACCAAGCTTGCCATCCATGCAAAGGAGAGTCCCATTCAGACACGGAAAAAGTCTTCCGTCTTGTATCTTCACGGCCCATTAGTCCAGCCCATGTCACATAGCCCGGACGCCCGAGGACCCCCTAATCCAGGACTCCCTCAGTAGCCCCTGAACCAAGCTTCAATGTCGATATGTTCGGCATGCAGATTGTCTTCGGCATTGCAAGGCGGGTTCCTCCTCCGAATACTTCAAAGTAGTTGACTGTCAGGAACTATGTCTAGATCTGTTTTAACAGTCACAATATTGCGGCCGCAAGGGCATAATACTTATTCCAAAAACACAATATGTCTTTGATGACAACTTTTGCTGGCGAAATTTTACGTAAGGCCTCTTTATTATTTTGAATCACTTATCAATCTCCTGTTTCGCATTTCGAGACGCAGTCTCCCGCGACACGTCTTGTCAAATCTGAGATCTTGCCCCCTTATCACGGGATATCCATCAATACGGGCTTGGGTACCCCTTGGGAATATGCGAGTTTTAAGGCTCGTGGGGGACGCTCTGTATTCACCGCCTTTATAAGGAGATAAGAATCCACCTTTTCACCCCACGCCTTCTTCCTCCTCAGCCCATCCACCCTCGAGCTCCAGCGCCCAAGCTTCGATCCCTTCCGTCCCCAACAAACACTCTAGCCATGTCCAGATCTGGAACGCAGGGCAAGTGGATGGCCTCTTCCATCACGGAGGAGAACATCAAGCCAAGGAAATCGCCCATCAGCTTCCGGCCAAGAAACAGATCGTCCCTACTCCGGAGCCCCATGAGAGGTAGTATTAATTCCTCATTTCCTTCGCGGACTAGGGTTTCCCCACCATCCTTTCGTCTGCGGCCTTATGTTCTACTACGGGCTAGATTTGCATGATCTAGCTCCGAATTCGTTCCTCAACATTTCGGCATTCATCATCATATGTGAGGCATTCCTCCGCATCCCTCCCCACTTCGGCCTATGGCTCAAGGTCTTCAATGTGAAGCCAAAAGTGGTGGATGGTCAACACGCGGAGTGGGGCGGCGCCATGGAGAGCAAGCTTCCCAGCGTCACTTGGCCGAAAGTCACCTTCGTGGACACCGTGAAGGGGTGGCAGCAGGGGTGGTTCTATGTCATGGAACCCCGTGACTCCACGTGGGCCGCTCCTCCCAAGTTCAAGTCTGGGCCTCCACTGCGGCTGACATCCTGGCTCAACAAGGGCCTGGACTGGGCGTCATCTGATGAGGTGACGACGCTGCAGACGCGGATCAAAAGTATGGTAGACAAGAATACCAGCCTTGCTAGCGTGATCCAGGTAATGCTCTTTCGCTAGATTCTGCCCTGCCAAGGCTGGACTCAGTGCATGTGGGAGTTCGACCCGGCCGGTCCCCGGACCCTGCAGCGATTCTTCGGCACGAGGCACGAAGACATGTGGAAGTTGCTGTTCAAGACCCAAAAAACGTGGCGGAAAACGACCGAAGACCTCGGCCTCGACCGTACTGATGTGGCGTCCCCCGTAAGTTTTGACGATAACTTTACCATTTGTATATCCAAAGGGCATACCAAGCTCTCCATCCTTCTCACAGGGCTGGACAAAGAAGGCGGAGCAGATTCATTGTCCGGCTCCGCTACCCAGAGACCCAGCCATCCCTCTGCTAACGAGGATGCTAGTTCCGATGCCCTATGAAGTGCCGGAAAAGAAGGCCAAGAAGAAGGGCAAGGAGGCCATAAGTGGCCTCCGTCCTAAAGGCGCTTCGGACATAGTGTCCAAAGACACCGAGAGGCATCCATCCCCTAAAGAAGACGAGGTGGAGGAGGAAGAGAGAAATTCTCCCCTTAAGGGGGGAAAGAAGAAAAGGGGGGCTTCCGTAGATCTAGAGGCGGAGGCATCCAAGAAAGGGAGAATTTCCCTCATGGATGACTCCGAATCGGACGTCGATGAGTGGCGCCCCAGGCCGAAGCCCCTGGCCGAATCATAAGTATAACGAAGGCATTTGTACTTATATACTTTTATGCCTTGTGATTGTAATATACTAAATTACATGTTGCAATCCGGCCCGCGTCCACCCCCAGCAATCCCCATCTTCGGGGAATTCGCTGGATCCAAACGAGATGGACAGCGGGTCGCCTTCGCCGGCCTCCTAACCCAAAGCTCCAAACAATGCAGAAGTGCTGTCCTGAAGGACCCTTTCGGGTCAGGGAGAGGTGTGGGAAGCCGTCGAGGCGGCGCCAGATGGCGATACCTCTGCTGCTGGAAACACGGGGACGCTGACTCCTATGGAGATTGGCGACGGGGACCATGCCCAATCCGGTCCCCAACCGAATATTATTCCGGAGACTTATACGGCTCCGGAATCAGGAAGCCAACCTCCTTCGAAAGAAGGGGGTGCGCAAAGCCCACCGGCAACCTCCGTCAATTCGGAGGTGCCTGATACTCTGGTGGAAGCACTTCGAAGTGTCGTCATTATAGAAGAACATCGTACCCTTATGGGTATGGTGGTTGAAAGAGTTCGGTTCACTAAAAGCAGATTCAAAGAGGCCTACAGCCTTCTGAGAGGTTTTGAGGTATGTAGTATACTGCTTTTTAGCTATATAAGAAAAATATTTGTGTATAGATTGTAGCCCCTAAGACTCTGTTCGGTGTTCACAAAGAAAGGCCGAACAGAGGATCTAATTACTCGTACTGGAGATTAACATACACATCTATTTGAATCACATAGGCTGCGACGCAAGTGTCAGCTTCCCATGCCACCGAAGCATTTGAGCTGAGGCGGAAGTTAGCAGAAAAGCAAGGTATGTAATACCAAAAATTCATCTGAAATAATATCAGTGATAATTTGTCATCTGAAATGAGTGTATAACTTTGCTCACAGCTGACGCGTTTGAGGTCGAGATCCTCAAGAGAGCACTGGCCGAGGCCAAGAAAGAGGCAGAGGAGGACCGAGCCACCCGCCTGAAGCATGAGTCAAGGGTGGAGGAAGTCCAGCAAGAGCTCAATGATTCTATAAGCAAATGTGAGTCCTTAGAGTGCAAAGTTTCGGATCAAAAATCCGAACTTGCTATGATGAGGACATCAATACCATTGTTACACCCATAGCCCCTGCTGCTATACACCCATAGCCCCACGCCAATTGAATTATCAGGTACTTTCGTTTCTTGGTAACGATTCTAATGCTCATGAGAATATGATGCTGCCTAAATTGGATACATTTGTTTTGCTTACAAATGAAGGGCCTAGCTTGGACAAGAAAGATGAACCTTGGAGCAAGATCAAGCATGGAGATGATGGCATGCGCAAGGGAATCAAGAACGGAGTTACAAGTGATGATTTCAAGACTTTGAAGCCACCATAAGGAGTGCATGAAGCCTTGGACGAAATATACAAGATGCCACTTCATAAAATTCAACCAGAGGCTATTTTAGGTGCTGCGTCACCTTATTATTGGGCCAGGCCCATGTATTTTCGAAATACTTAAGTATAGGCTGTTTTTAGAGTCCGTATGTGTCGGGAAACAAGAGTTAGGGTTGGTTTCAGACCCCTCCTCCAAGGGACACGAAATTCCCCCACTCTTCCTCCATATATACAGCCCTTAGGGCGTCGTTTAGACTTTGGGTTTTGTTTAGATTAAGAGTTAGCCATAGCTGCAACTTCGCGTACTTCGTTTATGTCCAACGACCAGACCAAGACGTCACAGAACCCCGCCTTGATCAATAAAGCTTTCATCTTATATTCGCAATATCCAGATTGCAATCTCAGTTTCTTGCTTGTTCTTCGTTTGCTCGCAGGAAACAGACCCTCGTGGTCAGGTTGATTGTGCTCTAGCGTGGTCAATAACCCCTCGGAAGTTGGTTTAGCGGTTGCTAAGGCGCGACGTCTCGCACGTTCGTAGTCGGATCGTCAAGGTCGACTCCCACAGAAATGATAGCCACCATCTCATCAAAACATCGGGACACCTTCGCCTTTATCAAGTGGTATCAGATTTCCAGGTTGCTCGGTGAGATTTTATAGTTTTCGTAGATTAGATCGAGTCTGTTCTTCGTACCAATAGTCCACGAAAAAGCCAAAAAAATTAGGGTTAGTTCATCCTATCTGAACCATCCTGAGCCTTTGCATAATCTTTTCTGTATTTGCTTTGTTGAATTTGCAGTTGCATCGTCATGTCAATTTGCTGGTCTTAGCGTCTAGTCCTTTAGAGTTTCGAGTTCTGTTCACAGGTTGTCACGTCGCCGCTGCCATATATCACCACCGCATCATCATCATCGCTGCTGCCATATACCACCACCACACCAACTTCATCGCCGCTGCCATATTCACCACCACATATTCAGCACCAATCCGAGTCCATATACGCCACCACATATCCGCCGCCATCAGGCCAATCCGAGTCCACCTGCAACATATATGCGCCACCAGTCCGATTTCCACCAGATTCATCGCTGCCACCAGTCTGAGATTCCACCAGATTCATCTCCGCTACCAGTCCTAGTGTGAGTCCAGTAATTGTTGCTTTGTTTTCGATTTTCGGATCACGCGATACTTCGAGTCGTGACAGAATAGGACTCCCGAGATTCCGTGCTACCCACAGAAGAAAAATAGTTCCAAACTCAAAAAAAAAAATTTGGCTAGGCAGTTTTTAGACCATTTGTAGACTTTTTCGAAAAAAATTTGTTGCGGAGCAAAAAAAAGTGGAAAAAAAGAAGAAAAAAAATTCAGAGCGTGCTCCTCCCTTGTTTACGTGCAGCACCGTGATTTTGTTAGTGTTCTAGGCTCACGTCTCTAGCACGGTCTAGCCTAGGACCAGCACAGTACCGTCGTTGAGCGTTTATTCAACTTTGCATCTCTGAATTGATTATTGTTGACCCTTTTTGCTACCATATTATAAGCCTTCCTAGCTCCACATACATCTACGTCGTGCGTTTGACTCTCCCTGGTAATTGATTTATCCAAGCTTTGAGAGTTTTGACTACGACGGTTGCCGATCACCGCCTGCTACTGGGTAAGAACTGGTAAGAATTTGAGATTTGCTTGACGGATTTGTGATTTTCCACCACTTACTAGTAGTATGTAGGATCATATTCTTGTGTGTTTCTATTGCTGCTAACCATGGCAGGATCACAAGCCGATGAGACTGACTGGGAGAACATGACAAACAAAGAGTTACATGCTAAGTTTCAGCAAATGATGAGTGGACAGGTGGAAGATGTGCTCAATAGATTTGAAGAGGCCATGGAGAAGATAGATGGCATTGAGAAGGCGTTTGAAACAAAGCTCGATCACAAGTTTAATGAATTGCTCGCGCATCTTCCATCACTCGCTGCACCTGTCGCACCTGTACAACAACAACAACATCGTCTTCCAAATCAAGTGGGACGAGCACAACGCGTTTCCATTAAGCCTGGTCAAACTTCTGGTGCTTCTGTACCTACTGTTGGTGCTTCTGTCGCTCCTGCTGCTACTGCAGAGGTGGAGGACCATTATGAGGATGAGGTTGACAAAAATCAGAACTATGTGCAACCACCAGCACCACCACCACCAGGTCGTCCTCATGCATATCATCGCAACGGTAGGGCAGCACCACCACCTGAGATACATGACCATCTTCCTAAACTAAAATTGAATATTTCACCATTTGAGGGTAGATATGTTCCTGATATATATCTTACATGGGAGTTAGAAACTGAGCAACGATTTACATGTTTACAATATCCTGAGGAGAGACGTGTTCCTGCTGCGGTTTGTGCTTTCACTAGCTTTGCATGTGTTTGGTGGTCTGAACATTGTAGAATATATCCTATTCCAGCTACTTGGGCTGCTTTGAAAACTGCTATGCGTACTCGTTGGGTTCCACCATATTATCAACGTGAATTACTTCAAAAATTGCAGCGTTTAAGACAAGGAAAAAATTCTTTAGAAGAATATTATCAGGAATTACAAAATGGCATGATTAGATGTGGTATTGTTGAGGAGAATGAAGCTATGCTTGCACGTTTTATGGGTGGATTAAATAGAGAGATTCAGACCATTCTAGAGTATAAGGAGTATACTAATATCACTCGTTTATTCCATCTTGCTTGTAAAGCTGAACGTGAAGTGCAGGATCGACAGACATTGGCGCGAACTAACTCTTCTACAGGTCGATCTTCATCATGGACATCACGTGCATCCTCTACTTCCACTCCACCAACACCTCCATCAGGTGCCACTTCCAGCCGTGATACAATAAAGGAGGCACAACCACCACTATCTGCCAAGAGCACACCTGCCGGACCTGCGCAGAGCTCTTCTTCTTCCATGGCATCAACATGGCACACAAGTGATATTATTTGTCGTCGTTGTAAGGGAAGAGGACATTTTGCGAGAGAATGCCAATCTCAGCGTGTGATGATTGTTACTGAGGATGGTGGGTATGAGTCTGCTAGTGACTATGATGAGGAGACTTTGGCTCTTATTACACATGAAGAACACGGAGGAGAGGATTCCGATCATGAGACGCAATACATGGCTGCTGAAGATGCTGACAGGTATAAATGTTTAGTTGCTCAACGTGTTTTGAGTGTGCAGGTTACACAAGCTGAGAAAAATCAGAGACATAATTTGTTCCATACAAAGGGATTTGTGAAGGAACGTTATGTTCGCGTCATCATAGATGGAGGGAGCTGCAATAACTTGGCTAGCATGGAGATGGTGGAGAAGCCATCTCTCACCACAAGACCACATCCACATCCTTACTACATCCAATGGTTCAACAAAACTGGCAAGCTTAAGGTAACACGTACTGTTCGTGTGCATTTTAGTATCTCTACATATGCTGATTATGTTGATTGTGATGTGGTACCTATGCAAGCATGTTCCTTATTACTTGGTAGACCATGGCAATTTGATAAAAATTCTGTACACCATGGTAGAAACAATCAGTATACTCTTGTTCATAAGGATAAAAATATTATTTTGCTTCCTATGACTCCCAATTCCATTTTGAAAGATGATATTAATAGATCTAATAAAGCAAAATAGGAGAAAAATAAAAGTGAAAATCAGATTGTGGCAAAAGAATTTGAGCAACAAATGGAGCCTAATAATAAACCATCAAGTGTTGATTATGAAATTAAATTGAAAAGTGCATGTTTAATTGCCACCAAATCTGATATTGATGATTTAGATTTTAGCAAATATGTTTGCTATGCTTTTGTGTGCAAAGAGGCATTATTTTCATCCGAGGACGTGCCTTCCTCTTTGCCTCCTGCTGTCACTAACATTTTGCAGGAGTTCGCTGACGTCTTTCCACAAGAAGTGCCACCGGGATTACCACCTATTTGAGGGATTGAGCATCAAATTGACTTAATTCCCGATGCATCATTACCCAACTATGCACCATACCGTACCAATCCAGAGGAGATGAAGGAGATTATGCGTCAAGTACAAGAACTGCTCGACAAAGGTTATTACGCGAATCCCTTAGTCCTTGTGTTGTTCCTATCATTTTAGTGCCGAAAAACGATGGTACGTCACGTATGTGTGTTGATTGTAGAGGCATTAATAATATTATTATTTGTTATCGTCATCCTATTCCTAGGCTAGATGATATGCTTGACGAATTCAGTGGATCTACAATATTCTCCAAAGTTGATTTGCGTAGTGGATACCATCAAATTCGCATGAAATTGGGAGATGAATGGAAAACAGCATTTAAATCTAAGTTTGGATTATATGAGTGGTTAGTCATGCCTTTTGGGTTAACTAATGCACCTAGTACTTTCATGAGGTTAATGAACGAAATTTTACGTGTTTTCATCGGACGATTTGTGGTAGTTTACTTTTATGACATATTGATTTATAGAAAATCTTTGGAGGAACATTTGGAACATTTACGCGTTGTTTTTATTGCTCTACGTGATGCACATTTGTTTGGTAACCTTGGAAAGTGCACCTTTTGCACCGACCAAGTATCTTTTCTTGGCTATGTTGTTACTCCACAGGGAATTGAAGTTGATAAAGCCAAGATTGAAGCTATTGAGAGTTGGCCGCAGCTCAAAATGGTCACACAAGTGAGGAGTTTCATTGGCCTCGCTGGTTTCTATAGGCGTTTTGTGAGATATTTCAGCACCATTGCTGCACCTCTCAACGAGCTTACAAAAGAAGGATGTGCCTTTTGTTTGGGGTACCGCATAGGAAGAAGCCTCCACGGTATTGAAAGATAAGTTGACACATGCTCCTTTACTCCAACTTCCTGATTTTAATAAGACTTTTGAGCTTGAATGTGATGCTAGTGGAATTGGATTACGAGGTGTGTTATTACAAGATGGCAAACCTATTGCATACTTTTTTGAAAAATTGAGTGGGCCTAGTCTGAACTATTCTACTTACGATAAAGAATTATATGCTCTTGTTCGGACCATAGAAACATGGCAACATTATTTATGGCCCAAGGAATTTGTTATACATTCTTATCATGAATCTTTGAAACACATTAAAAGTCAAGCAAAACTGAACCGTAGACATGCTAAATGGGTTGAATTCATTGGGACTTTCCCTTATGTCATTAAATACAAGAAGGGTAAAGAAAATGTTATTGCTCATGCATTGTCTCGTCGTTATACTATGCTTTCACAACTTGACTTTAAAATATTTGGTTTGGAGACCATCAAAGATCAATATGTTCATGATGCTGAATTTAAAGATGTATTGCAGAATTGAAAGGAAGGGAGAACTTGGAACAAGTTCGTTCTTAACAATGGATTTGTGTTTCGTGCTAACAAGCTATGCATTCCAGCTAGCTCCGTTCATCTTTTGTTGTTGCAGGAGGCGCATGGAGGAGGATTAATGGGACACTTTGGCGTCAAGAAGACGGAGGATATACTTGCTACACATTTCTTTTGGCCAAAGATGAGATGGGATGTTGAGCGTTTTGTTGCTCGCTTCACTACATGTCAAAAAGCTAAGTCACGACTCAATCCTCATGGTTCATATATGCCTTTGCCTGTACCTAGTGTTCCTTGGGAGGATATATCTATGGACTTTGTTTTAGGTTTACCTCGAACAAATAAGGGGAGGGATAGCATATTTGTTGTCGTGGATAGGTTCTCGAAAATAACACACTTTATACCATGTCATAAAAGAGATGATGTTGTTAATGTTGTTGATTTGTTCTTTCGTGAAATTATTTGCTTGCATGGTGTGCCAAATACTATTGTTTCAGATCATGATACTAAATTTCTTAGCCACTTTTGGAGATGTTTATGGGCTAAGTTGTGGACTACACTGCTTTTTAGTACTACTAGTCACCCCCAAACTGATGGACAAACTAAAGTAGTCAATAGAACATTGTCTACTATGCTTATGGATGTTTTGAAGAATAACAAGAAAATGTGGGAAGAATGCTTGCCTCATATTGAATATGCTTATAATCGTTCATTGCATTCTACTACTAAGATGTGCCCTTTTGAAATTGTGTATGGTTTCCTACCTCGTGCACCTATTGATTTGTTGCCTCTTCCATCTTTGGAGAAGATTAATTTTGATGCTAAAGAACATGCTGAATTGATTTTAAAAAAGCATGAGTTAACTAAGGAAAACATTGAGCATATGAATGCTAAATATAAACTTGCTGGAGATAAGGGTAGAAAACATGTTGTGTTTGCACCTGGAGATCTTGTTTGGTTACATTTGCGTAAGGATAGATTTCCTAATTTGCGCAAATCAAAGCTAATGCCACGTGCTGATGGTCCTTTTAAGGTGTTAGAGAAAATAAATGATATTGCACATAAACTTGAGCTACCTGTAGATTTTGGGGTTAGTCCCACTTTTAACATTGCAGATTTGAAGCCTTATTTGGGTGAGGACGATGAACTTTCGTCGAGGACAACTTAATTTCAAGAAGGGGAGGATGACGAGGACATCAATACCATTGTTACACCCACAGCCCCTGCTGCTATACATACTGGACCAATTACTAGAGCTCGCGCACTCCAATTGAATTATCAGGTACTTTCGTTTCTTGGTAATGATTCTAATGTTCATGAGAATATGATGCTGCCTAAATTGGATACATTTGTTTTGCTTACAAATGAAGGGCCTAGCTTGGACAAGAAAGATGAACCTTGGAGCAAGGTCAAGCATGGAGATGATGGCATGCACAAAGGGAATTAAGAACGAAGTTACACGTGATAATTTCAAGACTTTGAAGCCACCATAAGGAGTGCATGAAGACTTGGAAAAAATATACAAGATGCCACTTCATAAATTTCGTCCAGAGGCTATTTTAGGTGCCGCGTCACCTTATTATTGGGCCAGGCCCATGTATTTTCGAAATACTTAAGTATAGGCTGTTTTTAAAGTGGGGAAACAAGAGTTAGGGTTGGTTTCGGACCCCTCCTCCAAGGGCCACGAAATCCCCCCCCTCTTCCTCCATATATACAGCCCTTAGGGCGTCGTTTAGACTTTGGGTTTTGTTTAGATTAAAAGTTAGCCATAGCTGCAACTTCGCGTACTTCGTTTGTGTCCAACGACCAGACCAAGACTTCAGAGAACCCTACCTTGAACAATAAAGATTTCATCTTATATTCGCAATATCCAGATTGCAATCTCAGTTTCTTGCTTGTTCTTCGTTTGCTCGCAGGAAACAGACCCTCGTGGTCAGGTTGATCGTGCTCCGGTGTGGTCAATAACCCCTCGGAAGTTGGTTTAGCGATTGCTAAGGCGCGACGTCTCGCACGTTCGTAGTCGGATCGTCAAGGTCAACTCCCACAAAAAACAATAGCCACCATCTCATCGAAACATTGGGACACCTTCGCCTCTATCACCGGCTGCAATTTGCTTCGCCTCCTAGGTCTCCCGGCAGGAATTTTGGGCTTCAGTCCGGGCCTCCTGAGCACTTTGGAGAGCCTTAGCATTATAGAGGCGAAGGTGTCCCGATGTTTCGATGAGATGGTGGCTATCATTTCTGTGGGAGTCGACCTTGACGATCCGACTACGAACGTGCGAGACGTCGTGCCTTAGCAATCGCTAAACCAACTTCCGAGGGGTTATTGACCACACCGGAGCACGATCAACCTGGCCACGAGGGTCTGTTTACTGCGAGCAAACAAAGAACAAGCAAGAAACTGAGATTGCAATCTGGATATTGCGAATATAAGATGAAAGCTTTATTGATCAAGCTGGGGTTCTGTGACACCTTGGTCTGGTCGTTGAACACAAACGAAGTACGCGAAGTTGCAGCTATGCCAAAGTTTTAATCTAAACAAAACCCAAAGTCTAAACGATGCCCTAAGGGCTGTATATATGGAGGAGAGAGGGGGAATTTCGTGGCCCTTGGTGGAGGGTTCCGAAACCAACCCTAACTCTTTTTTCCCCACACATACGGACTCTAAAAATAGCCTATACTTAAGTACTTCAAAAATACATGGGCCTGGCCCAATAATAAGGTGACGCAGCACCTAGAATAGCCTCTGGACGAAATTTATGAAGTGGCATCTTGTATATTTTGTCCAAGGCTTCATGCACTCATTATGGTGGGTTCAAAGTCCTGGAATCATCACTTGTAACTCCGTTCTTGTTCCCCTTGCGCATGCCATCATCTCCATGCTTGAACTTGCTCCAAGGCTCATCTTTCTTGTCCAAGCTAGGCCCATCATTTGTAAATGAAACAAATGTATCCAATTTAGGCAGCATCATATTCTTATGAACATTAGAATCGTTACCAAGAAACGAAAGTACCTGATAATTCAATTGGCGTGCGCGAGCTCTAGTAATTGGTCCAGTATGTATAACAGCAGGGGCTGTGGGTGTAACAATGGTATTGATGTCCTCATCATCCTCCCCTTCTTGAAATAAAGTCGTCCTCAACGAAAGCTCATCTTCCTCACCCAAATAAGGCTTCAAATCTACAATGTTAAAAGTGGGACTAACCCCAAAATCTGCAGGCAGCTCAAGTTTATATCCATTATCATTTATTTTCTCTAACACCTTAAAAGGACCATCAGCACGTGGCATTAGCTTTGATTTGCGCAAATTAGGAAATCTATCCTTACGCAAATGTAACCAAACAAGATCTCCAGGTGCAAACACAACATGTTTTCTACCCTTATCTCCAGCAAATTTATATTTAGCATTCATATGCTCAATGTTTTCCTTAGTTAACTCATGCATTTTTAAAATAAATTCAGCACGTTCTTTAGCATCAAAATTAACCTTCTCCGAAGATGGAAGAGGCAACAAATCAATAGGTGCACGAGGTAGGAAACCATACACAATTTCAAAAGGCCACATCTTAGTAGTAGAATGCAATGAACGATTATAAGCAAATTCAATATGAGCCAAGCATTCTTCCCACATTTTCTTATTATTCTTCAAAACAGCCCTAAGCATAGTAGACAATGTTCTATTGACTAATTCAGTTTGTCCATCAGTTTGGGGGTGACAAGTAGTACTAAAAAGAAGTTTAGTCCCCAACTTAGCCCATAAAAATCTCCAAAAGTGGCTAAGAAATTTCGTATCACAATCTGAAACAATAGTATTTGGCACACCATGCAAGCGAATAATTTCACGAAAGAACAAATCAACAACATTAACAGCATCATCACTTTTATGACATGGTATAAAGTGTGCCATTTTCGAGAACCTATCCATGGCAACAAATATGCTATCCCTCCCCTTCTTTGTTCGAGGTAAACCTAAAAAAAGTCCATAGATATATCCTCCCAAGGAACACTAGGTACAGGCAAAGGCATATATAAACCATGAGGATTGAGTCGTGACTTAGCTTTTTGACATGTAGTGCAGCGAGCAACAAAACGCTCAACATCCCGTCTCATCTTTGGCCAAATGAAATGTGTAGCAATTATATCCTCCGTCTTCTTGATGCCAAAGTGTCCCATTAATCCTCCTCCATGCGCCTCCTGCAACAACAAAAGACGAACGGAGCTAGCTGGAATGCATACTTGTTAGCACGAAACACAAATCCATCGTTAAGAACGAACTTGTTCCAAGTTCTCCCTTCCTTACAATTCTGCAATACATCTTTAAATTCAGCATCATGCACATATTGATCTTTGATGGTCTCCAAACCAAATATTTTAAAGTCAAGTTATGAAAGCATAGTATAACGACGAGACAATGCATCAGCAATAACATTTTGTTTACCCTTCTTGTGTTTAATGACATAAGGGAAAGTCTCAATGAATTCAACCCATTTAGCATGTCTATGATTCAGTTTTGCTTGACTTTTAATGTGTTTCAAAGATTCATGATCAGAATGTATAACAAATTCCTTGGGCCATAAATAATGTTGCCATGTTTCTATGGTCCGAACAAGAGCATATAATTATTTATCGTAAGTAGAATAGTTTAGACTAGGCCCACTCAATTTTCCAGAAAAGTATGCAACAGGTTTGCCATCTTGTAATAACACACCTCCTAATCCAATTCCACTAGCATCACATTCAAGCTCAAAAGTCTTATTAAAATCAGGAAGTTGGAGTAAAGGAGCATGTGTCAACTTATCTTTCAATGCCGCGAAGGTTCTTCCTGTGCGGTACCCCAAACAAAAGGCACATCCTTCTTTGTAAGCTCGTTGAGAGGTGCAGCAATGGTGCTGAAAACTCTCACAAAACGCCTATAGAATCCAGCGAGGCCAAGGAAACACCTCACTTGTGTGACCGTTTTGGGCTGCGGCCAACTCTCAATAGCTTCAATCTTAGCTTTATCAACTTCAATTCCCTGCGGAGTAACAACATTGCCAAGAAAAGATACTCGGTCGGTGCAAAGGGTGCACTTTCAAAGGTTACCAAACAAACGTGCATCACGTAGAGCAATAAAAATAGCACATAAATGTTCCAAATGTTCCTCCAAAGATTTGCTATAAACCAATATGTCATCAAAGTAAACTACCACAAATCGTCCAAAGTACTAGGTGCATTAGTTAACCAAAAAGGCATGACTAACCACTCATATAATCCAAACTTAGTTTTAAATGTTGTTTTCCATTCATCTCCCACTTTCATACGTATTTGATGGTATCCACTACGCAAATCAACTTTGGAGAATATTGTAGAGACACTCAATTCATCAAGCATATCATCTAGCCTAGGAATAGGATGAGGATAACGAAAAGTAATATTATTAATGCCTCTACAATCAACGCACATACGTGACGTACCATCCTTTTTGGGCACTAAAATGATATGAACAGCACAAGGACTAAGGGATTTGCGTATATAACCTTTGTCGAGCAGTTCTTGTACTTGACGCATAATCTCCTTCGTCTCCTCTGGATTGGTACGGTATGGTGCACGGTTGGGTAATGATGCACCGGGAATTAAGTCAATTTGATGCTCAATCCCTCGAATAGGTGGTAATCCCGGTGGCACGTCTTGTGGAAAGACGTCAGCGAACTCCTACAAAATGTTAGTGACGGCAGGAGGCAAAGAGGAAGGCACATCCTCGAATGAAAATAATGCCTCTTTGCACACAAAAGCATAGCAAACAAATTTGCTGAAATCTAGCTCATCAATAGTAGATTTTGTGGCAAGTAAACATGCACTTTTCAATTTAATTTCAGAAGTAACACTAGATGGTTTATTATTAGGTTTCATTTGTTGCTCAAATTCTTTTGCCACAATCTGATTTTCACTCTTATTTTTCTTCTGTTTTGCTTTATTAGCTCTATTAATATCATCTTTCAAAATGGATTCAGGAGTCATAGGAAGCAAAGTAATATTTTTATCCTTATGAACAAGAGTATACTGATTGTTTCTACCATGGTGTACAAATTTTATATCAAATTGCCATGGTCTACCAAGTAATAAGGAACATGCTTGCATAGGTACCACATCACAATCAACATAATCAGCATATGTAGAGATACTAAAATGCACACGAACAGTATGTGTTATCTTAACCTTGCCGCTGTTGTTGAACCATTGGATGTAGTAAGGATGAGGATGTGGTATTGTGGTTAGCTTGTCCACCATCTCCATGCTAGCCAAGTTATTGCAGCTCCCTCCATCTATGATGACGCGAACAGAACGTTCCTTCACAACTCCCTTTGTATGGAACAAATTACGCCTCTGATTTTTCTCAGCTTGTGTAACCTCCACACTCAAAACACGTTGAGCAACTAAACATTCATACCTATCAGCATCTTCAGCAGCCATGTATTGCGTCTCATGATCAGAATCCTCTCCACCATATTCTTCATGTGTAATAAGAGACAAAGTCTCCTCATCATAGTCACTAGCGGACTCATACCCACCATCCTCAATAGCAATCATCACACGCTAAGATTGGCATTCTCTCACAAAATGTCCTCTTCCCTTACAACGACGACAAATAATATCACTTGTGTACCCTGTTGATGCCATGGAAGAAGAAGAGCTCTGCGCAGGCCCGGCAGGTATGCTCTTGCAGTTAGTGGTGGTTGTGCCTGCTTTCTTGTATCACGGCTGGAGGTGGCACCTGATGGAGGTGCTGCTGGAGTGGAAGTAGAGGATGCAGGTGGTGTCCATGATGAAGATCGACCTGCAGAAAAGTTAGTTCGCGCCAATGCCTGTCGATCCTGCACTTCACGTTCAGCTCTACAAGCAAGATGGAATAAACGAGTGATATTAGTATACTCCTTATACTTTAGAATAGTCTGAATCTCTCTATTTAATCCACCCATAAAACGTGCAAGCATAGCTTCATTCTCCTCAACAATACCACATCTAATCATGCCAGTTTGTAATTCCTAATAATACTCTTCTACAGAATTTTTTCCTTGTCTTAAAATCTGCAATTTTTGAAGTAATTCACGTTGATAATATGGTGCAACCCAATGAGTACGCATAGCAGTTTTCAAAGAAGCCCAAGTAGCTGGAATAGGATATAATCTACAATGTTCAGACCACCAAACACATGCAAAGCTAGTGAAAGCATAAACAGCACCAGGAACACGTCTCTCCTCAGGATATTTTAACATGTAAATTGTTGTTCAGTTTCTAACTCCCAAGTAAGA
This sequence comes from Triticum urartu, assembly GCF_056163025.1. NCBI lineage: Eukaryota > Viridiplantae > Streptophyta > Magnoliopsida > Poales > Poaceae > Triticum > Triticum urartu. The sequence continues at coordinate 318,969,394 of NC_141874.1, read as the reverse complement.
TATATATCCCCTCAAATGGTGAAATATTCAATTTTAGTTTAGGAAGATAGTCATGTACCTCAGGTGGTGGTGCAGCCCTACCGTTGTGATGATATGCATGCGGACGACCTGGTGGTGGTGGTGCTGGTGGTTGCACATAGTTCTGATTTTGGTCAACCTCATCCTCGTAATGGTCCTCCACCTCTACAGTAGCAGCAGGAGCGGCAGAAGCATCAATAGAGGCACTAGAATTTTGCCCAGGGTCAATGGGAACGCGCTGTGCTCGTCCCAGTAGATTTGGAAAGCGACGTTGTTGTTGTTGTTGTTGTTGTTGTTGTTGTAGAGGTGCCTTTGGGGCAGCCGGTGGTGGTGGTGGAAGACGTGCGAGCAATTCATTAAACTTGTTATCGAGCTTTGTTTCGAAAATCTTCTCCATGCCATCTATCTTCTCCATGGCCTCTTCAAATCTGTTTAGCACATCTTGCACCTGTCCACTCATCATTTGCTGAAATTTATCATGCAACTCCTTATTCATCATGTTCTCCCAGTCAGTCTCGTCGGCTTGTGATCCTGCCATGGTTAGCAGCAATAGAAACACACAAGAATATGATCCTACAGACTGCTAACAAGAGGTGGTGGTGGATGTCACAAATCCGTCAAGCAAATCTCAAATTCTTACCAGTTCTTACCCAGCAGCAGGCGGTGATCGGCAACCGTCATAGTCAAAACTCTCAAAGCATGGATAGAGTGATTATCAGGGAGAGTCAAACGCACGACGTAGATGTATGTGGAGCTGGTAAGGCTTATAATATGGTAGCAAAAAGGGTCAGCAATAATCAATTCAGAGATGCAAAGTTGAATAAATGCTCAACGACGGTACTGTGTTGGTCCTAGGATAGACCGTGCTAGAGACGCAAGCCTAGAACACTTACAAAATCACGGCGCTGCACGTAAACAAGGGAGGAGCACGCTTTGAATTTTTTTTTTCTTTTTTTTTCAATTTTTTGCACTTTTTTTTTGCTCCGCAACAATTTTTTTCGAAAAAGTCTACAAATGGTCTAAAAACTGCCTAGCCAGAATTTTCCAGACTTAGTTTTTTTGAGTTTGGAACTATTTTTCTTCTGTGGATGGCTCAAAAGTTGGGGAGTCCAACTCTGTAACGACCCGACCCGAATGGATCAAGTCTCTGTGCTTATGTGTCATCCCTGGATCGGTATGCTGACACACACAGTACTCGAGGATTTATAACAGAGGTAAATTACATGTATAAGTAACGTAAATACTATTACCTCAATCCAAATAGCGGAAGTAACAAGGTTATGGATTCCCATCAACACCAACAGCAAAGTTGAGTGTAGAAATCGTAACCCTAACGTATCACTTACTCGTCGTAAGAAATCCTGCAACATGAGACGTTGCAGCCACAAAGGGTCAGTACATTAAATGTACTGGCAAATTCACACCAGAGGATAATGATGAATAAAGGCTATCATTACATGCATATTTGGCTGGTGGAAAGGCTCTAGGGTTATAAGGTTTTTGCGAAAAGCCAATTTTTCCCTACTTCAAAGGAATAAATTTTATTTAACTATCATGGTGGTTGTTGAACATTGAGAATGGTTGACAGCATTCTCAATCCCAATTAAGTAACATCACTAAAACCCAACAATATTCATTTAAAGTAACGTGATGAGATTCACATGATAATCCAGGTACTAGTTACTCAAGATGTTCATAACCGGGGACACGGCTAATCATGATTAGTTTATACACTCTGCAGAGGTTTGCGCACTTTTCCCCACAAGACTCGATTGCCTCCGTTTGGTTTCTCGCACTACATGGTGTTTGAGAAGACGGATGACCGAGACATAGTCTTTCAGAAGCGCTAGCACCTTACGATGGATAGACCGTTATACCTACTTCCCCCTATATCTTCTAGTCTACCCTGTAAGAGTTTGCACGACTTAATCAACTATGCTAGAGCCCATAATAGCTTGTGGCTGCACATGGAAGTTTCTAGTCTAAAAAATCTCATGATCCCTTTGAGCCTGGGTGGCGGTCCATAAAAAAAACAGGCAATCCTGGTCTACCCAGGTGCCTAGACAGGCAATCCTGGAATACCGAGGTACCTCAATCCACCCAGATGTGTGTTTAAGTTGCCACCTTAAGTAAACCATTAATTAATAATCTCACATCTGTCATGAATACTCTCAAAACCCAATCCACGTCTACGAGTATAGCATGGCAATGTAAGCATAACATAATAGTAACTCCCAAGGGTTTGATAATAAAGAGGTAATAGGTACTACCGCAACTACTTCCCATCCCACAATTTAATTAGATCCTAATCATGCAATGTTGGAGGTTTGATCTATTGCAATAAAAACTGGGTATGAAAGAGGTATGATCAAAGTGTGAACTTGCCTGCAATGTTGATGAAGATGATTCGCACTCAAAAATCTTGATAGCTCTACTCGTCACAATCCGGTCAATCTATCATAATCAAGCAATAGTAATCACACATAAGCAATCACTCAAAAGACCAGAAAGATCGAAGAAGTCGATTCGGAAAACATCAAAACCAAGAAAATATCTCTTGCAACATAAAACAATTTCTAACAGTACCAAAATTATGTGAATTTGGCCTTATTAGAAAGTTTAGGTCAAGAGCTTTAATTTGCAAAAAGAATCAACTCAAACGGAGTTACGGATAAAAAGACATGATCAAAAGAAGTTTGAATATGAATCTGAACAAAATTCGAAATTTGAAAATTTCAAAAAGTTGATGTGACAGGTTCACTGGATAGGTGAAAACAAGACGAAGCTATAGGCGCTGGTTTCATCTAATTTGGATAAACAAGTGAAGAGTTATGGCTATTTGAAAAATGAGGGCCAAGCTGTTTTACGAAAGAAAAATAGCTACGGTTAAGGTCTAACGTATAAATACATAGACTAATTGATAATCTAATTATTCTATCGTATTAGTTAAAAAAATAATAAACTACGAAAGTATAAGAAGAAAAAAAACAAAGAAAGATATCTTTATAAGGCAGAGAAAAGACAACTTTGGAGAGAGGAGACAACTTCCAGAAGTCGCGCCGGAGAGGAGAAAAATATTTTTTTAAATGAATCTAGTCAAACCAAAATATTGATTTGACCCGAATCGGAAGATTTTTTTTGGAGGCTCTATGGGTCTATATTTATTGGTGGAAAAGAGGCTTAGGGGTCAAAGGCTAAACAATGTGGGACTAAACGTAGACGAAAATATACGAAACAGAGAAGAAAAGAGGCAGATGGCCCTAAAGGCCTTCGGCCGGCCGCGCGCACGCTGCGGTGCAGTTTATTTTTTTTTACAAAATTCGGCCTAAGAAAAAAAAATGAAAAGGCTGGCTGAGCCTGGCCCATTAAGAGAGAAAAAAACAATGGGGCGCCAGAAGCTACTATATTGCGCATGTAGGCGATAAGTAAATATGGGTCGCACGTACAGTTTTTTTAAATAGAAATAGAAGGAAAACCGAATAGCAAAAATAAAATAAAAAATTTATATAGGCATATTATATATCAAAATTTTCAGAAAAAGATTTTCTACAACATGGACATTTTTATAATGCCGAATAAAGTCCACACAAATTTAGATAATTCAAAGAGTGCTATTGGTCTAATAAAATCCAATAGAAATCATTTTAAAAATATCAAAACGATTTCAAATTTATTTCTCTCCAATTTTCTGTTGTAGGGAATCATTTTACCCTAATTTCCATATATTTTATTTTGGGAGAAAAATAATTTGAATAAAACTCAAATAACTCCAAATTGAAAATAAATTCAAAAGAACTTTGAATTTAATTCTTTGAAACTCCCAACTCATATTTCATATAATTTGAAGAAGTCATTTTATCTTCTCTCATGAAAATCATTGAGCTGCATGAAGTTTATGAATTGAAATATTTCCAAATGAAATTCAATTATTTTCAAATACCCTTTCATTTAATTTAAATGGAAGAACTCATATCATCTTTGCTCGAGGGTTTTGTATTTGAAAAGAATTTGAATTCATGGAGATCAGCAAGCAAATATGAATGTTTGGGAAAGTCCTTTTATTCCCTCTCAGTTAACTTTCAAAAAGTTTCGAATTTCACTTAATCAATCACACAACAGTCAAACAAACAATCAACCTATCTATTTATTATAACATTCCAAAATTTAGAATTTCGGGTTGTTACAAACCTACCACCCTTAAAATGAATCTTGTCCTCGAGATTCAGAGAGGCTGGAAAGAAATAGGTTAGGTTTGGGGTCTCCTCAAAATCCATTGATTGTCGCAGGAGGGGGTTTGGGGTGCTACCACCCTTAGAAGCATGGTTACGGTTCCATCAAAACTCATATACTTCATCCATATTGTTAACAGTGTCGGTCTTCTCAGATCTTCGGGATAATTCCTTATCTGGGCTCTTTCGATAGTGGCATAACCTTTTCCTCAATTCTTGTGTCTTTCATCTAGGTAAGGTTCTTCTGTGACTGGGTCTTCTTAGCTGACAGGTCTGGTGCCAATACTAAAGAACTATCGATATCTCATGGTGGTCAACCATTTATGGTTTCTCCTGCAGGAAATGGGTCTGGGTTGATCCTCACCGTATAACCTACGGTTGGCAAAAACTGGCTTTTACAAGGAAAAAATACCTATACCATTCTAAGGCTTAAACAAGGTTTTGATCACCGTCTCTCTATTATAGGTAAGTCACTCAGATTTACCAGCCCATATAGCAAGGCGAATAATAAGAGTAAGTCGGTATGGTGATTAATCCATCCCACACCCAAATCATTACCTTGTATACGGTTTAGTGAATCTCACATTCTAACGCTCGGCCATCCTCACAAGCATTGCAGAATTTCTCTTGTCCATGAACTGCGTTCGGAATAATCCATTGATTCTACAAGCCAAACAAACATCTATCGTTCCTTCATAACTCTCAGGTTTTGCGTTACTCCTATAAAATTGTCTGCCGATAAACGTCGTATCTTCCTCCAGGGTTTTTCCTTCAACAAGAATGTGCTTGCTTCTTGGCAGGTCCTGGGGCCTGTGGGTTATGGCCTATCTCATCACTTGTAGTCCTTAACTTATCATCGGGAAACTTATCGTTATTCCAACATCCAACTTCCAGCTTCCTAGCATAATTAAAATCCATCTAATTGTATTGTCTCCCTTCCTTCTATTTGTACAAGGCTAAGACGTGATTACTCAAACTCATCATGGAGTTATAATCATTCCATAATACCTACATCATACCTCCTTTATATCCAACAGTAATTCATCTCTTCATCCTCGTGGGCTATCCCACATACCGAGATATAAACTTATACTTATGGAGTCCATACTCCACTTCATGGAACATCATTATCCTTTGCAGGGTCAAGCGTCCTTACAGGGGAATATTGGCTATCTCTTCATGGCACTTCTTCAACTGGGAAACATGAAACACATCATGAACTCCTGACAGTCCTTCGGGTGACACCAACTTGTTGGCCACTTCTCCCATACGCTCCAAAACTCCGTATGGTCCTACAAATCTCGGGGCTAACTTTCCCTTAACTCCAATTCGTTTAACTCCTCGCAGAGGGAACACATGAAGACATGCTATGTCTCCAATTTCATAGACTACCTCCTTGCGGTTTTGAGTCCGCATAACTCTTCTGCTTGGACTGAGCTACCTTCAGTCTATCTCGAATCAACTTAACATTCTCTTCTGACTCCTTGATCACATTTGTTCCAAACAACTGACGTCTCCAACTTCATCCCACACACTCCTGGGGTATCACACATATCGAGACAAAACTCGTATTCATTTTATCCGGAATCCACTTAGTGGGGTATCCTTATCTTTTCCAGGGGTCAAGGGTTCTTACAGGGTACTACCACCCTTAAAATGCACAAATCTTCCATAGACCATATTTCTCATATCCTCAGAAATGGTCAAAATCCTTCTTCATAGAGTAACAACTCATAAAATCCATATCAGTACCAACGATGCTAACTTTATTCATTCTGAAGTGATTACAATCTCTCGCTTTTCCATTACATGTCTCAACTCAACACCTCAATATAAAAGAAAATGTTCTCACTTCTAGTACCCCATTTCTTTTGTTGCAAACTCAACTATTTAGCACAAGTCTCCTTCTCCTTGGGGAATTCTCTGGCAAAATGCCCTGCTCCATTACAACTAAAACATATTACTTCTGGCAATATCGAGGTTTCCTTTTTGGGAAAATGTTGAGGTAGTGCCCTGACTCCTTGCACCTGTAACAGGTGATATGACTCAGGTCCCTCTTGGGCTCCAATTGGTTTTTGTTCCTGGACTTTTCCATTCCAATCAGGGCTTCTATTTCCTGTGGGTCATACTCTACTTCCTCTGTCGGAAATTCTACTAGATCCCCATTCAAACAATTTTGGGAGATGTGTCCTTCTTCTCCACATGAATAGCAAGACTTAGTGCAGGGTTTACTCGGGTCTTCTTTAGGTGTGTCCTCCATATCTTCCTTTGTCACGGGTTCTTCTAAAATTTCCATAAGGGCTCCTTTCATTACTTCTTTCTTCTGCTGGATGGTTCGTTGTACCATGGGGTAAATGTGACACTGAGTAGGGTAGTGGGTAGTCCCTTCACACAAGAAACAAGTAATCTGCCTAGTTGGGCATTCTTCAACTGGGTGACTTCCTTGACAACTAGGGCATTCATCCTTGTGTTCTTTATGAGTGTGTCCTATTCCTCCACAAATCTTGCATGCACAATGTTTCTTCATATCCTTTCCATAAGGCTTCAACTTCTGGGACACAAGCCGAGGCTTTGGCATAGTCAACTTAAATTCTTTCCAAGTGGTTACTCCTTGCCATCCATTGATGGTTTGGTACATCCTCCACCAACTAGTAGCACCTCTTTCAAAGCACTGAAGAGCATGCTGGGTCATATCCTTTCCGACTATAGGTTTATTCTTCATGTGATCCTCCATGTTCGGAATCCATTGGTCCGTCTCCAATTGACTCATCGGTCCAGAAAATATAAGCTCATCTTCATTCATCCTCTATAGGGTCCATGGGTTTGGGGTGAGATAAGAGAGATAGAGAGGAATTCACACAATGCAAGCAACAGTTTTGAAAAGACAGATTTTTATTGTGGCTGTCGAAAAAACATCAAACAAATGACAGCTCACAATCGTCGCATCTAACGTAGGGATATAACTGGGGTTTGGTCTTCTAAAGGTCAATAAATCTTCAACGTCTCCAAACTCTTCAAGCCTTGTTCATGCCTCCAATGGCTTCTTCCGATCATGCTTGTCTTTCTCAAGTTCTTTTGCCAGATCAACTCTGTTGATGCGAAGTCTCTCGTGACGTCCTTTAATATTCTGGAGTTGCGTTCCAAACCTCTGGTCTCAACATCCTTCGCATGAACTATGGTCCTACTGTCCTTCAGTTCCTGACGAATCTCTGGTATCTCGAGGTTTGCTCCTCCATCTTGGCTACTTCAGCTTCTTGGACCTAAGTTCTTCACAAAATGCTTCCTTGTCAAAATACGGCTTCCTGCGGGCCCGTCTTAAAATCCCTGATGTAATTCTCCAGATCCTAGTGATACACCAGCTAAGGTTAAAACTGCATCCTTTGCTGATAGATGCTCCATCAGCCTTCTACCATCCAATCCTTCCAAAGAAATGCATGCTTAGCTCAGCTCGGTGACCATAGTATCAGTGGCGATGACATCATGGATAACCGTGTTCCTGCTCTTGTCATTCCCATGAGCTATCATTCCATAGTTGATATCTCTTGCCTTAGGGTTTTCTTTGACAAAACGTCGAGTTCTCATGCTCCTTGTTTCAGTCTTTCTCCAACACACCTTGATCTCGGGTATTGAAAGTTTCCATAGTCTACCAAGTTCCATAAGGATAGCCTTCCTAGTCATACAAATCGGGAAATTCTTTAGAGTCTTCAAATTCTCCTAGTCTTCAGAGTCTTCAACAGTTGTAGTTTCCATTATCATAATGTATGGTAAAATCCTCTTCATTCCATAGTGGTCGTGGTTGTCCGATATCTTGTACTTCTTGGGGTGGTCTCATTCGTCGAATCTTCGAATGGTCAAAAGGAAAAAGGGGGTACGGTCTCACTAAAAGGGAATATTTTAATAAGCTCAGAAGAGAAGAGAGGTAAAAGGTCTTTTTGAAAGGGAAAGTTGTAGAGAAAAATCTTTGCTATGGGCTTGCCAGTTTCTAGGGTCACGTCCTACAGCCAACATGTGCTCTGATACCATCTTGTAGCGACCCGACCCGAATGGATCAAGTCTCTGTGCTTAAGTGTCATCCCTGGATCGGTATGCTGACACACATAGTACTCGAGGATTTATAACAGAGGTAAATCACATGTATAAGTAACGTAAATACTATTACCTCAATCCAAATAGCGGAAGTAACAAGATTGTGGATTCCCATCAACACCAACAGCAAAGTTGACTGTAGAAATCGTAACCCTAACGTATCACTTACTCGTCGTAAGAAATCCTGCAACATGAGACGTTGCAGCCACAAAGGGTCAGTACATTGAATGTACTGGCAAATTCCAACCAGAGGATAATGATGAATAAACGCTATCACTACATGCATATTTGGCCGGTGGAAAGGCTCTAGGGTTATAAGGTTTTTGCGAAAAGCCAATTTTTCCCTACTTCAAAGGAATAAATTTTATTTAACTATCATGGTGGTTGTTGAACATTGAGAATGGTTGACAGCATTCTCAATCCTAATTAAGTAACATCATTAAAACCTAACAATATTCATTTAAAGTAACGTGATGAGATTCACATGATAATCCAGGTACTAGATACTCAAGATGTCCATAACTGGGGACACGGCTAATCATGATTAGTTTATACACTCTGCAGAGGTTTGCGCACTTTTCCCCACAAGACTCGACCGCCTCCGTTCAGTTTCTCGCACTACATGGTGTTTGAGAAGACGGATGACCGAGACATAGTCTTTCAGAAGCGCTAGCACCTTACGATGGATAGACCGTTACACCTACTTCCCCCTACATCTGCTAGTCTACCCTGTAAGAGTTCCCACGACTTAATCAACTATGCTAGAGCCCATAATAGCTCGTGGCTGCACACGGAAGTTTCTTGTATGAAAAATCTCATGATCCCTTTGAGCCTGGGTCGCGGTCCATAAAAAAACAGGCAATCCTGGTCTACCCAGGTGCCTAGACAGGCAATCCTGGAATACCCAGGTACCTCAATCCACCCAGATGTGTGTTTAAGTTGCCACCTTAAGTAAACCATTAATTAACAATCTCACATCTGTCATGAATACTCTCAAAACCAATCCACATCTACGAGCATAACATGGCAATGTAAGCATAACGTAATAGTAACTCCCAAACGTAACAGGTAATAGGTACTACCTCAACTACTTCCCATCCCACAATTTAATTAGATCCTAATCATGCAATATTGGAGGTTTGATCTAATGCAATAAAAACCGGGTATGATCAAAGTTTGAACTTGCCTGCAATGTTGATGAAGATGATTCGCACTCAAAAATCTTGATAGCTCTTCTCGTCACACTCCGGTCAATCTATCGTAATCAAGCAATAGTAACCACACATAAGCAATCACTCAAAAGACCAGAAAGATCAAAGAAGTCGATTCGGAAAACATCAAAACCAAGCAAATAGCTCTTGCAACATAAAACAATTTCTAATAGTACCAAAATTATGTGAATTTGGCCTTATCAGAAAGTTTCGGTCAAGAGCTTTAATTTGTAAAAAGAATCAACTCAAACGGAGTTACGGATAAAAAGATATGATCAAAAGAAGTTTGAATATGAATCTGAACAAAATTCGAAATTTGAAAATTTCAAAAAGTTGATGTGACAGGTTCACTGGATAGGTGAAAACAAGACGAAGCTATAGGCGCTGGTTTTATCTAATTTGAATAAACAAGTGAAAAGTTATGGCTATTTGAGAAATCAGTGCCAAGCTGTTTTACGAAAGAAAAATAGCTACGGTTAATGTCTAACGTATAAATACGTAGGCTAATTGATAATCTAATTATTCTATTGTATTAGTTAAAAAATTAATAAACTACGAAAGTATAAGAAGAAAAAAAACAAAGAAAGATACCTTTATAAGGCAGAGAAAAGACAACTTTGGAGAGAGGAGACAACTTCCAGAAGTCGCGCCGGAGAGGAGAAAAATATTTTTCTTAAATGAATCTAGTCAAACCAAAATATTGATTTGACCCGAATCGGATAATTTTTTGGAGGCTCTATGGGTCTATATTTATTGGTGGAAAAGAGGCTTAGGGGTAAAAGGCTAGGCAATGTGGGACTAAACGTAGACGAAAATATACGAACCAGAGAAGAAAAGAGACGGATGGGCCTAAAGGCCTTCGGCCGGCCGCGCGCATGCTGCGGTGCAGTTTTTTTTTTCAAAATTCGGCCTAAGAAAAAAATGAAAAGGCTGGATGAGCCTGACCCATTAAGAGAGAAAAAACAATGGGACGCCAGAAGCTACTATATTGCGCATGTAGGCGATAAGTAAATATGGGCCGCAGGTACAGTTTTTTTAAACTAGAAATAGAAGGAAAACCGAATAGCAAAAATAAAATAAAAACTTTATATAGGCATATTATATATCAAAATTTTCAGAAAAAGATTTTCTACAACATGGACATTTTTATAATGCCGAATAAAATCCACACAAATTTAGATAATTCAAAGAGTGCTATTGGTCTAATAAAATCCAATAAAAATCATTGTAAAAATATCAAAACGATTTCAAATTTATTTCTCTCCAATTTTCTGTTGTAGGGAATCGTGTTACCCTAATTTCCATATATTTTATTTTTGTAGAAAAATAATTTGAATAAAACTCAAATAACTTCAAATTGAAAATAAATTCAAAAGAACTTTGAATTTAATTCTTTGAAACTCCCAACTCATATTTCATATAATTTGAAGAAGTCATTTTATCTTCTCTCATGAAAATCATTGAGCTGCATGAAGTTTATGAATTGAAATATTTCCAAATGAATTCAATTATTTTCAAAAACCCTTTCATTTAATTTAAATGGAAGAAGTCATATCATCTTCGCTCAAGGGTTTTGTATTTGAAAAGAATTTGAATTCATGGAGATCAGAAAGCAAATATGAATGTTTGGGAAAGTCCTTTTATTCCCTCTCATTTAACTTTCAAAAAGTTTCGAATTTCACTCAATCAATCACACAACAATCAAACAAACAATCAACCTATCTATTTATTATAACATTCCAAAATTTAGAATTTTGGGATGTTACAAACTCTGTCACGACTCAGAGTATCGCGTGATATGGAAATCAAAAACAAAGCAATAATTACAGGACTCGGACTGGTGGCGGAGATGAATATTGTGGAAACTCGGACTGGTGGCGGATATATGTAGGACGGTGGAACTCGGACTGGTAGCGAATCGGTGATGGAGGTGGACTCGGATTATTGGGATGGCGGTGGATCTGTGGTATATGGAAGCGGTGATGACGATGGTGGCATATGGCAGCGGTGATGACGATGGTGGTATATGGCAGCGGTGATGATGATGATGCGGCGGCGTTACTACTTGTGTACAGAACTCGAAACTCTAAAGGACTAAACACTAAGACCAGCAACCAGACATGACGATGCAACCGCAAATTCAACACAGCAAATACAGAAAAGATTATGCAAAGGCTCAGATTGGTTCGGATAGGATGAATTAACCCTAATTTCTTTTTGGATTTTTCGTGGACTATAGGTATGAAGAACAGACTCGATCTAAACTACAAAAAACTGTAAAATCTCACCGAGCAACCTAGAAATCTGATACCACTTGATACAGGTGAAGGTGTCCCGATGTTTCGATGAGATGGTGGCTATCGTTTTCTGTGGGAGTTGACCTTGACGATCCGACTACAAACGTGCAAGACGTCACGCCTTAGCAATCGCTAAACCAACTTCCGAGGGGTTATTGACCACGCGGGAGCACGATCAACCTGACCACGAGAGTCTGCTTCCAGCGAGAAAACGAAGAACAAGCAAGAAACTAAGATTGCAATCTGGATATTACGAATATAAGATGAAAGCATTATTGACCAAGGTGGGGTTCTGTGACGCCTTGGTCCGGTCGTTGAACACAAACAAACTACATGAAATTACAGCTATGCCGAACTTTTAATCTAAACAAAACCCAAAGTCTAAACGATGCCCTAAGGGCTGTATATATGGAGGAGAGAGGGGGAATTTCGTGGCCCTTGGTGGAGGAGTCCGAAACTCTGCATGTTAAAGTCCTGGAATCATCACTTGTAACTCCGTTCTTGTTCCCCTTGCGCATGCCATCATCTCCATGCTTGAACTTGCTCCAAGGTTCATCTTTCTTTTCCAAGCTAGGACCTTCATTTGTAAGCAAAACAAATGTATCTAATTTAGGCAGCATTATATTCTTATGAACATTATAATCCTTACCAAGAAACGAAAGTACCTGATAATTCATTTGGCGTGCGCGAGCTCTAGTAATTGGTCCAGTATGTAACAATGGTATTGATGTCCTCATCAGCTGGTAAGGCCTTTAACATGTAGAGCAAATTTGTGAGGAAGAAATACATCTTGCTGACCTGGATTTGGAGTTCTCTAGGAGCATTTGCGGACCTACCCCGGAGTGTTGCCGACGCCGCGAAGTTCTTCCGAGCCGAAGAGGGGAGCTCATCGGAAAAGCTATTCTCGTCGCAGTATCTTGTGCCTGAGCATCCCGTGCCCCTCAGCGATCAGTTGAAGTAGTTGGCCGAACTGCATAGGGTGGCCGGATTGGCCATGAGGGATTTTATAATCCACCTGTGGCCTATCGAACCCATACCCAGCAGCTACTTCGGGCTCGTGAAGTGGCTGTTCAGTGCCTGCCCCCCACTTGATGCCGTGAAGCTGTCGGTCTGCATCGAAGGTGCACAGATGGCCTTCACCTGTGTCAAGGTGCAGTGAGCGAAGATGGATGCCGTCAAGCTCGCAACCGACGGACCACCCACAGGCAAAGAGCACCGTATGCCGAGGCGGTATTTCGATGATGTCCTGGAAGGATCCCGCTTTGTAGAGGGCCAGTGTTCGAAGGACATCATTTTTGAATGAATGTACCTATGTTGTCCAATCATGTATTATGGAACAAGGCTTATGTATGATATATTGCTTGCTTTATTTTCAAACATTTCCTCTTGTGTGGCCGTTTACAAAAGCTGAGAGTTCGCCAGTCCTCGGGTTCAGCCCCCACGTAGATACTACGGGGGTGTTCGGAATAGCACCAAAACACACTTGACCCAGCGATTTGGTCCGTCAAGGAGGTGTTAGTGCGGTGAACCAGGCAATCAGACTATATGGCTTTATCGCTCTCACTTAGCCATATGAGTTTTATAATGGTAGAATAGGCGCAACCCATAGTAGTGTTCGATTATCCGAACTTAGGTACTGTAGTTGCTTGGTCGGGTGAAGGCCGGCCTATCGCGTAATGCGGAAAAAATCGCAAGATATTTATACTTAGTCGCCGAATACTTGACCAGCTCTCGCCGCATCATGACAGTCAGTTTTTGGCTTTCTCTACTGAGGTGTTTGTCCGGATGAACCAGAAACACAATCACAGTAGTTCTCCCTTTACTATCTTAGCCGAACAAACAGAACGTAAGGTAGCAACCACAGGAGCCGGGCACCCCAACTATTGACCAAAGACATGATTTGGAGCCGATGCATATAATGCTATATTCGGGACGCCGAATTGCATTGTGAAAGTGTTCGGAATTTGTTTAGTATTGAAAAAATGTACGTGGCTCAGTAGAGCCCCTGGCGATTTGAGTCGTCCGAGGTGTACTTGACAATCGGGAAAAACAGGGAAAAACAGATTAAGAGATAAGCCAATGCCATATAGGTTGGTCTAGAATCTGTTTCCATTGTACTCTGATTGATACGTCCAAACATATTCGTACAAAAAGTGTAGTAAGCAACAAGGCTATTTTACATGCCGAGCATAGGAGAAAGCTGCGAGCGGGTCTTGCAAACGGATGAGGTGGTCTTTAAAGACCCTTTTAGATACTCTGTCGTGCCTCTATGGTGCTTGTCTCCTTGGTGTTTTGTCCTTCGAGAGAATCATCACTCGGTGTTGTCATGATAGGCCTCGAAAGGGGCCTAGGTGCCATTGAAAAGGTGACGTGGGTTCTAAGGAACCTGAAAAAGATAAAAGGAAGAAAAAGGGGAAAATATGGGTGTCCGGATATGGTATAGCCGTATTGTGGACTTTATCATTGTTGTGCCTCCGTCTTTGCTCATGTTATCTTTAGTGCGTAGTTATGTACACGTGGCACGTGGACAGCAATTCGGTTGGGGCTGAGATTGAGGCCGAATTGCTAATCGAGCTCCTGACGAGCTGGACTGTCATACTGTGGGGTAGTCCAGACTCGTTTGATAGTGTCCGGGGACTTGACCTCCGATGTAGTAATCGGCTTGATAAGGCCGCCCTGTACTTCCGTTGCCAGGGCTGCGGTGTGCTCCTCAGTACGGAGGGAGGATTCCATGTTTCCATTGACCGTTATAACACCACGTGGTCTGGGCATCTTGAGCATGAGATAAGCATAGTGTGGGACCATGTTGAAGCGAGCGAACGCAGTTCATCCGAGCAGTGCATCACAGCCACTACGGAACGGGACGATGTCGAAGATGAAGTCTTCGCTTCGGCAATTGTCCGGCGAACCGAAGACGACTTCAAATGAGATTGAGCCCGTGCAGTGGGCCTCTACACCAGGTATTACTCCTTTAAAGGTAGTTTTGATGGGCTTGATCCTTGACGGATCAATACCCATCTTGCGGACTGTGTCCTGATAGAGAAGGTTAAGGCTGCTGCCGCCGTCCATGAGAACTCGCGTAAGGTGGAATCCATCGATGATTGGGTCGAGGACTAGTGCGGCTGAACCTCCGTGACGGATACTGTCGGATGGTCTCTACGGTCAAAGGTGACCAGACAGGCTGACCATGGGTTGAATTTAGGGGCGACTGGCTCTATCGCATAGACGTCCCTTAGCGCATGCTTGTGCTCCCTCATGGGGATATGAGTGACGTATATCATATTTACCATTTTGACTTCGGGGGGAAATTTCTTTTGTCCCCTGTGTTCGGTTGATGAGGCTCCTCGTCGTCATCCTCACTGGGCGACCCTTTCTCCTTATGTTCGGTATTTAACTTACCGGCATGTTTAAAGACCCAACAACTTCGGTTGATATGATTGGCAGGCTTATCGGAGGTGTCGTGAATCTGGCAGGGTCGATCGAGTATTCGGTCCAAGCTGGATGAGCCTTCTCTGTTTCTTTTGAATGACTTCTTCCACTGACCGGACTTGGAGGCGCTAAATCCAGCGTTGACTGCCGTGTCATTGGTATTGTCATTATTGCTGCGGCGCTTGTGTTTGTTGCGTCAGGGCCTACCGTTGTTATTCTTAGCTTCAGAAGTGCCAAGCTCGCTTGTATTATTACTGATACAGGCTAGCCAGTTGTCTTCGCCCGCACAAAAACGGGTCATGAGTGCCGTGAGGGCTGCCAGGGATTTTGGCTTCTCTTGGCCGAGGTGTCTGGCGAGCCATTCGTCGCGAATTCTATGTTTAAAGGCCACTAGGGCTTCGGCGTCTGGGCAATCGACAATCTGTTTCTTTTTAGTGAGGAACCTAGTCCAGAATTTTCGGGTGGACTATCCGGGTTGCTGAACAATATGACTTAGGTCATCGGCATCCGGAGGACGGATGTAGGTGCCTTGGAAGTTGCCTCTAAAGGCGTCCTCCAGGTCTTCCCAGCTTCCAATAGAGTTTTCTAGGAGGCTATTAATCCAGTGCCGAGCTGGCCCCTTAATTTTTAGGGGAAGGTATTTGATGGCGTGTAGATCGTCACCGTGAGCCAAGTGAATGTGGAGAAGAAAATCTTCAATCCATATTGCGGGGTCTGTTGTGTCGTTGTATGATTCAATGTTCACGGGTTTAAACCCTTCTGGGAACTGGTGCTCCGTTACCTCATCGGTGAAGCATAGGGGTGTGCGGCACCTCTATATTGGGCCATGTCATGACTCGGTTCGGATGAAGTCCGTATGCGGGTTTTTGATTGGGCATGGTTGTTCTTGTTGCGCCAGGATTGATAAACGTCCTCTCGCGCCATGGCACGCCCCCGTGATCCATAGATTGATCTGGTCTGACCTGGTCTATTTTCTAGGTCCTTTCGTAGGTCATATGTGTATCCCCGAGATGTTGTTTCTCTGCTTTTACGGCCAAGAAGGCGTGGGCTGGTGTTCGGTTTGAGTTGCTGTTCTGTCCCGGCCACGTGGTGGTCGGTCAGGTCCGCCAGCCGCATTATGCGCGGGTGGTATGGGCTCCAACGCCTCATCGTCGAATCGGGGCAGCAGTTTACGCTTCGGGTAACTCTTTGTTGGGCGCTCGAGGTAGTATTCTTCGGCTGCCCGGACATTAGTCCATATGTCATTGAGCAGATCTTGGTTTGCTTGGAGCTTCTGCTGCTTCTTTTTTAGGCTTCTTGCCATGGCTATTAGCCGATGCTGAAAGCGCTCTTGTTCGAGGGGTTCTTCTGGCACAATAAAATTTTCTTTGCCAAGGCACACATCATCCTCGGAGAGTGGTAGATAGTTGCTATCCTCCGAGTCTTCGTTCCCTGCTTGCTCGTCAGGGTTGACCCGCCCGTCCTCCCGATCATCCTGTTCGGATGTTGGTTTGATGGTGTAACACCCTCGATGCGACTATAGCTCCCACGTGTCGAGGCACGACTTAGAGACATAATCGCATTGAAGGCATATGTCGCAAGTTAGGCAATCTTCACAACATCCCATGTAATATAAATAATAAAGGGGAGATAACATAGTTGGCTTACACTCGCCACGTCAATCAAGGACATAAATAACATTACATCATCCAAACACTCATGGCCTGACTAAGGCGCCAAAATAAAAGATAACCCAACATGCGACAACGGTCCCGTTCACCCCCAACTGGGCACCACTACTGATCATCGGGAAAGGAAACATAGTAACGTTGAGAGTCTTCATCGAACTCCCACTTGAGCTCGTACGCGTCTCCTGGAGCGGAATCATCAGGCCCTGCATCTGGTGTAATAGTAATCTGTGAGCCACAGGGACTCAGCAATCTTGCACCCTCGCGATCAAGACTATTTAAGCTTATAGGTAAGGCAAGATAAATATAGGTGGAGCTGCAGCAAGTGACTAGCATATATGGTGGCTAACTTATTCGCAAAAGAGAGCGAGAAGAGGAGGCAAAGCGCGAGCGAGAAACTAGAGAACAACCTGCGCAAACATTACTCCAACACCGTGTCCACTTCCCAGACTCCGCCGAGAAGAGTCCATCACGGTAACACACTCAGTTGATTCATTTTAATTAAGTTAATGTTCAAGTTATCTACAACCGGACATTAACAAATTCCCATGTGCTCATAACCGCGGGCACGGCTTTCGAAAGTTCAAATCCCTGCAGGGGAGTCCCAACTTAGCCCATGACAAGCTCTCACGGTCAATGAAGGAATAGACCTCCTACCAAGACGTTCCGATCAGACTCGGTATCTCGGTAATTCAAGACACTTCGACAGGTTAAAACAAGACCAACAAGACCACCCGAACGTGCCAACAAATCCCGATAGGAGCTGCACATATCTCTTTCTCAGGGCACACTCAGATTGTCCTAGGTACGGGTAGGCCAGCCCAGAGTTGCCCCTGGTGGCCACCGGTAGCTGACAGGTGGACCAACACTCAGAGGAGCACTGGCCCGGGGGGTTAAAATAATGATGACCCTTGAGTCTGCAGAACCCAAGGGAAAGAAAAGGCTAGGTGGCAAATGGTAAAACCAAGGTTGGGCATTGCTGGAAAAGCTTTAATCAAGGCGAACTATCAAGGGGTTCCCACTATAACCCAACTGCGTAAGGAACGCATAAATCCGGGAACATAACACCGATATGATGGAAAACTAGGGTGGCAAGAGTGGAACAAAACACTAGGCGAGAGGCCGAGCCTTCCACCCTTTACCAAGTATATAGATGCATTAAGATAACATAGCAATATAATGGTATCCCAACAAGTAAATAAAAGATGTTTCAACGAGGAACGGCCTCCAATCTTCACCTGCAACTAGCAACGCTATAAGAGGGGCTAAGCAAAGCGGTAACATAGCCAATCAACGGTTTGCTAGGACAAGGTGGGTTAGAGGTTTGACATGGCAAAATGGGAGGCTTGCAAGCAAGTGGTAGGCATCGTAGCATTGGCATAGCAAAAGAGCGAGCAAACTAGCATAGCAAAGATAGTAGTGATTTCGAGGGTATGATCATCTTGCCTGCACAGTTGTCAGAGTTGACTGGATCCTCAAAAGCAAACTCAACGGGCTGCTCGTTAGCGAAATCGTCTCCTGGCTCTACTCAAACAAGACAAACAAGCAACAAGGATACAATCAACCACGTGCAAACTCAAACAACAGGGTGCAAAGACGATATGCTATGCGGGATGCGATGCGGGATGCAAAATGCAAGATATGACAGGAAATGCATGAACCTGGACTCAACATGGAAAACCAAGTGTGCCACTGGAAAGATGAGATGAAATCGCTTGAAAACGATATAAAGAACGCCGGAATCGGAGTTACGGTTTGGAAATGGCAAGCGATTCAAAAATGACACCGGTCTGCGATTTACAGCAAGTTGGTATTTAATGCAATGAGATGAACATGCTACAGCACCCAAACATGACAACAAAATACATGGCAGGGATGCACACAAGATGCTTAACAAAAGTCTAGCACTGAGCTACGGCCAATTCATCCATTAACAGGTTCAAACAAGCATAACAAAAATGCATATGACAAACAGATCTCAGACTTAGTGAAATTAACACTTGTGTGGAATTTCATATCAGGTAGCCCTCTTTGGAGCATGAAAACTACATGCTACAGGACCTGAACATGGAAAAGTAAAGCATGGAATGGAGCTACTCAAAGATCTTAACAAAAGTCCCTTAGTGACCTTGAGCCAAAAGGGATCAGAAAATACAATTGCAAGCACGTGAACATAGCAAAAACATAATCAGTTTTCAGACTTAGTGAAAACTGGCACATGCTGAAATATAACCCAAGTAGGCATGTTTACGAGCTCGATGCACTCACTACAGTGCAAGTCATGGAAAGACAAGCATACACCCATGAGGAAGGCACAAAATTCAAGCTAGACATGGCAAGAAAAATGGCATAGCAAGCACGGATCAACTACAACAACATCGGCAAAATTGCAAACAAGTTGACAATCTGCCCAGATTCACGAAGTAGCAAAAGTAGAGCTCGATTGACTCAAGCTAGGATGCTCCATAAATGCAAACAAAGACATGGATGGATAGAGCACTACAATATTAACAAAACATCCTTACTGATAATCCTCAAAAGAGGCACAGATCACTAGGAAACAACAAGAACATATGGCATCATGAGATAAACAGCTCCAGGACTTAGTGATACTAAGTCCCTGAAAACAGAATTATCAAGTGCACCACTTTGCAAGCTTGCACAAGTCACTTCACACATCAAAAAAATACATGGGTTGCACCTCTGGAAAGATGGAAAAAACCTTAACAAAACATATGTAGAACTCATGGGCATAGCATGCACACATTAATCATGGCAAAAATGACAAAAGTGCTAAACGGAGTAGCAGATCTGACAATTAACTCAAGTAGCCCTCTTCTAGCAGCATTTCGGGCATTAATATGAGCTCAAATGAAAATGATGCAATGGAATGAAATATTGTACTCTCTGAGATGAACATTTTGATATGCTATATGCATGAATCGGAGCTACGGATGCAAAGTTACGAGGCTACGAACATGTGCATATGGACTGAGAATATCAGGGACTCAGTAAAAAAAACCCCAGATCTAGGGTTTGACCGGCGCGGAATCCGAGGCGGGGCCGGCGCGCACTGTTCACGCCGGAGTTCGTCGCCGACGTCGCCGGAGTGGAGAGGAGAGGCCGGGGCCGGCGGTGGCGGCCGGAGGCGGCGGCCGGACGAGGCGGCGGCGCTGGGCGGCGCGAGGCGGCGGCCGGGAGGCGGCGGCGCGCGGGCCGGGAGGTGGCGGCGCGGCGGCTCGGGCCGCGGGGGCCCTCCCTGGGCCTGGCGGGCCGCGGCGGCGGGGACGGCGGCTGTGGCCACGTGGCGGCGCGGGAGAGGCTAGGCGCGGCGGAGCGGACGCATCCGGTCCGTCCCGGACACGTCCGGCGGCGGCGGTAGATGGATCTATGGTTAGGGGAAGAGTGGAACCGCGAATTTGAAGGAGGGGGTCTATATATAGGCATAGAGGGAGCTAGGAGAGTCCAAATGAGGTGCGGTTTTTGGCCACGCGATCGTGATCGAACGATCTAGATGATGGAGAAGAGTTAGGTGGTTTTGGGCCAAATTGGAGGGGTGTTGGGCTACAACACACACGAGGCCTTTTCGGTCCCTCGGTTAACCGTTGGAGTATCAAACGAAGTCCAAATGGTACGAAACTTGACAGGCGGTCTACCGGTAGTAAACCAAGGCCGCTTGGCAAGTCTCGGTCCAATCCGGAAATGTTTAATCCCCACACATGAAAGAAAGCTAGAAATGACCACCGGAGGAGAACGAAGCGCCGGAATGCAAAACGGACAACGGGGAAAATGCTCGAATGCATCAGACGAACACGTATGCAGATACAATGCACATGATGACATGATAAGAGATGCATGACAACGATAACAACACACGGAGACAAAAACCCAAACCCGAGGAAATAAATATAACTTAACACCGAAAACGGCAAGAGTTGGAGTACAAATAGGGAAAGTTATATCTGGGGTGTTACAACACTCCACCACTACGAAAGGATCTCGTCCAGAGATCTAGGACTGAATGAACGCCGGGTACTCAGAACGGAGGTGATCCTCGCTTTCCCAGGTAGCTTCACGGTCGGAATGCTGTGACCACTTAACTTTGATAAATTTGATTGACTTGTTGCGAGTCTTGCGTTCAGTCTCTTCAAGAATAGCAACTGGGTGCTCACGATAAGAGAGATCTTCTTGGAGCTCAATGTCCTCAAAGTTGATGGTGCGGTCAGGAGTCTTGAAGCACTTTCGAAGCTGAGAGACATGGAACACGTCATGGACATTTGCAAAGTTTGAAGGAAGCTCGAGTTGATAGGCGAGGTCGCCTCTCTTGCTGACAATCTTGAAAGGTCCCATGTATCTAGGAGCAAGCTTCCCTTTGATACCGAAGCGACGAGTACCTTTCATAGGAGAGACGCGGAGGTAAACATGATCTCCGATCTCGAAAGCCAAATCACGGTGCTTACTATCATAGTGGCTCTTCTGGCGGGATTGGGCTGCTTTGAGGTTATCACGAATGACTTTGCACATTTCTTCTGCCTCTGTGATTAAGTCAGTACCCAAAAGCTGACGTTCACCGGTTTCAGACCAGTTGAGAGGGGTACGGCACTTCCTGCCATACATAATTTCAAATGGGGCCTTGCCCGAACTTGCTTGAAAACTGTTGTTGTAGGAGAATTCAGCATAAGGAAGACAATCCTCCCACTTCATGCCGAAGGAGATCACACAAGCCCTGAGCATATCTTCAAGAATCTGGTTGACACGCTTGACTTGACCGCTTGTTTGAGGATGGAAAGCTCTGCTGAAGCGGATGTTAGTGCCCATGGCCTTCTGAAAAGAATCCCAAAACTTCGAGGTAAAGATGCTGCCACGGTCTGAAGAGATCACTTGTGGAATACCGTGCAGAGAGACAATACGAGAGGTATAGAGTTACACCAATTGAGCTGTAGTGATCGACTCTTTGATAGGCAGAAAGTGAGCCACTTTGGTAAGTTTGTCGATGACAACGAATATAGCATCATTGCCACGCTTGGAATTTGGAAACCCAGTCACGAAGTCCATTTCAATGTGGTCAAACTTCCATTCTGGAATGGCAAGAGGTTGGAGGAGACCTGCTGGCCTTTGGTGTTCTGCCTTCACTCTTCTGCAGACATCACATTCATTCACGAATTGAGCAATCTCGCGCTTCATTCGAGTCCACCAATAAGCTTGCTTGAGGTCCTGATACATCTTCGTGCTCCCAGGGTGGATGGAGAGGAGAGAATTGTGAGCCTCGTTCATGATCACTTTACGGAGGTCACCTTTGGGTACAACAATACGATCCTCGAAGAAGAGAGTGTCCTTGTCATCAAGGCGGTAGCACTTGTACTTGGACTGACTCTTGGCAATCCCAATCTTCACCTTTTTCACCATAGCATCAAGAAGCTGGGCTTGGCGAATCTGGTCTTCCAAGGTAGGACAAACTTGAAGGTTGGCGAGGAAACCTTGAGGAACAATTTGCAGATTAAGTTTGCGCAAAGCTTCACAAAGCTCGGGTTGATAAGGCTTAAGAATCAGACTGTTGCAGTAAGCTTTCTTGCTCAATGCGTCAGCAATCACATTAGCCTTTCCTGGAGTATACTTGATACTCGGATTATACTCTTGAATCATTTTGACCCATCGAGTTTGCCTGAGGTTGAGATTAGGCTGAGGGAAGATGTACTTGAGACTCTTGTGATCAGTGAAAATGTCCACTTTTCTTCCCAATAGAAGATGTCTCCAAGTCAACAGAGCATGCACAACTGCCGCCAACTCGAGATCATGAGTGGGGTAGTTCTTCTCATTAGTCTTCAACTGGCGAGATGTATAAGCAACAACTTTCTTCTCTTGCATCAATACTTCGCCAAGACCTTGGAGAGAGGCATCAAAAAAGACCTCGTACGGCTTGGATTCATCAGGCGGAGTTAGAACTGGAGCAGTGATCAATTTCTCTTTCAAAGTGTTGAAAGCAATATCACACTCCAGAGACCAAACGTACTTGACGTGCTTCTGGAGAAGATTAGAGAGAGGCTTCGCGATCTTAGAAAAGTTTTCAACGAATCTTTGGCAATAGCTTGCGAGACTGAGGAAGCTACGGAGTTGCTTCACGTTCTGAGGAGGTTCCCAATTCACAATTGCAGACACCTTCTCAGGATTCACGGCAATGCCCTTGGCATAGATGATATGACCAAGATAAAGAACCTCATCGAGCTAAAATTCACACTTGGAGAACTTGGCGTAGAACTGATGTTCTCTGAGCTTATCAAGAACCAAATGCAAGTGCTTGGCATGATCTTCCTTGTTCTTGGAGAAAACCAGAATGTCATCGAGATAGACCAAAACGAAGTCATTGGTGTAGGCGTTGAAGATGAAGTTCATCATGCGAGAGAACGTCGGAGGAGCGTTGGCGAGACCAAAAGACATGACAGTGTATTCATATGAACCAAAGCTTGTCCTGAAAGCCGTCTTGGGAATATCTTGCTCACGAATTCGAATCTGATGATAACCCATACGGAGATCAAGCTTGGAGAATACTCGAGCACCTTTGAGTTGTTCAAACAGCTCATTGATGTTGGGAAGTGGATATTTGTTCTTGATAGTCTTCTTGTTCACTGGACGGTAATCAACACAAAGTCGGTCCGTTCCATCCGTCTTCTTCTTCACAAAAAGAACACCACAACCCCATGGAGAAGAACTAGGCCGGATGAGACCCATTTTCTCTTGAATATCGAGTTGCTTCTTCAGCTCCTTCAACTCTTTAGGTCCGAGCTTGTAAGGACGTTTGCACACAGGTTCCGTGCCAGTCTCAAGATCAATAACGAATTCAACAGGCCAGTGCGGAGGCATTCCTGGAAGCTCTTCTGGAAAAACGTCTTGATATTCGCAAACGACAGGAATTTGCGAGATAGCGTCCAAGTCACCCTTCTCATTGAGAGAAAACAGACGGATGGTATTATCCCGAGCGGCAAAGACAATTACATCCTCAGACGAATGAGTCAATTGAATCTGCCTGGCAGCACAATCAAGATGTGCCTTGTGCTTAGAAAGCCAATCCATCCCGAGAATAAGATCAATATCCGAGTCACCGAGAACCGTTGGGGAAGCCAAGAACTTGTAGTCACCCAAAGTGATAGTAACATCCGGAACGATGGAGTTGGCATGCATGCGCTTACCGGGAGAGACAACTGCTAAAGGACTAGGCAAAACTTGCGAAACCAATTCATGCCTATTTGTAAACGGTCTCGAGATGAAGCAATGCGATGCACCAGTGTCAAAAAGAACTTTTGCAGGTATATCATTAACAGGAAGGTTACCCATGATCACATCTGACGAGTCCTCTGCCTGAGCTGCATTCATCAAGTTGACCTTGGCGTGCTTGGGGTTATGCTTGACCACAGCTGTACTTGCCGATCTGACAGGAGGAGGAGGAGGAAGATGCCTCTGGTTGAAACACTTGTTGGCATAGTGCCCCTTCTGTTGGCACTTGTTGCACGTGACCTCTGAAAGCGGACGGTGATACGGAGCACTCGATCTTGGAGGTTGAGACGAAGTCTTGTTCTGAAAGCCAGGGTTGGGTGGGTGGGAAGAACCACTGCCACCTTTGCTCTTCTGCTGATACGGTTGACGGAACGGAGGAGGAGGAAGCCAATACTTCTAGTGCTTGGCCACTTGAGTAGAGGAAGAAGGAGTAACATCTTTGACTCGCTTCTTGGAAGCTTCGCACCTCAACTGAGCAGCCTCTTGCTTCAGTGCCATGTTGTAGAACTCATCGTATCTCAAGGGTTCAAAGAGGACAAGAGCGAGCTGAATTTCTTCTCTGAGACCACCCCTGAACTGATATATCATGCTCTTCTCATAAGGGACGTCCTGCTTGGCAAAGCGGGCGAGCTTCTGGAACAACTTGTTGTAGTCATAGACAGATAAAGAGCCTTGCTTCAGATTGCGGAATTCCTCACGCTTGCTTTCAACCACGCTCTTGGGAATATGATGAGCTCGGAAATCTCAACGGAAATCATCCCAAGTGATAACACGTCCACCTCTGGAGTCCTTGTACTGCTGGAACCATTCTGCAGCTTGATCTTTGTGGAAGGAAGCGAACTTAACAAAGTCCTTAGGCCTGACGTTACTGCACTCGAAATGCTTACACAGATCCACAAGCCAATCGTCAGCATCGGTTAGCAAGGAACTGGTTGAGTGTAGCAAAGTGATTCTGATTGCTGCCTTGATTCCCTTGGTTGCCTTGATTGTGCTCTTGAAGAATTTGCATGATCAACTGTGTGTTTGCATTGGTTGCGGCCATCACAGCTTGCCATGCCTCTAGAGGAGGTGGAGGTGGTGGCGGATCAGGATTCAGAGTCATGCGCGTTGGAGGAGCCATCCTGAAGAGGTTGACCACCATTAGCACATTGACTGACAAATAATGAAGCTGAATCCAACGGAATGACAATTGCAACATATAGTCTTCACATCCGAACAAAATGAACGAATGCATTCCTCTTGAAATGGTCACATATCCATAAATTGAGAAGCCACGTAGAATTAAGGTAGAGAAATAAATCAACAAGGTACGGATCAAGAACGAATAATCGGTAAGAAATCCCAATCTCAAACCAATATCCGTGGAAGAAGGACTAGAGCTACTAGAATTCCCACCTATGAAACTCCCGAACCTTTCCGGTTATGCAATCAGGTGTTGGGGATACAGGGGAAGCATAATATCTCACCCAAATCTAGCAATTCCTACATCCAGCTGTATCCATCCTTCAACACATAACCAAGAAACCTTCGGAAACTATCTACCTCAACCTTCGAAAAGCATCCGTTATACAAGTTATGGCGATACTCCCGAACTCCCGCCCCAGTACTGGGTGGCGTCGAGGTTATCTCACCAACGAACTGCATAAAAGAGATTTTCGATGTCGGCGTACTAGACTCAGGTATTCCAGAACTGCAACGATAAAATTATGATGACAACACCTCAGAGCTCAACTCCCCGGGACACTTCCACTAAACCCCTGACAGGAGGCACCAAGACAATGTTCTCATCATAAAACCATCGGAATGATTCCAAGATACCCGCGTGATCCTAAATTTTTTTAGTGAAATTTGAGAAGAGAAGAGTCAAAACTCTACGTGAGGATGCCTTACCGGAGCGATGAGGAGACTGGGAAGTAAAAGAATTCCTAATCTCTCCGATATATAATTCCTAAAGACTCAAAACATTTTTCTAGACACAACTCGGCCGCTAAAACGATCAAGCAATGGGGCTCCTAAGGTCGGGGAAGGCTCTGATTACCAACTTGTAACACCCTCGATGTGACTATAGCTCCCACGTGTCGAGGCACGACTTAGAGACATAATCGCATTGAAGGCATATGTCGCAAGTTAGGCAATCTTCACAACATCCCATGTAATATAAATAATAAAGGGGAGATAACATAGTTGGCTTACACTCGCCACATCAATCAAGGACATAAATAACATTACATCATCCAAACACTCATGGCCCGAATACGGCGCCAAAATAAAAGATAACCCAACATGCGACAACGGTCCCGTTCACCCCCAACTGGGCACCACTACTGATCATCGGGAAAGGAAACATAGTAACGTTGAGAGTCTTCGTCAAACTCCCACTTGAGCTCGTACGCGTCTCCTAGAGCGGAATCATCAGGCCCTGCATCTGGTGTAATAGTAATCTGTGAGCCACAGGGACTCATCAATCTCGCACCCTCGCGATCAAGACTATTTAAGCTTATGGTAAGGCAAGATAAATATAGGTGGAGCTGCAGCAAGTGACTAGCATATATGGTGGCTAACTTATTCGCAAAAGAGAGCAAGAAGAGGAGGCAAAGCGTGAGCGAGAAACTAGAGAACAACCTGCGCAAACATTACTCCAACACCGTGTCCACTTCCCGGACTCCGCCGAGAAGAGGCCATCACGGTAACACACTCAGTTGATTCATTTTAATTAAGTTAAGGTTCAAGTTATCTACAACCGGACATTAACAAATTCCCATGTGCCCATAACCGCGGGCATGGCTTTCGAAAGTTCAAATCCCTGCAGGGGAGTCCCAACTTAGCCCATGACAAGCTCTCACGGTCAACGAAGGAATAGACCTCCTCCCAAGACGTTCCGATCAGACTCGGTATCTCGGTAATTCAAGACACTTCGACAGGTTAAAACAAGATCAGCAACACCGCCTGAATGTGCCAACAAATCCCGATAGGAGATGCACATATCTCTTTCTCAGGGGACAATCAGATTGTCCTAGGTACGGGTAGGCCAGCCCAGAGTTGCCCCTGGTGGCCACCGGTAGCTGACAGGTGGACCAACACTCAGAGGAGCACTGGCCCGGGGGGGTTTAAAATAAGATGACCCTCGGGCTCCGGAAACCCAAGGGAAAAAGAGGCTAGGAGGCAAATGGTAAAACCAAGGTTGGGCATTGATGGAAAAGCTTTAATCAAGGTGAACTATCAAGGGGTTCCCATTATAACCCAACCGCGTAAGGAACGCAAAATCCGGGAACATAACACGGATATGACGGAAAACTAGGGCGGCAAGAGTGGAACAAATCACTAGGCGAGAGGCCGAGCCTTCCACCCTTTACCAAGTATATAGATGCATTAAGATAACATAGCAATATAATGATATCCCAACAAGTAAATAAAAGATGTTCCAACAAGGAACGGCCTCCAATCTTCACCTGCAACTACCAACGCTATAAGAGGGGCTAAGCAAAGCGGTAACATAGCCAATCAACGGTTTGCTAGGACAAGGTGGGTTAGAGGTTTGACATGGCAAAATGGGAGGCTTGCAAGCAAGTGGTAGGCATCGTAGCATTGGCATAGCAAAAGAGCGAGCAAACTCGCATAGCAAAGATAGTAGTGATTTCGAGGGTATGATCATCTTGCCTGCATAGTTGCCAGAGTTGGCTGGATCCTCAAAAGCAAACTCAACGGGCTCCTCGTTAACGAACTAGTCTCCCGGCTCTACTCAAACAAGACAAACAAGCAACAAGGATACAATCAACCACGTGCAAACTCAAACAACACGGTGCAAAGACGATATGCTATGCGGGATGCGATGCGGGATGCAAAATGCAAGATATGACAGGAAATGCATGAATCTGGACTCAACTTGGAAAACCAAGTGTGCCACTGGAAATATGAGACGAAATCGCTTGAAAACGATATAAAGATCGCCAGAATCGGAGTTACGGTTTGGAAATGGCAAGCGATTCAAAAATGACACCGGTCTGCGATTTACAGCAAGTAGGCATCTAAATGCAATGAGATGAACATGCTACAGCACCCAAGCATGACAAAAAAATACATGGCAGGGATGCACACAAGATGCTTAACAAAAGTCTAGCACTGAGCTATGACCAATTCATCCATTAACAGGTTCAAACAAGCATGGCAAAAATGCATATGACAAACAGATCTCAGACTTAGTGAAATTAACACTTGTCTAGAATTTCAGATCAGGTAGCCCTCTTTGGAGCATGAAAACTACATGCTACAGGACCTGAACATGGCAAGGTAAAGCATGGCATGGAGCTACACAAAGAGATTAACAAAAGTCCCTTAGTGACCTTGAGCCAAAAGGGATCAGAAAATACAATTGCAAGCACGTGAACATAGCAAAAACATAATCAGTTTTCAGACGTAGTGAAAACTGGCACATGCTGAAATATAACCCAAGTAGGCATGTTTACGAGCTCGATGCACTCACTACAGTGCAAGTCATGGAAAGACAAGCATACACCCATCAATAAGGCACAAAATTCAAGCTATACATGGCTAGAAGAATGGCATAGCAAGCACGGATCAACTACAACAACATCGGCAAAATTGCAAACAAGTTGACAATCTGCCCAGATTCACGAAGTAGCAAAAGTAGAGCTCGATTGACTCAAGCCAGGGTGCTCCATAAATGCAAACAAAGACATGGATGGATAGATCACTACAATATTAACAAAACATCCTTACTGATAATCCTCAAAAGAGGCACGGATCACTAGGAAACAACAAGAACATATGGCATCATGAGATAAACAGCTCCAGGACATAGTGAAATCACTAAGTCCCTGAAAACAGAATTATCAAGTGCACCACTTTGCAAGCTTGCACAAGTCACTTCACACATCACAAAAATACATGGGTTGCACCTCTGGAAAGATGGCAAAACCCTTAACAAAACATATGTAGAACTCATGGGCATAGCATGCACACATTAATCATGGCAAAAATGACAAAAGTGCTAAACGGAGTAGCAGATCTGACAATTAACTCAAGTAGCCCTCTTCTAACAGCATTTCGGGCATCAAGATGAGCTCAAATAAAAATGATGCAATGGAATGAAATGATGTACTCTCTGAGATGAACATTTTGATATGCTATATGCATGAATCGGAGCTACGGATGCAAAGTTATGGGGCTACGAACATGTGCATATGGACTGAGAATATCAGGGACTTGGTAAAAAAACAACCCCAGATCTAGGGTTTGACTGGCGCGGAATCCGATGCGGGGCCGGCGCGCACTATTCACGTCGGAGTTCGTCGCCGACGTCGCTGGAGTGGAGAGGAGAGGCCGGGCCGGGGCTGGCGGTGGCGGCCGGAGGCGGCGGCCGGGCGAGGCGACGGCGGCGGCGGCGCGAGGCGGCGGCCGGGAGGCGGCGACGCGCGGGCCGGGAGGTGGTGGCGCGGTGGCTCGGGCCGCGGGGGCCCTCCCTGGGCCGGGCGGGATGCGGCGGCGGGGACGGCGGCTGTGGCCACATGGCGGCGCGGGAGAGGCTGGGCGCGGCGGAGCAGACGCGTCTGGTCCGTCCCGGACACGTCCGGCGGCGGCGGTGGATGGATCTAGGGTTAGGGGAAGAGTGGAACCGCGAATTTGAAGGAGGGGGTCTATATATAGGTATAGAGGGAGCTAGGAGAGTCCAAATGAGGTGCGGTTTTCGGCCACACGATCATGATCGAACGATCTAGATGATGGAGCAGAGTTAGGTGGGTTTTGGGCCAAATTGGAGGGGTGTTGGGCTGCAACACACACGAGGCCTTTTCGGTCCCTCGGTTAACCGTTGGAGTATCAAACGAAGTCCAAATGGTACGAAACTTGACAGGCAGTCTACCGGTAGTAAACCAAGGCCGCTTGGCAAGTCTCGGTCCAATCCGGAAATGTTTAATCCCCACACATGAAAGAAAGCTAGAAATGACCACTGGAGGAGAACGAAGCGCCGGAATGCAAAACGGACAACGGGGAAAAAGCTCGAATGCATGAGACGAACACGTATGCAGATACAATGCACATGATGACATGATAAGAGATGCATGACAACGATAACAATACACAGAGACAAAAACCCGAACCCGAGGAAATAAATATAACTTAACGCCGGAAACGGCAAGAGTTGGAGTACAAATAGGGAAAGTTATATCCGGGGTGTTACAGATGGGGTGATGTAGGGTAGAACCCTATAGGCTGATCTTTCACGATAGGAGCGGATCCCATGAAGAACACGAAGAACGCGAGGAGGGAAATGCGAGGGAAACACAAGGGAAACACTAAACCAACAAGAACATGTTACACATGCACTAGATCCTCGAATACATAGGGTTCACACGGTACACAATCAACCAAGGACGATACAAGGGTAACGGTCTTCTCCGTGAGGAGGTCTCGATGTTCTTCCCTAAAGAGGAGTAGATCCGATGTGGATGAGCGAAGCTCTATCTCTCAAAATGAGCTAAACCAACGCTAACCCTAGAAAGTTGTACGGGGTGGAGTATATATAGTCTTAGTGCAAAAGAGGGGGCG